>NW_026555338.1:383420-983420 GCF_029017545.1 Prosopis cineraria
ATTGTAACCATAGGATAGATTTAATCTCCACCGTCCATTAAGGAGGTGGAACATTCTAGATCCAATGGGAGGCCTATAAATACCTCACCCCTTCTTATTTGTAAATCATCCTTGAGTTCTCAAAGCAATAGAACTCTCACATTCTCCAAACTCTCTCTACTCTTCTTTGCCTTCAAGCTTTCCCTTTCCTCTACTTAGTAAAGAATCCTCCTTTCATACGAGTTAGGCTTACTTAGCAACTTCCAGTCAAGGTTGTCTAAGTGCCGCACGGGTCAAAAGACTAGCCCAATGACAGTTGGTATCAGAGCACGGTTCTACCGTTGTGCTTGAAGGAAGGTATTGTACGATGGCAATTGAGGAAGGAAACGTCGTTGGCATGGAAGCGCAGGAGCAAGCTCATGCACAACAAGAGCAAGCTCACCCCAGGTCTAGGCGAGAGTGAGGCCGGAGTAGGGCACCCGCAGGTGAGTCCCTTGAACCTCGTGTTGTCAGCTTGGAATCTAATATAGAGGAAGTGAGAACTACTATAGGGGGACTCGACGATCAACTCAACAATCTCATCCGAGACAATGCTGAAGTCATGAGTGTTGCCAAGTCAATGATTATAGAACTTGGCCGTAATTTAGGGGAGGACATTCGTTCCCTTACCTAGGATCTTGTTGATCTCCACAAATACTTCAGGGATGAGGTGCGAGGGCTATGCTCTCAAATGAATGAGATTTGGCATGAATGGGAATCTTATCATTATGTAGGTAGCCCTATTAGTAGTAGCACTTCAAACACCACTTCTCAGGGTCTGAAAGTACCCAAGCCAGCAATGTACAATGGGACTCATAGTGCAACAATTATGGAGAATTTCCTCTTTAGCTTAGAACAATAATTTGAGGTTATGGGAGTCACTAATGACTCAATCAGAATCAACAATGCTTCAACTTTTCTCCTGGAAGTAGCCAAACTATGGTGGTGGAGAAAGCATGCTGAGCGAGAGAAGGGCATTTGCACTCTCAACACATGGGAGCTGTTCAAGTCAGAACTCCACAAGCACTTTGTTCCCCACAATGCTGAGATAAAGGCTTGAGGTAAGCTTCGTAGGTTGAGACAAACTAGTAGTATTCCTGACTATATCAAAGAGTTTACTACCATCATGCTCGAGATCGAGGACCTGTCCGACAAGGAGGCTCTTTTCTACTTCATGGACGGACTTAAAGACTGGGCAAGAGTAGAACTCGATAGATGCAAAGTACAAACTCTAGATGAGGCAATTGCTGCTGCTGAGTGCATAATCGACTACTCCACCGAGTCCAAAAAGCCTAATCCTGGTAACAGTGGAGGAGATAAAGGAGGACAAAAGAAGAACTCTGATCGTAAGGATGGTGGTAGATTCTTTGGTGGGAGTTCTAGACAAGATAAACCACCCTCAATCAAGCATGATGCCTCAAAGCTACCGAAGCCATACTTCATGTGCGATAGTCCACACTGGACTCGTGACTGCCCCAACCGCAATGCTATAAATGCCTTGGTTGCTGAGATGAAGGATAGCCGGGACAAGGAGCAACAGATGGACCTTGGTTCCCTCCAATACTCATAAGGTCTGGACGTACCAGGACATGCTAGGACTTGCCCACGGCAGGTCTGGACATACCAGGACATGCCTGGACTTGCCTTGGACATGCCAGGACTTGCCCGGGGTAGGTCTGGACCTATCAGGACGTGCCTGGACTTGCCCGGGGCAGGTATGGACGTACCTGGACGTGCCCGAACTTGCCCGGGGCAGGGCTGGACGTACCAGGACTTGCCTGGACTTGCCTTGGACATGCCTGGACTTGCCCGTGGTAGGTCTAGACGTACCAGGACATGTCAGGACTTCCCTTGGATGTGCCAGGATGTGCCCGTGGCAGGTCTGGATGTGCCAGGACTTGCCCTGGACATGCCTAGACTTGCCCGTGGTAGGTCAGGACGTGCCAGGAGGTGCCCAGGGTAGGTTCGGACGTGCCAAGACTTATCCGGATGTGCCTCGGGCTGGCCGGGACATGCCAAGATATGTCAGGACCTGCCAAGGGCCTATCAAGACGTGTCAGACCTTGCGCCTCTTTTGCCAGGACTTGTCCCGAGCCTGTCCTGACTTCGCCCGTGGCAGGTCTGAACCTTGGGAAACACCTGCCACGTCCTTTGCCCGAGATTGCCAACCCTTACCCTGACCATGCCAGAGCTTTGCCGATAGTTGCCACAATGCTGCATCACTTGCCACGGGCGTTGCTCGAGGTTGGCCAATACTTTGCCCGGACCATGCAAAGCTCTCACCAACACTTGCCTTGGGCCTTTGACCGAGGTTGCCAACACTTGCGCCGTCCCTGTCAGAGCTTTTGCTAACCTTTACCCCGACGTCTTCGGACTCCCTAACGTTGCCATCAGCCACCGTGTCCCGATTTAGGAATTTTAACCCAATTTCCTTTCGAAGTGCGCGTGTCGCATGCTATCAGACGGGCTTCCCCCGTCTCTTAAGATCGACTAACCCATGTGCAAGTGCTGTTCACATGGAACCTTTCCCCTCTTCGGCCTTCAAAGTTCTCATTTGAATATTTGCTACTACCACTAAGATTTGCACTGACAACCGCTCCGTCCAGGCTCGTACCTGAGGTTTTGCAGCGACGGCCGAGTATAGGTCGCGCGCTTCAGCGCCATCCATTTTTAGGGCTAGTTGATTCGGCAAGTGAGTTGTTACACACTCCTTAGCAGATTTCGACTTCCATGACGACTGTCCTGCTGTCTTAATCGACCAACACCCTTTGTGGGATCTAGGTTAGCGTACAGTTGGGCACTGTAACCTGGCTTTTGGTTCATCCCACATCACCAATTTTGCTTACCAAAAATGTCCCACTTTGAGCTCTCGATTTCGTGGCGCGGCTCGGCGAAGCAGCTGTGCCATCCTACCTATTTAAAGTTTGAGAATAGGTCGAGGGCATTGCGCCCCTGATGCCTCTAATCATTGGCTTTACCCGATAGAACTCGCACTCGAGCTCCAGCTCTCCTGAGGGAAACTTTGAAGGGAACCAGCTACTAGACAGTTCGGTTAGTCTTTTGCCCCTATACCTAAGTCAGACGAACGATTTGCACGTCAGCATCGCTTCGGGCCTTCACCAAAATTTCAATTTGTAGTTTGGATAGTGATCATGTTCATGATAGTGAGACATATCATTTGTACATATTTAAATTCAGAGGATTGAATTTTTTAAGAAGGGAGGAATGTAATGACAAAAACATCCCTTAAAACTACAAAGAAATTATGCCAATTAGTGTGACTAATCAATTATTTACATAATTTAAATAAATTTTTCTATCATGTTTCTTATTTTTAAACAAAGTGAGTCACCATAATTGATAGTTAATATAAAAATTATGAAAAAAAACTCAGAAAAGTTAAAAGGGGCTTAGGTTGGAAATTTTTTTTTTATGATAAAGCATGTGTTGCGTTTGGGGAAGGGGGTAGGTAGCAGAGATAGAATACGTGGACAAAAAAGTAGTCTAGATAGAAAATGCCAGTCTCTGATTTCACGTGAAGATAAGAAGAAAACAAAAGTGAGAGGATTAGAGAGAAAATGCCACGGTAAGATAAACATGCTTTATTTTCAACATGAGCTAAAAAATGTTTGATTATTAGCAATTAGCCAGAAGGACTGATCAGGTCAATGCAAACTAGAGAAAGGGAGGAGATGAATGATGGTTGAGGAATAAGACGCGCTGAGGAAGAAAATGCTATGAGAAAGGATTACTTTTGTCCTTCAAAAATTACTGTAGCAATAGTCTTGTTTCTTTTTAGTTTCTCTCTCATCTATTGCAGGGTTTATTTCAATAAATCTATTTTGTCATACATTTAGACAATATAAATTTAATTTAAATAATTTAATTTATTAATATCACAAGTTTTTACAATTTTTATAAATTGATTATCTAGCTATAATCTGAACAGTCTCAATTTAAACTTTTTAATTTTATATGATAAATTAAACTTGATAACTAACATTATATGAGAGAATATCATATCAGTTCTATAATTTAAATTTATAAGATAAATTTAATTTAGATATGATATTATAGATTTTATTTATGACATAAATTTAATTTAATTTTTTTATTAGCTTATTAAAGAAAGACAAAAATCTTAATCTATATATATATGATAGAAAGGGGGTATGCTTCATGATAGTTAGAAAAAGTCTTGATGGCAAAATATAATGAAATCTATAGAAGTACTCTAGAGAAAAGTAAAGTTTGACATTTGAAAAAATAGATGAATGTTTTGTGTGCTAGCATGCTGTTTAAGTTAAAGATTTGTTTGTGTTGAATCCCTCCCCCATCCGCAACAAACATATTCAATTTTATTTGCTTAGAACAGACAGAAAAAAAAAAGAAAAGAAATTATATTATAGTTCCCAAGAAGTAAAAAGCTCGACTTTTCACTTTTCAGACGAGCAAGAAGGCAACCTCAAAAGTATAACTCAATAAAGTGTTGTGAGGTAAAATAAAAGTTGACATAGAAAAAAGACAAAGAAATCATAAGGTGGGGCATGGCCAGACCTCTAATACTGAACATCCCTAATGTTGATTGTAACGTCTCAACATTTTAATAATTTATTGTGATTATTATTATTAGGTTTATGTAAATGAGAGACATTTTGAAAGAGGTATAAGGTGCCATTTTTGAATTTTTAACTATTTTTAAAATAAAGAAATAAATATTGCTCAAAATTTGGATATTTTTCTTTATTTTTTAAAAAAGGGGCTTTAGTCAATGGTCATAATGCATACTAATTTTATACTTACAGAAAACACTCAACAATATGCAAGCACTTAGCTAGCAACATATCACAACCAACATTTTATATATTGGTTTAGAGCTCGCATCTCTAAAGAGTCTCACCCATAAGAAAGGTTAAGGTTTTTGGCTAGGGGTCCCAGATTTAAAATATTTTCTTATACAGGTTATGTAATTAATAACTTTACATTTTATACGAAAAGCCAAGATGCTTGGAGCACTATGCAAAATAGTGGTGTAACGCTTAAAGCTCAATCAATGTATGTTTCTAATTTTAAAGATAAGAACCCAATCTATGCATCGTTTATGTTTGTGGTCCAAAGTCCAAACTAAATAATTAAGAAAGAATTTAACACACTGAAGACTTTTCAAAAGGAAATCCTCACCCATTTGGAGAGAAATTTCTGGCATTAATTAATGTTACAAAATAAAGTACGAAATAAATTGAAAGGTACTAGTTCACCGATCACTTCAATATAATTTAGTTCACAAGTTTTTAATTAATATTTTTCATAAAAATAAATAAATAAAAACATATTTCAAAATTCTTTAATTTTTTCTTTACCAAAATGTTCGTCATCATTACCTAAAATTTAAAATATATAAATTTTAAATATGAAATTTTAAAACCAAATTTTTAATGTAAATCTATCCATCCAATTGCAAGCTTAATGAATTTTAAGATTTTTGCATCCTCCTACAATTGTTGGTTCAACCCACCGATTTCTCGGTCCTATGACCAAAAATTCACCAAAATATCTCAACTTCTTCTTGTTTTTCTTTTTAAGAGGGAAAATATCACCTGAGGACTTCTAGAAAGTTTTTATATCAAAGAAAAACCTTAAAAATCTAAAATTGCAAAGCACCAGCAAGTACCAATCTAAAAATAAAATTTTGTAAGAAAAGACCTAATTAACTAAGATTTTATAGATGTATCAACAGATATTCATTTGAGTTTCAACAAATAACCATATGTAATTAATAACAATTTATTTAGAAATGAACAAGCTACAAAAACTGCCAACACATGTTTAATTGTAAAAGTACTAGTCCTACATAAACAAACATCCATATAAGTTTTGACAAGTAAGCTCATGTAATTAACAATAACTCATTAAATTATTAAACTTCATTAAACATTAGGGCTAATTTGATCTTATGAATAAGCATTCAGTTCTGTGTGTTAAAATTTGTGTGTGACCCTTGGTCTTTCACATGTGGTTTGGCTGAAAGAAAGCGAAATCCAAATCTGTGTGACATAGCTTGTGTGTGACTCATATTCTCACATGTGAATTAGATGGTTGAAAGCTAAGCACAATTCGATGTAATAGATCACACATGGAACTAACATGCTCTCACATGTGGTTTGGCTAGCAGAATGCCAAAGCCAATTTTTATGATCATGGGGAGCTGCCAATCAACCATGCAAGTGTGGACAGTGTCATTTGCAAAATTCTCAATAAACTTTATTTTTTATGTCAATTTGAAATAACGCTCCTTTTCTTATATTTAACCCAAAATATTTACAATTGATCTAATTTAGCACATAAAGTGTAGGAAAATGCACTGAATTGACATTAATTTTAATAAGTTATGATTTCTTATTCAACTTTTGCAATTCACAAAATAAAAGTTATTATTTCTTAAATAAACGTTGTGATTGAGGCTTGTTATTTTTAATTAGGTTAAAATGATATTTTTACTTTAGAATTTATTAACATAAAAGTTCTAAGGGATTTCAGTAAAATTATGACCTTGAAATGACCTAAAGTGCCAAAAAATAAAAGCATAGAGACTTAAAATACTGAAAAAAATGTAGGAACCTATAACAAAATGCTAGAAAATTGCAAGGACCTAAAGTTATGTTTCTCAAAAATATATCATTGAATACAAACACACATCCTAACAAAAAATACACTTACCCCTATCCAAACTCAAAATTCATGTTAAAAAACCCAAACTCAACACTCAAAATCATTCTTTTCAAGTTTTTCTATCATGTTCAGTTTTAATAAAATTATCGATTCCACATCCTTTGTATTTATCTCTCCAGATAAATTTGTATGCATTTTGACTTAAAAGAATTTTAAAAATTCTAAAGGCTTTTATAATTATCCTTCGCACGTTTACTATTTATGGGACGATCTTCTATACTTCGATCATGATAAATGTACTTTTCAAATAAGGATAACAATAAATGTTGTGGTATTTATATATAAGTATATACCCTATGTTATAATTTTATAAAACTCATAATTCTTCACTCACTTAGTTATTTTAGTATATTCTTGCATTGCTCTTAGACCCCAATCTTTTAATTTTCATTCCAAGGAAATTCATATCCTCCACATTCCTTTTCAGTGCACAAGTCATAATAACCCACTAACACATTTTACCAATTTTAAAAATTTGGCTAAAATAAAACAACATCTGTGTTCGTAATTAATCCATTACTAATTTAATTAATTAATGATGGATTTCAATTTGTCACAAAATATCTATCACTAATGTCTATAACTAGTGATGGATTGGGGATCCTTCGTTAAATGTTCGTCACTAATTTTAATTTTTTTAATAGTAAATGGATGTGAAAAACAAAAGATTCGTATGGTATGTCTTTATAAGATCTTTTGCCCTGATTGCCTTATTCACCATGTCACACAAACTATCAATAATAGCATATGGATGCTACATAGAGTGCCATGTGGATTGTGGATGCTTTCGTTCAAATAAAATGACAATGATCGGGAGAGGATTCTTTCCTCTTCCTTTACATCTTCTTCCATTCTTTTCCCATTTTCAGTATTACATTAAAATTTAGATGGTTCAGATTTGACCTCATATAAAATTATTATTAAAATGTTAAATTATAAAAAAATATCAATAATAAATTTCAAAATGCTAAAATTTAATATAAACAATTAAAAAATACGGTAAAAACAAAATAAAATGAAATACTATATAGGAGATCAAATTTGGACCATCCATTAATCTTGATCTAAGTGCAGGAAATTAGTTGAGTTAGCAATAAAAAATAGATACCCAATCCTAAAAATAAACTTGTTATTTAACTTAATAAGAGGAAAAACTATATTTAGCAAATTCAATTGTAAATCAGGATTTTTTCAAATAAAATTAGAAGAAGAAAGTAAAAAATATACTACTTTTTGTACATCTAAAGGATTATATGAATGGAATGTATTACCAATGGGATTTCATAATAGCCCTAATATATTTCAAGAATATGTGACAAAATTATTATATTTTATTTTCCAAAAAAAATTTGTAGACTTAATTATTATTACATCAATCCTATAGATTTGAAGCAAAGGTCTTCAATCATATGCACGACGAATGTTATCTAGTCCTCCGACGCCCCTTCGGGGGCAATGGATGGAGAACCTTCTAAAAAATGCTTGAGTTTTTAAAATAAATCTCATTTTATTTTGATAAGTTACATATAAAAAAATATGAGGAAAACATAACTTTAGGTTTTTGCACTTTATTCGAGTTTTGCTATAGATAGGTCCTTACAGTTTTTTTGATATTCTAAGTTCCTACACTTTCACTTTATGATGTTTTAAATCTCTTCATGAGTGGTGTTATAAGGACATAAAACACTAAAAAATAAGTGTAGAAACCTAGAACACTAAAAAAAGTATAAGAACCTATATCAAAATTTAAATAAAATACAGGGACCCAAAATTATGTTTTTCTTAAAATATATAGGGTATGTAAATTTTACAACTTTGCATTTTTGGGTGTCAGACCTAAACCCAAAAATTAATTAATTATAAGTACAAATTTCTGAACATTTGAGGTGCCTGCAAGTTTATTTCTATATGTTTATGTGGTGACAATGTATATGTGGTGTTGATTTTGTATTTTGGCCATATTGGGCAAAATTGGTATTAAGTGGCCAAATTTTGTGTTTAGTATATTTTTATGTGTTTGATTGGTCACTCAAGTGTATTTTGATTCATTGGACTTGGTTCAACCCTCACAATAGGTTAATGGCATAAGTCATGAGTTTTGGGTACTTGGATGGTTGAAAATTTCTTTAAAAAACTGACTTTTACATCTGAGTGTTTAAAATTTTAGCACTGAATTAAGAGGTGTAAACACAATCATCTCAAATGACATTTTAAAATAATTGAAACCCAATGCAAAATTCCTTACCAACACACAAAGGTGAGATAAACCCTTTGGGAAACAATCTTAAAATATTGTTTTTTTTCGAATAACTCTCAATCTAAGGTGAATCAATAAAAACTAATTTGACCATTCATCTTAACCCATTAAAAGAATGAATCTAGTCTAACCCATGTTTGGCCAAAAAGTGCATTTTATTATTAAAATACCCCTAATGCATGTGATTGAACACTTAGGCAAATTTGCACTTAGAATGTGATATGAATCTATATGGAGAAAATGGTCCTAATAAGATAATAAATATGTCTAAATAATATATTCTATCAATTCCCCCACACTTAGCTTTTGCACTCTAGGAAAAATAAAATGAAAATGAATTCCACAACACTCTTAAAGAAGTGAAAACAAAAATAAAAACAAATGTTTAAAATTGCTAAATCAAGAATCAATAAATCTTTACCTATCCACTTATCAAATCAATTGCAATAGAGAGAGAATTTTGTACTTTACAAAGCATGCCTTTACCAAAAGTTCACTTCAATGAGCAACCTCACCAAGGATAAAGTGTTTGAACTCTTAACTCTCAAGTGTTTAGGGTTCATATATTTCACTCAAGCTTACTTAGCAATTAACCTACGATATACTTGTAACTTTTCTACATCTTCACCACTAGATAGCACATGCATTATGAATCAAGAGGTATTTATTTAGGTTGTAATGTGGCTTAAGAAAGGATAAACTAGAAATGCATGTGAAGAAGCAAGGGATAGGCATAAAAGTGATGCCTTATATGAAATTGACCTCTTAATGTACAAGGCATATAGTAGTTCAAATAGGTGAAAAATCATTAAATTATGTCATAAGCACTTAAGGAAACAAAGGGTGTTACATAGCTAAGCAACCTTTATTCATTTTTTTTTCATTCTTTCTATTCTTTTCTTTTTCTTCTTTCTTTTTCTTTTCTCATTTTTTTTCAATATTTTTCTTTCTTGTAACTTTATTTCTTTCTTTCTTTTTCTCAACATATTTTTTCTTTTTCTTTTGCTTTCTTTTGTTTTCCTTTTTCTTTTCTTTTGATATTGCTTTAACTTTTCTTGTTGTGATCCTTGTTCCTTAACAATGAATAGGATGACAAATAATAGAAATGTACCTTTTTAAATCTAAAACATGCCAAGTATCTTGAGAAATAAAAGAGTAACATGCATTTTTTGAAGATAAGGGTATAAGCAACACTAAAAAGAAATAATCAAAAGGCTCAAAGGGGTATACAAAAGATAAAGTGTATCAAGGGTTGGCCTCTATCATTTCTAAATAGCAAGTGCAAGATGTAGCCTTGAATAAGAAAAGAAATAAATTCTAGAGAGTGAATTGACTAAAGCAAACAATGCACAGTCTTAAGGCTCCTTCCATTAAAGGTTATTTGTTACAAACATCCATTTATTAAAGGTAAAGGTTTGAGTTCACTTCTCAACTATTCAATCTCTAAAGTAATTTTCAAATCAAGTTTCAAAGATTCAACTAAATGACTCTATCATTAAAGCAACTTCAAACAAAAACCAAGCAGAAACAAAATAATATTTTCTCAAAAATTTTTAAAAATCAAAACTAAAGAAAACCAAAATGTTTTTATCTCTTTCCCCACACTTAAATCATTGATGTTCTCAATGTATACCTAGGCTAATGATATGACAATATAATATCAAAATGAATGGATGAAACAAGTGCAAGTGAAAATTTTATGCAGATTCCCTAAAAAGAAGTATATAGCAGAAATGATAGAAGCCATGACTTCCACCAAGACTTTGATGAAGGCTATAACAAGGTAAGGGAATGCAATTTTTATGAAATGAAAAAACTAAAAGATCAAAATTCTACCTTTTCCCAATGATTTGACCTCCCCTACACTTGAATTTTACTCAATCATCAAATGAATCAAATAAAGCAAAGTAAAAGCTAAGGTTAGAGAGGTACAACCTAATTTAAATCTCATCAAGCTCTTGTAGTGGAAGTTTTCATCTTTGATGAGTAGCTTTAATCTTTTTACTAAGCATCTTAGGTGAAGGCTCGGGATTAATTGGTAATGACTCTAATATATAAGGAGTAGAATCTTTGATAACTCCATTTTATTGATCTTCTCCATGTAAGTGCACGACCTCCTTTCTTGTAAGATTCAATATTTGATGCCTGTGATTTCTTTTGGCTACTTTAACTTGTGGACCTATAAAATCAATAACAGAGCCTTCCTCAAGCAAATTTTGGCTAAAAGAAATGCAATCTTTAAGAAAGTCAACTAAGGAGTTATCAATTTCATCATCATCAAGAAGTATATGTGAGGATATATCATTCTTGCCTTGCAAAAAGAGATCAATCTCCAAACAACTTTGACATTAATAGTCATTCAAACAAGTGAAAATAGATAGGGAAGTAAGAGAGTAAGGATCAATACTAGACAAGACAAGATTATCACTAAATTCTTTAAGCATGGAACGAAAATCATGCAATTTATCATTTGGTTTTTCTTTAATTTCAATTTCCTCATACTTAATAACCGCCAAACTCACCTTTTCTTATGACTTGTTCTTAATTTCTTCAATGTTAGTTAAAGCCTTAACTACTTCTTCAATATCCAACTTGTCATCTTCATGAGTGTGTTCGGTCAAAATACAATGTAAGCCTATAAGATAATCAAAGTAACCTTCCTCAAGATTAAAATGGTCTAGAAGAGGACATTCATTAGAAATTTCAAGTGGACTAAGATTAAGTTCATAAACATCAACAAATTCATATGAGGCAATGTCATGCATATCAAATAGAAATGAATCAATTTCCAAAGCATTATAAACTCTTATGGTTCAATCAAAGCATTATTTATTGATTCAATAATATTCAAATCATCATTAGGCTTTGCAAACACATTATTAGCATCTTTCTCTTCTTGATTGGGCTTAAATTTCTCATTCTTTTCTTCTACAATTGCCATAGTTTCCCCTTGTTGAACAAGTATATAATTTTCTTCTTTTAGCTTGGGAAAGTAGTTAAAGAAGAGAGAGTAGGTGTCTCAGCCAACATGCCTTGTTCATCTGCAAAAGAAAGCAAACAACCCTTCTCAAGAACATCTTGGTTGGGAGAAACATGTGTATGTGTAGTATCAATATCTTTAGCCCCAAAAGAATTAAAAGTAAATATCAGTGATTACTTTAGTTTCACACTCATCAAAAAATTCTTATATCTTAAGGTAAATAATTTTTTTCCTAAAAGAATCAAGCCAAAGGCTCAAAGTGGCATGAAATGTGGCCTCAAATAAGAAATAACTTCTAGAAGGAATCATCACTAAGAAAACTAATAACACACAAGTGTGCTTGGCTCCTTCCAACAAAAGATAATGTGTTACTCCTATCCATTAATTCAAATTGAAAGAATGCTCAATTCACACCTAGTCAATCCTTAAAGCTACAACATCTCAAGTATAAATGGCTCAAAAAGGTAATATGTTACTCTTACATTTTGACAAATGATGGCTTAGTGAGGTTACATGTATGGTTTTTGCCTCAATTTAGCATAATTAATTAGCATTTTTAAGTATAAATGGCTCAAAAGTTAACCTAAATAATATGTGTGTGTGTGTGTGTATATATTTTGACCAACATATAATAGGTATATCAAAACACATCATCTAGACATACCATTATCGTCCTACCTATAGGAGATCTTTATAAGCACTCTCGTACAAATAGGATAGTAGGCCGTAACCCTCCCTTATATCTTCCAGATATAGGAGAAGATTATAGAACTACAATATCACAAATCACTATAGTAATCAAAAGATTTATTTGAAAATTTTTGGCTAAAGAATTTATTGTAAAATTATCAAAAACCACATTGCATTTGAGTAACACAGCATAAGCAATTCACATGTATTCACATCTATCATTACATGCCATAAAAACCATAAAATCAAGTTGAATTATGGGCCAGTGCTATGGTGCATAGTACTGTGTCGTGGCATGTGGCATAAAGCCACACGCCCAACTTTCTAAGCCATGCTTTGTGGCATGTGACACCATGCACCGTGGCATGCTTGTCCCATTTTGCTGTCATTTTGACAGCGAAATGATAAACTTTCGGCATGTGCCATTTTCACATACGACGTCCAATCAGAGTGGTTCAAATGCCCACATGAAGCTTATTTCATAAGTTAGATAATGAGATAGATTTGGACATGATCTAATGATCCAATAAAAATTTGGACACTCGGGTACAAAATGTCACTTTTTCTAAAAAAATTTGGACCTAATACATCTGATTGACCACAACATATCACATATACACACATATATTGAAATTTAACCCCTTACTGGCCAATTTTTACATTTTTAACTTTTCACAATTTGCCATTTACTTGGCATAACTTGGTGCACTTGGTCCTTTTCTTTGCACATTCACATATATTCACATTCATAACATAAGTAATACTTAAGTTACTCATTTCATCATAATTTCACACTTGGGCTTAAGATTCACTACCATGTGTAACAAATCATCACATATACACCTAAATCTTTAACCCTTAATTCATTTCATCACATATACATACAATTAGGCTAAGATTCCATAAAATTACTACTCAAAACATGCATGCAACCCTGTGGCAACTCATATACACAAAATTTACACTAGTTCAGTTCATTACACAAGGTTCGAGTTCACACAGCTTAAATAACTCAAGCTAACCCAAACTCTCTTCTCTTGCCCTGGTCTCTACTCTATCTTGTAACAATGTAACTACGGGGGTGAGATAAAAATCTCAGTAACAAAATAACTCATTCCTATTGACTATCACATGCAATTATGTAAAAGTAAAGCATAATATACCACTTTATATAATATATCACATATTCCATTTCAAATAATACTCACATCAAACAATTCATCACTTTTACACTTGTTTCACCACTTTTTTCCACCTATATCATATACAGAAACATATTGCATCACATAGCATCCCATAGCATAATCACTATCACATAGACATTAAGGAGTCTAATATCTCCAACACCACACCTTATTAGGCACTAAGGAGATCTTCTCCAATACCGCATCTTAAAAGACACTAAGGAGGTATAATTCTCCAACATCATACCCTATCGAGCACTAAGGAGAATATGCTATATAGTCTCATTACCACCTCTCTACTCAGGTGAACTCCTACCCTTATGATCATGCTTTCCAAACCACATAGGTTCCTCATTAGCAAAAACACATATTTACTACTTATAGCTATATTCATCCGTAAACTCTTTTTCATTTATCCATTCTAAGTCCATTACTACTTGATTACTACTTTACATTACCTTAACTAGTCTTATTTCACTCAAATTGGATTCTTACCCCTTTCTTTCTCTAACCTAGGGCCAAATTGAGCCTACGATTCAAAGCTCTATTGTTCAGCTTTAAACTAGTTGCAAAGCTCTAATTTAACTTTTGAGAACCTTTTTATTACTATTGGGCAAGAATCAAACCCCTAAAACTTTATCAATTCAATTTTTCTATAACTTATTTTCAGAGAAATTTGTGTAGAATGGAAGGTAAGAGTTATATGTAGCTTACCTGTTAAGTTATCAATCAGAAGCACCTTTCAATGACCTGAAATGGCTTACCCTAGCTCTTCAGCCCTTCTTCTCTTCTCCCTTAATGTGTTTTCAATTTCTCTGCTTTAAAATTTTTGAAATTTTACGACTTAAGAAGCCATTTTCTAGTTCATCTGTCATGGCACATGCACAAGCCACAACGCATGGCACAATAAAATTTATTCTCACCACATGCACATGTTTTGACCCGCAATGCTATCCTCTCACCCATATTTGCTCATACCACATTCCAATTCATCAAGTAATCATCCAAATCTCTAATCCCATACTAATTACCACTTTACCCTCGGTCAATAACTAATCATGAGATTGAGAAAATTAGGATGTTACATAGGCTATTTGAGTTCTTTAGAAGTGCTCTTGTAGGTCTAACTCTCTCCCTCCAGATCGTGTCTTACTTCCTTTCCTTTGCCACTATTTCTCTATTGTTGAAGTTTCAGTGTTGATAGAAACTTCTTTGCCGTCTATTGTGTTGCTTGAGATTTCTAATTTGGCAGAGGCAATGGTCGAAAAGCAGACGTAGTGGATTGACACAACACGAAGAGTGAGAGATTGTATAGCTTACCATAGATTGAAGCATGGATTGAATTGGATATTTAAAGCCATCGTGCATAGAGCCTAGTCAAAGAATAAAGGCAGTGGCCTCTTTACGTTGTCATGCTCACAGTTTGTGAGAATGTGAAGGAGGGTGGATCAAAGTTAGGGCTGCAATTTTTTATTTTAAGGGGTATTATAGTATTTTCATAATTTATGTTTAATTGTAAAATATAATAAGGATAAGTATTTCCTACAAGTATTACCTCATATCAAACATAATTTTAAAACCTCATTCCCACTATCATTCCTAATCCTAGTCCTAGTCTCAATCCCAGTCCTAATCCTCTAAATTGAGACCTACATACCAAACAGGGCCTTAATATCCAGTCACCATCCATGTCCTTTCACCATGTTACCCCTGAATCTAATTTTCCAAACCTATTGACCATTTTCCCTTTCCTTATATGGCTAATTTTTAGCCCTACAGGTTGTTATTTACTCTTGCTTGCAAAGTTTAGTTTTTTGGCTATCTCATAATTCAATTCGTAGCATGGCTACTTATTTCAAAAATTTTATAAAAATAAAATTCAAGCATAGGAGAGTAAATGCATACCATATTTGGAGAATCAAAAAATTTGGAAGATTTTGCTGCTTGAGATGTATTTTCAAGAGAGGAAGAACTATTGGAGTCTTAATTTTATAATGCACTGGCTATTGGTTGCTCACCTCTGCCATTTTCTCCAAATACAATGTTATCAACATCAAATGATTATTTCAAAATTTGATTTTGAAAAAATGAGATGTCTTTCAAAACTATCAAGATGAAAAGAATGATTTTTTTATACTCGAGTAAAATAAGAAAGATCAATTATAAAAATACAATCACAAACCAAATATGAACTTTCTTGAATCTTCCTTCTTCCCATCACTAGTACAAAAAGCATTTACGGGGTGGCAACATGAACGACTTGCAATGGAGACAGCGACTAGAATGACTTGTGATGGAGACAATTATAGGTAATGACTTGTGATGGAGATGAAGAAGTTGAGGGGAGAGATTGGAAGGGCATTTTTGTCTAAAAAATATCAATCCTAAGATTAATTTTGGTAGGACTGAGGAAGACCATAAGGGGTAGAGGGCTTCAATATTCCAACCTAAGTAAGATTGAGCAATCTTAATTATTGGGGAATGCTTCATACTAAACATGCTGAAGGTGGGATTACTCTGGCTCAATCCTAATCCTTGCCCACCAATACTGCGTACCAAACAAGGCCTAAGAATGTAACCCTAAGTAGCTTTTATAGTCTTGTATTCTTGCTACCTTAACAGCATGTTCAAAGCTGTTACAAGCTTGGAAAACCCATCACCTCTGCCACAGTCTGGACACAAGTAGAACCCAAAATAATGTGTGTCCAAGATATCTTCCTACAATTATGACCCACACAAGGACTTGTCTTAAAGAATGATCCAACTCATTTTAGTAAGTTAAACTACAAGAAACCTTGTGAATTTTGTAGGGGAAGCATGAGTTAACTATATTGGTGATGACATCAAAAGTCATAGCAACAATCACCATTAAAACTTGTCCATTTAACCATTTTTTAGTACTCCAAAATGATAGTAAAAAGACCTTTAGCGTTAATAGCTATCTAATTTTCCTTAAGTAAAAAAGTGCTAAGACCTAGTAAAGGTAGAATCAAATAGTAACCTATAAGATTGCTAAATAATTCCAAAGGAGTAATAGCATAATCTTGACAAAAACTAAAAACTTTAGCCATTCCTAAATAAGATGTGAGAAGGAAAGTGTTATGCAAACTTGATGCATTATGCTTCAAGGAATCGTCAACGACCTTTATCAAATTCAACAAAGAGGCAACAAATAAAAAGTCTCAAAGAATTGTGAAATCTAGATTAGTAGCTTCCATAATTATCCATTTATTTTCCTCACTTAGCTCTATAAGCACTCGTTCTTAATTTGCATGGAGCATACTTTTAGCAAAATATTTGTGACCCATCCAAATCTCTCCTTTGACATCTACTAACTCTTGCAAGTGCCTCTTAAAGTCATTCTTGCTCTAATAAATAGCTAGGGATGAGGGAGTAGGACCATAATAACACTATATGCGTACCCATAGATATTTAGTAAATCTCAATTTATCTTTTTCCAAGAAATATGTTAATGGTTTTCATTTTCTTTTCTTCCCTCTCTTCCTCTGTGGTAATGAAATTATAGGAACTTAAAGGCCACTAATTGAGGAATGAAGGATTCAAGCCTTTGGCATCTATTGAAAGGATTGATCTCCATATTTATGGAGTAGAATCCATTCTCCACTTTCAAACTAGGATTAAAGGACAATTTCCAACATTTCAATACCTTAAAGAATTGAACTTGAAAGAATGTGCAAGATTGTCTCTCTTCATCTCTATCAAAGTCTTCTAGTGTTAGCTAAGGTAACCATATCTGATTGTGAGGAATTGGAGGCAATTTTTCAAACAATAAAGAGACTAAAAAGGATCTCTCCTTAACTAAAGCGTATTTGCTAAAATTGGAAAGTTTGAAAATTTATAACTGCAACAAGCTAAAAATCATGTTGTCTTTCATGATGAATAATGCTTCTTTCTCAATACTTTCACAACTAAGCACTCCTAGTATATTCAAGTCTTTACAATTGGAGAAAATTTTTAGGTGTTTTAATATTGAAGATCATGACATTGATAGAGAAATGGAAGTTGTGTTCCCAAACTTGAAAAATGTAGCACTTTTATGGCTTCTAAGACTTGTTAATGTCTGCCAAGGGTTTAAGTTGCGAAGGAGGGAATTTTGCAAATTTGAGGTTTCTATGAATTCTCATCCAATGTGTTAAGATATTGGTTAAGTTGATCTCTTTTTCTTTTGCTTATCTTTCTAAGAAACTTAAAGTACTTTCATGGCTCCTTTAACCTCTCTATTATGTGTGTGTATATATATACAAGGACAACTTATAAGGAAGTATGTGTTGTAATGCAGCTAATTAAATAACAATGAAGCTCTGAATCTTCCACTCCCTATTCTAAATATTAGAGAAGTTGATATTCAAAGTCTTAAAATTTGACGTGCTTGGACTTGCGTGAATGTGCCAAGATTTGCCCTGGGTAAGTCTGGACGTGCCAGGACTTGCTTATGGCTAGTTTAGACATGCTAGGACTTGCCTGGGCTTGTCTGGATGTTCTGCACCTCCTTGCCCAAATCTTGGCAACACTTATCCAAGCTTGCATGAGGTTGTCATCACTTGCCATGGGCTAGCCCACACTTGGCTTAAGGCCAGAAATAATTGCCCACCACCTTTCGCTAAGGTTGTCAACTCCTGCAACAGGCTTTACCTGAGGCTACCAATACTTGCCACAATCTTTATTAGGGTTGCAAACACTTGCCCCCACCATGCCAACACATGAATGCCATGTGCTTTGCCCAGACCTTCCAACTCTTGTTTATACCTCACTAACACTAGCCACGGGCTTGCCTGAGGCTACCAACACTTGCCATAACCTTTACTAGGGTTGCTAACACTTGCCCCTACCATGCCAACACATGCACGCCATGTGCTTTGCTCGGACCTTCCAACTCTTACCAGTACCTTGCTAATACTGGCCATGAGGTTACCCAAGGCTACCAATGCTTGCCACAACCTTTACTAGGGTTGCCAACACTTGGCCCCACTATGCCAACACATGCACGCCACATGCTGTGCTCAGACCTTCCAACTCTTGCTCATACCTTGCCAACACTGGCTACAGGCTTGCTTGGGGCCATCAACAATTATGACAACCTTGCTAACACAAGTCGTGGGCTTTACCCAGACCTTGCCAACACTTGCTAAGACTATACTAATATTTGCCATACATGCTTGCACGGGGTTTTGCCCAAGCTTGCTCGATCCTCCATTATATTTAAACACGCATCGCGCAATGTGCTAAAGTACTTAAGCGATGAGCGCTAAGCAAGCATGTGTGGTTCTTGAGGGTCCATAAAAAATAGGATGGGACCCCCCGGGGCTGGATGTTCCCTTTAAGGAGCAATATAGGCTTTTTCCACTTTGGCATGAACAAACATACTTTTTATTCAAATGAAAACACTCTATTTGGGGACCTAGAGACCTCCAATTCATGTGATTTTTTACAGGCTTCTTACGCATGATATAAGATGAAATCTGTAAAGTTTCATAATTTTTGGACACCCATAGAATTTTCTAAGATTTTTTGATTGCTCCAAAGAGTGTGGCCTCCATGGGCCACCACGAGCGATGGCTCTAATGGCTAGACCCCCCAACATGTCAAGGGGGATAAGTTAAATTAATAAAACTAAAAAATAACAAATATAATGAGCATATTTCATTTTGGTATGAGTATGACTTTTTTTACATTGCCAGGACTTGCCTGTGGCAGGTCTGGATGTGTCAGTACTTGCCTTGAGTAGGTCTGGACGTGCCAGGACTTACCCCAAATGTGCTAGGACTTGCCCGTGGCCAATCCAGATGTTCCAAGACTTACCCGTGACCAGTTCAAACGTGTGAGGACTTGCCCTGGGTAAGTCTAAACATGCCAGGACTAGCCCATGGCCAGTTTAAATGTGTTAGGACTTATTCGGGACATGCCAGGACTATCCTTGAGCTTGTCCAAACTTACTCGTGACAAGTCCAGACCTTGGTAACACTTGACACATCCTTTGCCCGAGGTTGCCAACCCTTGCCCCAATCGTGCCAGATGTAACATCCCAAAAATTTTAAGAGACGAATTTATTTTAAAAAAATAAAATAAAATATCTATAATTAAATTAAAATTTAGAATAATCTGATAGAGGTCCAGAGTTTGAATTTTTCTCAGCAAAAGTTTGGTTTTATTTGATTTTTAACTATGAGAAAAATTACCAAAGTTGACCCGGGCTTTTGCGCTATTATAAAAAATGTTGGGCCTTTTCTTGTAATTTTTTCCAAAGTCTTATATCAGCATTTTAAAGGGAAAAAAGATGCAGTAACGAAATGGAACAAAGAAAAAGGAAAGAAATAAATGTGAGAGAGGAAGAAGAGAAGAGAAAGAAAGGGAGTTAGGCTTGGATCTAGGAGGCTTTGCGACCGTTGCGAGCTCGGCTACACGATAGTTAAACTCCCTACTTCAATCCTCCTCTCTTCCTCTTGATTTTCTTCAATTTTTGGAAGAGGGAATTTCTGGATTTTGATCCCAAAATTTACACATAATCAGGCTTGATTTCACCACAACTCAGTTCAATACATGCATGAAACTCTATGACAACTCATATATACTTATATGTACAATAGTCCAGACTCTCTTTCCTTAGCTTGATCACTTCTAGATCCCGTAAACATGTAACCACGGGGTGAGATAAAAATCTTAGTAACAGAATAAATTACTCCTATTGACTATCACAGGCAACAATATGAAAGTAAACATAGTATACCATTAAAATCTCATAAAGTAGTATTTACATCACATATTACATTTCATTTTTAACTTTTCATCAATCCCAAATGATTTTGTGATATCTCAAGATATTTTATCATATCACATAAAACATTAGCATGATCTCTACCAACCAAACCTACAAATCACCTCGACATGAAACCATAGGCTCATCTCAGACCAATGTACACTCTTATTAGTCTTGAGCTCACTTGTAATGATCAAATCACCTGGCCAAAGATGTTCTAACGCACAATATGGACTATGGATTCCCCCAATACACACAATGGGGCGCCATTAACTCCAACACCGTATCCCGAAGATACTAAGGAGTCTCTCATCTCTAACACCGTATCCTAACAGGGTTCTGAGGAAACCTTGCCATATGGTCTTTATCATCTCCTATACTAGGGTGAACTCCCACCCTTGTGATCATACTTTCTCGAACTATTTAACTTTCCCATTTACCATATCACATTTTCTTGCACATTATATACAAATAATACTTTTCATTACAAAACACACATTTCAATGCTCATTTCAACTAAAAGTCTTTTCACACATAACAATCACTCAATGCTATAAAACAAGCTTAATTCGAAACCATTTCATGCATTACATAGCATACTAACATATAGTTACAATAAAGAGTCAAACAAAGGAAGTTATCCGGTTACCTCAACCCTTCTGTCACTAGAAAGGTTACCTGTGGATTTTCACTATCGCACAAGCTTATCTTAAGCTTTCATTCTCTCCTCATGCATCTAATATGCCATTCTGAACACATTTGGCACATTCTAGTTAATTGGTCCATTTTGAGCAAAACCTCATTTTTAATGCTTAGGGCTATATTCATCCGCAAACTATTTTCCATTTATCCATTTTAAGTCCATGACCACCTAATTACTACTTTGCACCATCTCAATCGATCTTATTTCACTTAGATCAGATTTTTGCCCTGACTTTCTCTCTTTAAAGGCTAAAATTGAGCCTTTGGGTTCAAAGCTCTATCGTTCAGCTCTAAATCAGTTACAAAGCTCTAATTTAACTTCCAAGAACATTTTTATTACTATTAGACAAGAATCAAACCCCTTAAATTCCACCGATTCAATTTCCCTATAACTTATTTTCAAAGAAATTTTTATAGAATGGAAGGTAAGAGTTATACATAGCTTACTTGACAAGTTACCGATCTGAATCACCTTCCACCACTCCAAAATGACTTAACCTAGCTCTTCAACCCTTCTCCTCTCTCTATCTCATGTGTTTCTCAAATTTTCCCTTCTAAAAAATTTGAAATTTCACAACTTATGAAGGCAAATTCTAGTCTATGCGCCGTGGTGCATGTAGCGTAAGCCACGATGCATGGCACAGTGAGACTTTTTTTCACCATGCGCACTTACTTCAACCCGAAACGCACTTCTAGCACTCATATCTGTTCATACAACACACAAAATAGCCAAAATACCAATTAGCCATCCAAATCTCTAATCTTATTTTAATTTTCACTTCACCCTTGATTAACCTCTAAACTTAAGATTAAGAACTTTAGGATGTTACAATCAAACCACTCAAATTCCACTAATTCAATTTCCCTATAACTCATTTTCAAAGAAATTTGTGTATAATAGAAGGTAAGAGTTAAACATAGCTTACCTAGCAAGTTACTGATCTGAATCACCTTCCATTACTCCAAAATAGTTTGACTTAGCTCCTTAGCCCTTCTCCTCTCTATATCTCGTGTGTTTCTCAATTTTCTCCTCTTAAATTTTTTAAAATTTCACGACTTATGAAGTGATTTTCTAGTCCATGTATTGTGGCGCATGCAGCACAAGCTACAGCCCGTGGCATAGTGAGATTTATTCTCATTGCACATACTTTTCTTCGACCTAAAACGCACTCCTATCACCATATCTATTCATACAACACACAAACAAGTCAAAATACTAATTAATCATCTAAATCTCTAATCCTATACTATCTTCCACTTCACCCTCAATTAACCTTTAAACTTAGGATTAAGAAATTCAGGATGTTACAGTTCTCCCATTCTTTTAAGAATTTTGCCCTCAAAATTCATAAAAGGCATAAATATATACCTAAGGAAACAGGTAAGGGTATTTCTGCCTCATTCTATCCTCAGTCTCCCAAGTAACATCACCAGGAGCCATGCCTCGCCAGAAAACTTTAACTAATCATATAGTCTTGTTCCTCAGTTGCTTCTCTTTCACATCTATGATTCACTCTGGCTTAGCCTTATAGGTTAAACTCTCCTAGATTTCAATCTCCTTCGGTTCTATCACATGTAAAGGATCAGGTTGATATTTCTTAAGCTATGACACGTGAAATACCTCATGCACACCTGATAACTTTGGTGGCAAAGCAATCTTGTAGGCAACTAGTCCAATTCTCTCTAAAATCTCAAAATGACCAATGAATCTAGGAGTCAATTTCTTGGCTCTTATTGATCTCATAATTCCTGTCATTAATGTAACCTTCAAAAACACATGGTCTCCTACCAGGAACTCTAGCGGCCTTCTATGCCTATCCACGTAACTCTTCTGCCTACTCTGAGCGGTTAACAGCTTTTGCCTGACCAACTCAATCTTTTGAGTTATCTGATCCACAATATCTTGTCCTAACATACTCCTTTTACTCAACTCTATCCAGCAAAGAGGCGATATGCATTTTCTTCCATACAATGCCTTATACGATGCCATTTGTATAATGGAGTGGTAATTGTTGTTGTAAGCAAATTCAGCCAAAGGGAGATGGCTATCCTAGTTAACTTTCAACTCTAATACACAGGCTCTCAACATATCCTTTAAGGTCTGTATGGTTCGTTCTGTCTGCCTATCTGTTTGTGGATGATATGCCGTACTGAATCTCAACTCAATACCCATGGCACCTTGTAAAGCTCTATAAAACTCGAAAGTAAATCTTGGATCTCTATCAAAAATTATATTCTTCAGCACACCATGTAACCTTACTACTTCTCGAATATAAATCTTTGCTAACTTTTTTAGAGAATCATTAATTCGAATTGCTAAGAAATGAGCCAATTTAGTAAGTTTATCGACTATAACCTAAATGGCATCATGTCTAGATTGAATTCTTGGTAACCCAGTTATAAAATCTATAAAAATGCTCTCCCATTTCCACTTAGGAATATCTAATAGTTGCAACATTCCTATTAGTTTTTAGTGCTCTATCTTAACCTTTTGACAAGTCAAACACTGAGTCACGAACTCTATTACATCTTTCTTCGTACCAGGCCACCACTAATACCACTTTACATCATGGTACATCTTTATAGCTCCCGGATGGATTGTGTACTTGCTATAGTGAACCTCATTCAAGATAACCTTTCTCAAATCCACATCGTCAGGCACACAAATCCTATCTGGTAAACTACAAAACCATCATCATTGAATCCAAAATCAAAAGCTTGATCTACTTTAATCTCTTCTCCAACCCTCAAGAAACTCTCATCTTCTAGTTGTGTCATTCTCAATTCTTTCTAGAAATCATTTCTAATCTTAATGGAATAGGCACCAATCAATGCCTTCAACGGCATATCTTGTTACGAATTAACAAACGACTTTATTAATCTGTATTCCTTGACCATAAGACTTGCCACATGCAAAGTCTTCCAGCTCAAAGCATCAGCAACCACATTAGCTTTACCTAAATGGTATTTCAATTCAAAGTTATAATCCTTAAGAAGCTCTATCCACCTTCTTTGCCTCATATTTAGTTCGTTTTGATCTACCGAGTATTTCAAACTCTTATGGTCACTAAACACAGTGAACACTACATCATACAAGTAATAGCGCCAAATCTTTAAAGCAAACACCACCGTTGCAAGCTTTAAATCATGTGCAGAAGTGTATACCTTATAAGGTAACCTTGGGTTAGGGATAATCAATACAGGTGCCATGGTTAATTTCTCTTTTAGCTTTTGAAATGCCACTTCACACCAGTCGTCCTATATATAAGGCTGATCTTTTTGAGTTAGTTTAGTTAAAGAAGAAGCTATCTGGGAAAATCCTTGGATAAATCATCGATAATACCCAGCTAATCCCAGAAAACTACGTATCTCTATGTCTGAACTTGGACGTTCCCATTTTAACACTACTTTAATCTTATGCAGATCTACTGAAATTCCATCTACATATACCACGTGTCCTAAAAATCTCACTTCTCTCAACCAAAACTCACACTTATTGAGCTTAGCATATGACTTCCTATCTTTCAGAATCTGCAGTACTATTCTTAAATGCCTCGCATGTTGCTCCTCATTCTCAGAATATATCAGGATGTCATCTATAAAGACCACCACAAACTAATCCAAGTATAACCTAAAGATTTAGTTCATATAATCGATGAACACTACTGGCACATTGGTCAAACCAAATGGCATAACTAAAAATTCATAATGACCATACCTAGTTTTAAAAGCCGTCTTGGGTACATCTACTGCACTAACTCTCAACTGATGATACCCTGATCTTAAGTCAATCTTAGAAAAGACTAAGGCACTAGCCAATTGATTTAAAAGATCATCTATCCTCAGTAGAGGATACTTGTTCTTCACAGTCACTTTGTTCAGTTGTCGGTAATCGATGCACAATCGTAAACTACTATCCTTCTTTCTCACAAACAATACCGGTGATCCCCAAGGTAATACACTTGGTCTGATGAATCCCTTCTCTAACAATTCTTCAATATGCTTCTTTAGCTCAGCTAACTCAGACGGTGGCATTCTATAAGGGACCTTTGGTATTGGTTCAGTTCTAGGAACCAAATCAATTGAGAACTCAACTTCCCTTTCAGGAGGTAATCCAGTCATTTCTTCTCAAAATACCTTTGGGAACTCACTTACTACCCCAATCTTCTCGATCCCACCATCGTACACCATACTAGCTATAAAAAATACAATATAGGTATCACAACCTTGCTAGATTAACTTCTCAACACTTACTACTGATAAAAACTTAGGTTGCTCCAAGGATTCCACAGCTGCACATACCACTAGTTGTGAAACCACCCTTTTGGCACAATCAAGCATAGCATTATTTACTGCT
This sequence comes from Prosopis cineraria, assembly GCF_029017545.1. Lineage (NCBI taxonomy): Eukaryota > Viridiplantae > Streptophyta > Magnoliopsida > Fabales > Fabaceae > Prosopis > Prosopis cineraria. The sequence goes on from NW_026555338.1 coordinate 409,113, forward strand.
AGCTAATCCATGCCAAGTATCACATCTATTCCTCTTATAAGAATATAAATTAGATCAATCTTGAAAACTCTATCCTCAAATTGAATCTCCACATTCTGACAAGCTTGACTTGTAACACTAGATGATCCAGAAGGTGTTGTCACTTTAATGAGCACAAGCAATTCTTGTAAAGACAATTTCAATCTATCCACATATTCCTTAGACATAAAAGAATAGGTGGCACCTAAATCAAACAATGCCTCTACTTTATAACCATTAGCAAAAATCATACCTTTGATCAAGTTCGAAGATACTCTGGCCTGTTCTTATGTAACCTCGAATACTTGACTAGGAACCATTGATCTTTATTATGTCCCCTCAACTCTACCTTCTAAGCATTGCCTTACTATATCACCCGACTTACCACACTTATAGCAAGCCCAACATCTTCCCAAATGAGATTTATCACATATGTTACACTGGGGCATCCTTCCAGTACTTAGAGACAAATCTAGAATACTCGACACTTGCCTCAAAGACTGTGGAGGCCTAGTTCTCACACCTCTACCCCTTTGCATTGACCCTCTATGTACAGGTCAAGACTGCAATCCTTAATTGAAACCTCTTCTTCAAGAAGAACTAGAACTGCTCGTACTGAACCCAAGCTTCTTTGAGATTACACTAGCCGGACCTAAATGAGATAAAAACCTTCCCATACTATCTTGCCACTTTTCAGTGTTTGCCTCTCTACCATGCCTAGCTACTACCCTCATCTTATGGCACATCTCCTTATATGTCATCACATCAAGTAGTGCCATCTGTTGTCGGTACTCAGATCTCATCTTTTCAAGCAATCTTTCAGCTTTCCACTTCGAGTCATTACTATGTTGAGGATATGTAGAGTAAGCTGATAAGTCATTAAATCTTCTTATAAATTCTTCCTCATCCAAGTTTCCTTGCTTGAAAGCATGAAATTCCTCTTCCTTCTTAGTTCTGAATGAGACTGAAAAGTGTTGATCAAAGAATATTCTCTTGAACTCATCCCAACTCAAATGAATACCACCAATTGGTCTCATAGATTCCCATCGTCTCTTGGCAGCACTAACCAACTGCACTGTAGCCAAGATAACTTTCTGCTTTAGAGTATAGATCACTACCTTAAATATGGTTTCCATTCATTCTATCAATGATTATGCTTCATCTTCCCTCATACTTCTGTCAAATGTCGATGGATTGAACCAAACAAACATCTTCCAAGCACGATCAGTAGATGGATCAGTGCCAAGAATCTCTGGTCTACTACTTGAATTCCGAGACAGTCTAGGTCTACTATGTGCTTCCTGTACTGGGATATTTTAAGCTTCAACTCTCTCTTCTTGCTCTCTACCCCTTAGGATTGTGTCATGATCCCTAATAGTTTGTCTTATGTCAACAACCATATCCCTGAGCTCTTCCAGTAGCTCATCATGTCTATCCCTTTGTAGCTGAACTGATTGAACTTTTAGCTCCCGTTCCTCTTTTGTAACTTGTCTAGATACTGCGGTTCTCACATGAGTTCCTCTCATACTGTACTATTTTCTCCTTTTCTAAGGCTGAAAATATGAAACACAAAGGATATTAATGAAAGAGTTGTGTAATGAACAGGATAAATTACCATATTTCTAAATGAATGCATTAATAACAATCAGGTCTCAAAACTTGAGAATCTGATGCCAAATATGTAACCTCCTCTAATATATCTACTTAATATAAGAGAAGAGTATAGTGTTACCACTGCCTCACATCAAACACAATAATTAAATTTCATTTCAAAAGCTTCGGTCGAAGACTTATTTTGTAAAGTCAATCAATTCATAATAAAATCAGAGAGAAACATAGTGAAAATGAATCAAACACTCCTCAAATACATAGTGGACATAACCCATCAGCATTTTGATCCCAATTGCATGCATTTCAATACAAAAATAAAATTAAAATTTTGTCAGTGTACCGCTGCGTGCAGTCTGTGCATCGTGGCATATGGCATAGAGCCACATGCTTGCCCTTTTTATGTTGTGTGCCATGGCATGTGTCACTATGCACCGTGGCATGCCTGTTTGGATTTTTGCTATCATTTTGACAGTAAAAATGATGAACTTCCAGCGTGCACCATTTTCACATACGATATTCGATCGGAATGATTCAAGCGCCTACAAGAAGCTTAGCTCATATACTAACTAATGAGATAGGTTTGGACACAATCTAATGGTCTAATCAAAATTTGAACACTTGAGTGCAAAAAGTTACTTTTTTTGAAAATTTTGCGCACCGAAGCGCTCAAATCAATCCCTTTCTCTCATTAGACTACAATAGGCCTTGAACCAAGTCCAAAAGGATCTAATACACCTGATTGACCTCAATTATTCACAATCATACTCATATATCAAAATTTAAGCCCTCTACAGCCAGTTTTCACAAATTACTAATTTCACATACTATGCCATTTCTTAGCATAACTTAGCCCACTTGGCTATTTCTTAACATATTCATATACATTTATATTCATAATACAATCTTAGCCCCTAAATTTATCATTTCATCATAATTTTTCCTTTGGATTAAGATTCACCAATACAAACAACCATTTTAACACAAAGATAGTCAAATCATGGCCCCTTTGTCTCCTTCCATCATATATACATATAATTAGGCTAGATTTCACAAAATTCTCCATTCAATATATGCATGCAACCCTATGGCTACTCATATACCCTTATATATATAATTTTTTAGTTCAGTTCATTACACAACCTCAGACTACAGGGCTTCACGACTTAAGCTAGTTCAGACTCTTATCCCTTGCCCTGATTACTTCCCAATCCTATAAACATATAACCATGAGGGTAAGATAAAAATCTCAGTAACAGAATAACTTACTCCTATTGACTATCACATGTAATAATATGAAAGTACATATAGTATATCATTAAAACCTTATAAAGTAGCATTTATATCACATATCTCATTTCATTCTCAGCTTTTCATCATATCATATAATATACTAGCATGATCTCTACCAACTGAACCTCCAAAACACCCCGACACAAAACCATAGGCTCCTCTTAGACTGATGTACACTCTCATTAGTCTTGAGCTTACCAATATAAGTAGAATCACCCAGCTAAAGATGTTCTAACACACAATACAGACTATGGTTTCCCTTAATATCCACAATGGGGCGTCATTGACTCCAACACTGCATCACAAAGATACTAAGGAGTCTCTCATCTCTAACACCACACCTCAGTAGGCACTAAGGATATCTTTTCTTACACCGCACCTTAAAAAGTACTAAGGAAAATTGTTTCCAACACCGCACTGTAATGGGCACTAAGGAAACCTTGCCATATGGTCTTTATCATCTTCTACACTCAGGTGAACTCCCACCCCTGTGATCATGCCTTTTTGAACCATTTAAGGTTCCCATTTATCATTAAACACTTTCTTACACATAACATATACATATAATACTTTTCACTACAAAACACACATTTCCATGCTTATTTCAATCAAAAGTCATTTCACACACAACAATCACTCAATGCTATAAAACATGCTTAGTTGAAAATTGTTTCATGTACTACATAGCATACTAACATACAGTTATAACAAACAGTCAAACAAATGAAGTTATTCAACCTTCTATCACTAGAACGGTTACCCATGGATTTCAACTATCATGCAAGCTTATGTCAAGCTTCCTTTCTCTACTTACACATTCAATATGCCAATTTAAACACATTTCGCACATTTTAGTCATTTAGTCCATTTTGACTAAAAACTTATTTTTACTACTCAAGGCTATATTCATCCGTAAACTCTTTTCCATTTATCCATTCTAAGTCCATGACTACCCAATTACTACTTTACATCACCTCAACCAGTCTTATTTCACTCAAATCAGATTTTTACCCTAACTCTCTCTATCTAAAGGCTAAAATTGAGCCTACGGGTTTAAAGCTCTACTGTTCAGCTCTAAACTAGTCACAAAGCTCTAATTTAACTTTCAAGAACCTTTTTATTACTATTAGGAAAGAATCAAACCCTTCAAATTCCATTGATTCAATTTCCTTATAACTCATTTTTAGAGAATTTTGTGTAGAATGGAAGGTAAGAGTTATATGTAGCTTATTGACAAGTTACCAATTTGAATAACCTTCCACCGCTCTAAAATAGCTTGACTTAGCTCTTCAGCCCTTCTCCTCTCTCTATCTCATGTGTTTCTCAATTTTTCTCCTCTAAATTTTCTAAAATTTCACGACTTATGAAGTGATTTTCTGGTCCATGTGCCGTAGTGCATGCAGCACAAGCCGCAGCGCGTGGCATAGTGAGATTTATTCTCCCCATGTGCACTTGCTTCGACCCGAAACGGACTCTTATCATCCATATTTGTTCATATAACACACAAACAAGTCAAAATACTAATTAATCATCTAAATCTCTAATCCCATACTATCTTCCACTTCACCCTCGATTAACCTCTAAACTTAGAATGAAGAAATTCAAGATATTACACTGAACTTGTTATACAAAACCTCAAAAGAGGTAACATCAAACGTAACCAACTGCTAACTGAACTCAAGCCTTATCTTATCAAGAAATTGCTCAGCCTTCTAATACTCCTCGTCAAGATGGTTCAAGTAGGTGGAGAATTTTGATAACTTGTTGAATTTAAATTGAAAAAAAGCTCTCTATGGACTCAAGCAAGCACCCAAAGTCTTGTGAGACAAGTTAAGAAGCGATGCTATTTAGTTATATTTTCTAACACCCGTGCTACCTTGTTTCTTAAGGAAAAGCTCCTTATTTCCTCAAAAATGATAAAAATCTTCATCATTTATGAAGAATCGTAACATCAGAACTATTAAAGAAATACTTGTATTAATTATCATTATAAATCACTTGTTTTAGCACACTTTTAAGGTCATTTATTTGATACACATAATGGATAAAAATAGAAAAGCTAATAGATTGGAAAAACAAGTGATTTTTTTATGCTGAAAGTCTTTTATGCCTCTAAATAAAAATTTTCAAAAAGAAGAGGCAGTTATTACTAAGTAATTATGACAAATATATAATAGACAGTACATATGCATACTAAAGAGTACCTTATAAATAATATAATTATCATTCATGCATGGTAGGAGATAGAAGATAACTAGTAGAGCATGTGAGAAGAGTTCACCTACACTTATAACCAACTCATCTTGAAAAGTGGTCACCTATACTTATATTTAATAACAATTATTTTAAATTTCTATCTATACACATGCACTTTCAATTACATCATCAGATATCTCATGGTTAAATTCCAAAAAAAAACAAAAAAAAATAAAAGAAGGTAAAATCAAAGATCAAAATTAATGTAAGAAAAAAGGATCAAAAGGAAGTTAAGAATAGAAAATTGTGAAAGGAATAGAGAAATGCAAAGCCATTGTAGCCCTTGGCACATGAATTAAGATAGAAAAGCATTTAATTATTGGCATTTGTTGATTTGTCAATTCTCTCTTGAATATTTCAAAGCTCAACAAAAAAAGTTTTAAAAGTCTAATAAAAATTAATATTTAAGGGATATTGATGTTAAGAGATACCAAGCTTTATGTGTAATTGAATATAAGTGAAAGATGGCATCCCCGAATATGGGTGGCAAAATCCTCTACTTAATGAGTAGTGATATCTATTAGGTGAAGAACAGTTGCTTCCACTCCAGGTTAATAGTTACTTGTTGCCTAGAACACAATTTGATTTAACCAAATACCTCTAGAATAATAGCGCGATGCCAATGTATAGTGCAATTCTTAACCCAATGTAATCTCTTCCTAGGTGTTGCACCCTCTCCTATCACCTATAAATCAATGTTCCCCAATAAAGAAGTAAAAATTAAAGCAATTTGCTTCTCATATATAGCAAGACATGCATGTGTTAGAAAACCTATTTTAGAGGCTACTTCAATTACTAGTGGAGTCAATGTAAACACTTTCATGTCTAATTCAAAAGAAACTAGCGTATGTTTATCAAGATCACTATGATAGTTAGCATGCTTCCTCCCCAACCAATAAATAATTCCACCAATAGAGATAGGTTTATCTTGAATAGTTACCACCCTAAGCACTGTAATGTGTATTTGCTTCTTGGAATTTATAGTTAGAAGGTTACGATATTGTAATCATTATCAATCGAATTGAATTTAAATCCTAGTTTGCCAGTAACTCGTCTGGGTACTTGTCTAGGTACCTCTGTGGCCTTTCTTGTGGCAAGATTCCATAATGAAAAGGTAGCAAGAATTTTTACATGACCATAATAACCATGTCTAAATCCTTGGTCAATACCATAATAACCATGTCTAAGTCCTTGGTTGACACAGAGTAGGCCGTTGTTGCAACCAACAATATTACCGTCCATAAATAATTCTACCAAACCCTATGGCTAAACTCTACAAAGTTTCATCTCATCATTAAGCATGAGCAAGAACCTTAAAGTGTAACTATAGTTCCATTGTAGAAGAAGCAAAGGTTGAGAGAGTTTCAAGTGTTGTTCTATGAATTTGTATTGATGAGACTTTTCTAATGCTTGCACACATTGAAATTGGAGTAGTAATTTTACCAAATGTCATTTGAGAATGTGTATCATGACTTCATCAAGAAGATGTGAGACACCCCATGAGTCCATTGAAGAAGGGGAAGGAAATTCCAAATTTCTTAAGGCTCCTTTCTTTATAACCGTAGCCCTTTAAATGTAATAAACAACACTACTCAAATGTCTTCTACTTGCAAGTGCACAATAATTCTTATAATATAGGCTCACATTGTTTTGCAACTGAGACACATGAAGCTGAATCTTAAAGACTGATATTGAAACCTAGGGAAACATGACAGTAAGGAAGACTAGAATTTAAGAACTAGACGCAACATATCTGAATGTTAGTGAGATGCCATGCTAAGGAGAAGTAGACATCAAGAATGCCTTTGATTGCATATAAGCATATTAAGTATATAAGATTAAATACACAAGTCTTACCTATGGTAGAATAAGTAACAGCATTAAGAAGATGTAAATTTGAATTAAATAAATAACTATGACAGTAAATGAAAATATAAATAAATGATATGAATAAAATATAGAGATAATATAAACAAGAAGAAAGGGGTGGAGGATGAGAATAGTGAGATGCTATATATATAGGAAAAGATTTACATCTCAAAGGTCTTAATAATTGATTGTGAAATAATATATCATAAAGAAGACATCAATTCTAAGTGGAAGATGAAACTTAAGAATCTCATGAGTTGTAACCTTTGAGTAATGTAGATAATATGGGGAAATGAACATTCATATAATTATGACACAAGGAGATGGACATCCATACATAATATTTATGTCTTCTTTATTGCTTCAGCCAATATGATATATTTCATTCCTATATAGTACCAAAACTGTTGGTATGGCTTGGATGCTGAGTAAAAGACATATTTCTTCCTAGTGGCATCAATACAAAATGCCACCTATGCAAAAACCCAATTAAGGCATAAGTTGTATTTATATGATACAATAAACACAATCTAAAATTAAAATTCTCTAAGAATTTTAATTTTACCTCAATTAGTTCCCATATCAACTCTCTCGTTGGTTCACCTACATCACACCAATCATTAATTAATAGGCCAAGTTGTAATCGAGTCACCATACTAATGTAACAGCTGAATTTATGCTTATTCTCCTTTATTGGTTGACCCTCCAACCAACCTCCTCCTAGACATTGTCTCCATCATTATCAAACTTTTCTTGATTGTTTTAGTCATTTGAGCTTGGTTTTTCTTCATGGTGGGAACAATAGAAGAACCCTTAGTGTCAAGACTGTTAGTAAGAGAAGATGTTTTGGAAGGATTGTTTAAAAGGTTTGTGTCCTCAATGGTAGTAGGGATAGTGGTAATGGGAGCAGTATCAACTAGAATAGTGGTAGTGCGAGTGACTTTATGTCTCTTTAGTGCCATCAAGAAAGTTGGTAGTCAAATGGATTGTAAAAGGTATAAGCAAAATCCAAAACCTAAATCCTAAACTCATTTTTAATATAATTTTTAATCCAAACCTAAATCCTATGTAAGAGAAAAACAAGATAATCATTAGGAGAAAAACATAAGACAATGAATGAGATATAAGTGATTGATTGGATGAAAAGTTGAAGAACAAGTGAAAAAGTGAGAGAAAATGTTTAAATATGGGAAAATAAGTGAGAGATCTAAATTGAAAGTGACTTTCATGAAATTGGCTAAGAGAAAATGAGAGAAAAGCAATGGAACCTTAAATTGCAAGTGGAGAGAAAATGTTTGAATTAAGAGGTTCCCTCCTTCAGCACTGAATTAAGAGGTATAAACACAATCATCATTAAATGACATTTTAAAATAATTGAAACCCAATGCAAGATTCCTTACCAACACACAGAGGTGAGATAAACCCTTAAAATGTTGCCTTTTCCTAATAACTCAATCCAAGGTGAATTAATAAAAACTAATTTAACCGTTCATCTTAACCCATTAATAGAATAAATCTAGCCTAACCCTAATTTGGCCAAAAAGTGCATTTTATTATTAAAATACCCTTAATGCATGTGATTGAACACTTAGGAAAAATTTTCACTTAGAATGTGATATGAATATATATGGAGAAAATGGTCCTAATAAGCTAATAAATATGTGTAAATAATATATCATATTAATTTCTCCACACTTAGCTTTTGCACTCTAGGAAAAATAAAATGAAAATGAATTCCACAACACTCTTAAAGAAGAGAAAACAAAAGCAAAAACAAATGTTTAAAATTGGTAAATCAAGAGTCAATAAATATTTACCTATCCACTTATCACATCAATTGCAATAGAGAGAGAATTTTATATTTTACAAAGCATGCCTTTGCCAAAAGTTCACTTCAATGAGCAACCTCACCAAGGATAAAGCATTTGAATTTTTAACTCCCAAGTGTTTAGAGTTTATATATTTCACTCAAGCTCACTTAGAAACTACCCCCACCATATACTTATGACTTTTCTACATCTCCACTGCTAGAAAGCACTTGGATTATGAATCAAGAAGTATTCATTTGGGTTGTAATGTGGCTTAAGAAAGGATAAAGTAGAAATGCATGTGAAAAAGCAAGGGATAGGCATAAAAGTGATGCCTTATATGAAATTTACCTTTTAATGTACAAGGCATATAGTAGTTCAAATAGTGAAAAATCATTAAATTAAGTTATAAGCACTTAAGGAAACAAAGGGTGTTACATAACTAAGCAACCTTTATTCATTTTTTTTTCATTCTTTCTATTCTTTTCTTCTTCTTCTTTCTTTTTCTTTTCTCTTTTTTTTTCATTTTTTTCTTTCTTTCAACTTTATTTATTTCTTTCTTTTTCTCAACATATTTTTTCTTTTCTTTGGCTTTCTGTTGTTTTCCTTTTTCTTTTCTTTTGAGATTGATCTAACTTTTCTTATTGTAACCCTTGTTCCTTAACAATGAATAGGATGACAAATAATAGAAATGCACCTTTTTAAATCTAAAACATGCCAAGTATCTTGAGAAATAAAAGAGTAACATGCATTTTTTGAAGATAAGGGTATAAGCAACACTAAAAAGAAATAATCAAAAGGCTCAAAGGGGTATGCTTGCAAAAGATAAAGTGTATTAAGGGTTGGCCTTTATCATAACTTAATGATAAAATCATCTTTTTACTCTAGGCATAATTTTTTTTACATAGTCCTCTCTATAACCTTCCACTCTACTGACACCTTCATTTCATTTTCATCTTTATCAATTTAATATCTTTTAAAATGGTTAAGATATATGGACGGATTGAATTAGACATGATAGTAGCATCTTATAGTTAAATCAGAGTGAGAGGTCATGAGGGGGAGTGGGTGTGGTTAGTAGGTGTGTCAGATGCCAACGTAGAGAAAAAGAAAGGGAACTACTAGTCCAAAGACATTGCCACTTGCAATCCTCTCACTGTTGTTTTCTTCTTTCCTTTACTTAAAATTAGAGACGTGCTAGTCCAAAGACACTGCCACTTGGAGTCCTCTCACTTTTGTTTTTCTTCTTTCCTTTACGTAAAATCAGAGATCATGGCATTTTCTATCTGGACCACTTTTTTGTCTACCTATTCTATTTGCTAGCTCCCCCTATAACCCAAACACATGCTTTATCACAAAAAAAATTCTCAACCTAAGCTCTTTTTAAATTTATGAGTTTTTTTTAAACTTTTATATTAACTAACAATTATAGTTACTCACTCTGTTTAAAAATAAGAACAATAATAGAAAAATCTATTTAAATTATGTAAATAATAGATTAGTCTCACCAAATGGTATAATTTCTTTGGAGTTTTAAGGGATGTTTTTATCATTAAAAAATCTTAAGAAATGACACTTTTGCCCTCTACTCATATTAAAAAAATTCACAACTTTTCATTACAATTTTTGTTCATATATTAACAAATTTTGTTTATAAGTTTCACAAGTCTTGATCTGCAAGTCCTAACACAGATCAGGTGTTAAAAATTTGCAACATTTTCATTTACAACTTTTGTTCCTATATTAACAATTTTTATTTCTAAATTTGCAATAATTCAATAGTCATTAGAGCCCAGAATAAGGGCCGGGCTTGGAGGCCCTATTTAAATAAGGGTTCGGGCTTTAAAAATAAATTAAAGTAATCTTCCAGGTAGTCTCATCAACAATGTCTGGCCCCAAAACAATTCTCTCCTCAATTTTGTCCAATAAAAGGGCGATCTACATTCCTTCTATATAATGCCTTCGTAAGGTTCCATCTGGATGCTAGAGTGGAAACTATTATTGTAGGCAAATTCAACTAACGATAAAAGACTATCCCAATTACCTTTAAGCTCAATGGCATAGGCCCTTAACATATCTTCAAGATTCTGAATAATTTGCCCTATCTGCCTATCAGTTTAAGGGTGGTAAGCGGTGCTAAACTCAAACAAGTAACCATGGCTTCCTATAATAACCTCCAAGAGTTCAATGTGAACCTTGGATCATGGTCAGATGTAATATTAGTTGGCACTCCATGCAATCTTGCCACTTTCCTTATATAGATTTTAGTTAATTTCTCAAGAGGATAGGTGATATTGTTAGCTAAAAAGTAGGCCAATTTGGTTAGTCGATCCATGATTATCCATGTAGTGTCATGACCAAAAGGCATTCTAGGTAATCTTATAATGAAGTCTTTAGAAATACTGTCCAATTTTCACTTTAAGATATCAAGAGACTGTAGCATTTTGGTAGGTTTCTGGTGCTCAATTTTGATTTTCTAGCAAGTCAAACAATAAGCCTCATGCTTAGCTACATCCCTCTTCATTCCTAGCCACCACTAACCACATCTCAAGTTATTGTACATCTTAGTTGCTCTTGGGTGAATGGTGTATCTACTTTGATGGGCCTCCTCAAGTAGGATATTTTTCAATCAAGTATCATTAGGCACACACACTCTATCCTTATATCTCACAATATCATCATCAATTACATCAAAATCTTCAACCTTTCTAGTCCCAATCTCTACTTTGCTCTTACTCAAATGATCATCTTTTTCCTAAGAAACTCTAATTTCATCCTAAAAATATTCTTAAACTTAGTAATTTGCAAAGCAGCCAAGAGATTATTAACTACTACTGCATTTGTTGCATGCAAACTACTCCATAATTCATGTTCCTTTAACATCATATGAGTAGTACTCAATTTGTTTCTTTAACTCAGCCAACTTCGATGGGGACATCCTTTAAGGTTCCTTAGAAATAGGCCTTGTATTGAATATGAGCTCAATCAAGAACTTAACCTCCCATTTTAATTACAAATTAGTTACTTCAATATGAAAGACATCAGGGAATTCTCTAACCACTGGAATTTGATCCATATCTTCTTCAATCTCTGCCTTGGTGGAGAAGAAAACCACAAAAGCTTGACAGTGCTTTTTTATACATTGTTCTACTTAAGCTATAGATAACAACATAAGACCCTAGGACTCTACAGGAGTAGAAATTTTCACATCAAAAAGGTAAAGTACATACAGGTAATTTACATCTTTTCATACATTCATTATGTAATAATCTAAGATTTTTAAGTAAAATTAAAATATATAATATCAATTTTTAAGTGTATTTTTATTAGTTTTTGAGTAAATATAACAAGAGGGCATATTGGTTTAATGATGATTGTGTTGACAATTCATCTATAGGTTCTTGATTTGAATCCTGTGCATGCAAGAGAGAAATTTACTTTTTTTTACTTTAGTTTTTACTGAAATGACCATTTTTCCCTAAAAAAATAGAGATAAGTCTGATTCTAAAACACATAGCTTCCACTTTCAATTAACATTTTTCATTTGAGAAAGCTCTAGAACTTAGGGAAAGAGAGAGAACGCTCCATTAATCGCCATTTTCTACTTGTCCCTTCTATTTTGAGCGGGTCGTCGGTATGGGTCTTGACTTTACCATGAGTCCACTGCCTTTGAGGTCTACATCACAACCTCCTATGTTTCATGATGGTTCTTTGTCCTCTCACTCCATATTGTAGAGTTGACTAGGTGTATTGCCTTCTTCATCCCATCTCTGTGCTACCATTATGGGTGTGAGGATCCTCTTCCTTCTCTTGTTTGTGCATCTAGCATCTCCCTCTTGTGCCTTCTCTATTATTTTAGTTCCTGTCTCCTCCTTATTGATGTAGCAGCGTTGAAGCCCTTCCCCTGGTCAATTCTACAACTCTTCCTCCTCCCTTTTTTTGTACAACTACTGCCATAAATGGTCTAGGGCAAGATGCTTCATTTCTTTGTTTCCCTATTGCTGGATATGTGTATTGTGAGTTGAGATTGTGAATTTTCCTTTCTTTTCTTTAATGCTATTTACAACTCTATTGAGATTAATAAACATACAAGTACTCTCTTATAAATCCTGAATGAAACATAGTTGAATTTGATGATGTCTTTAAAGCAAAAACTTCTTCAATAGTTTCCTTTGAAGCTTAGTTAGTACTCCATAAATTAGAAGCTTAAAAGAAAATTATTAAAAAGTTAGATATTGATAAGTTAATCGATGTTTGGACTTTTGATAGTAATAGTCTTCCTATTATTATATAATAATGAATAGGAAAAAGTTAAAGTCTTTTTGTAGTTAATAACACTTAAGTTCCTATATTAATTAGAAAATGATGATAAACGTGCCTGCCCCTATTTTTTTTTTTAATGAAAGACTAACCAACCTTGATTGTTTTCTTCAATCTAAATTAATGGCTCAATTTCCCATTTTGGCCTCATATGCTCTGCAATTTTCATGATGTCCTTGCTCTAATGTTCCTTAAACACTTGAAGTAACCTAAACAAGAGGAAGAAATGTCATGATGTTGCATTTGTCAACAAATGACAGGTATTAAGTTCAGCAATACTATGTAGAAAATAAAAATAGCATATGTTAGTTCTTCGAGAATTCTAATTTTATTTTCTGTATCTCCAATTGCTTCTAGCTTGTTTGTACTTAAAATTTATTTATTTATTGTTAGTCCATTGATCATAAAAACCTTTATTCAATAATTTGGAAATGATGAATACAAGGTGTTTGACATCCGGTCTAAAAGAAAGTCCTATCCTAATAGAGTGAGTGGATGTGGTCGAAATAATAATAGAAATATTGGGATATAAATTAAGGTGAAATGGGGAAACTTGAATTTAAGTTGATTTTGATTATATTAAAATTGGAGGGAAATTTATTTAACTTATAAATAGTCTATTAAAATTTTATTATATATTTTATAGGATGCTTGAAGGAAGAGAAACTTATAGGAGTGGTAAAGAGTAAGCTTTTAAAATTGGGAATACTTCAGGTAAGTGGATAACATCTTAATCAAGTGAAAAGGATATTTGATATTTGATAACTTCAGCTTTTAAAATGGTTAAGATTTTATTTATGGCTTTATGGAATTTCTTAATTTTAAAGTTTATGAAGTATTATATTTGAAGTTGTTGTCTCTTTAATTTTTATAATCATTGTCATTTATTCATTTTATCCTTTTAAACTTCATAAATATGGGGATGTTATTCACTGAAAATTATTATTTTAGTCTCAAATACATTAGTTGATGTTGTACCTTCTGTTGACCATTAATGGTTTGTAGTATATATTCTATTTAAGTGAAGAACTGTAAATCAAGCTTCTTTTAATGTAAGATTAAACCTATGCATTATATTTTGTAAATTCTTATATCAAATGCTCCACATAAGTTGTAGTCAAGATCTTTGTCCTTATTATTTATATTTTTTTATCTGTTGATAGGGATAAAGTACCTTGCTATTGCTATCATTTTGCAAAATGGTTATAGGCTTGCTTTTGGTGGGCTTTATTGAGAAGGGAGGTTTTACCGAAATTTTATAAAAAGTCTAGGAATCTTTTTTTCTTATATAAAAATGTTGCAATATCCAATCTTATTTCAAATAAATTAGAATATTATATTAGAGATTCCTTGATTAAGGCTTAAGAGATGTATGTTTGTGCATAAATGTCGATTGCGTTTAATTTTGGGGTATGACACATCAGACATAAAGGACTTGCCTGTGGCTAGTCTGGATGTACTATGACTTGCCCGTGGCAAGTTTGGACATGTCAGACCTTGCCTGGATGTTGGAAACACTTACCCAAGCTTACACAAGGTTGCCATCACTTGTCATGGGCTTGCCCATACTTAGCTTGAGGCCACCAACAATTGCCACAACTTTTTCCCGAAGTTGCCAACTCTTGCCACGGGCTTTGCCCAAGGCTACTAACACTTGCCACAACCTTTACTGAGGTTTTTAATGTAATGTCTACCTTGACATTACCAAAATTTACCACACAATTACAACAAACAATCATAATTAGGGGCAAGGATTGCTCTTAAGCTCACATTATATATATAAGGGTTAAAACTAATAATCTTTTAAAAATAATTGTGAAATATTTGGGATCCCATAAAAACCCTTCAAATGTGTAGTTTGACCTCAAACTTAATGATTTATAAAGGTATGGGAAGCATGGAAAAGTTTTGAGAAGCAAAACATTTCAAAATAAGGCCAAAAATGTCATTTTTGAGTATTTTGGCACATGCGCCATGGCTCGTGCTCCATGCACTGCAGCATGTGGCATAAAAAGGCAAATTTGGCCGCTGTATCATGCCCCTTAGTGCATTGCATGCAAGCCAAGGTACCAGTAGCGCCATATAGACTTAATATTCACTAACTCCACTAGGGTGACCTCTCACCCTCTAATATAGCATATTTCACTACATATCTCCACTTGACCATGCATAAACCACTTTCTAAACTAATATAATGAATATTACCACTTACTTCAAAAACATGACATTTTACAAATTAATACTCCACTCATTTTCTAAAATAGTTAACCTTTACAAAATTCATACATATATACATAACAAATCATATAAGAACAACTTGAGAATAACTTATACAAGGTAATAAATAATGCAAATTATCTAGTTATCTCAACCTCTTTGTTACTAAAAAGGGTTACCCGTGGTACTAAATCTCTTATTGTGTCAAGGCAAGTTTTCTCACACCACAATCTACATCAACAAGTACTATATGTTAATTTTCAATTAACACAAGCACTATTAGCTATCTATAACATCCCAATTCTCCCACTTCTCACTCATATTATCAACAAATAGGCTTGTCAAGATTACAATTTTCTCACACAATGCCTTCAAGCCTCCCTTTAACTCTATCACAACATAACACTTGACATCTCAACTTATCACACCTCAAAACCCTATAATCAAGCTAAGGCTTGATCCAAATTTCACCAGACAACAATTTAACTTCATATTACCACTTATCTAAGTTTAAGAAACTTAAATCAATCCTTTAGAGTCAATAGAAACCTTTAAAACATAGACTTATAGCTTAATCCATTCCGAGCAAATTTTTCCACTTCCAATTCCCATGGAAAATGAGATGAAAAGGTAGAGAAGAAAGGCAGGAAACTTACTCAAGAGTTTGAAGGCCCAATTTATTTTTAAAATCCTCCCAAAATGATGCTTTAGCAGTGCCCAAAGCATTCCCCTTCACGTTCTAGGTCTCCCACCATAAAAATTTCTTTTTTCTAATGATTTTTGAAATTTTAACTTGTTTGCTGTGCCGTGTACTGTAGCACATGCCACTCAAGCCACGGTTCACAATGCAATGAGCAAAATGTCAATTTTTCCCCTCGATGCCACTTGACTTAATCCAACTTCCATCCTAACTCAATTTAGAGCCAAATATGACCCAAAAAGCCAATTAGTAACTTAAAAACATATTTAAATTAATTAATCATCTTTTTAATTAACTTATCCCTTAATTAGTTAATTTTTCCCGATTTGAAGTTTTTGAATGTTATAGCCAACACTTGCCCCAACCATTCTAACACAAGCATGCCACAGGCTTTGCCAACACTTGCTACATGCTTTGCCCAAACCTTCCAACTCTTGCTCGTACCTTGCCAATACAGGCCACGGGCTTGCCCGAGGCAATCAATAGTTGTGAAGACCTTGCTTATGTCTTCCCCAATGTTGCCAGTACAGGCCATGGGTTTTGCCTTAACCTTGCTAATGATTGCCATATGTTTGCTTAGGGTTTTCCAACACTTACTCGAACCATGCCAACATTTGCCACACACTTGCACAGGAATTTGCCCAAGCTTGTTCAGACCTTCATTATATTTAAACGTGCATCGCACTAAAGCGCTATGCACTGAGCACAAGTGTGTAGTTCTTAAGGGTATATAAAAAAATAGGGTAGGACTCCCTCAGGGTTGGGTGCCCCCCAAGGAGCAATATGGGTTTTTTCTACTCTGGTACGAATAAATATACTTTTTGCTCAAACAACAACACTCCATTTGAGGGACCTAAAGACCTCTAATTCACGTAATTTTTTGTAGGATTCTTAGGCATGATATGAGGATAAAATATCCTAAGTTTCATAATTTTTGGACACCCAAGAATTTTCTAAGATTTTTTGATTGTGCCGAAGAGTGTGGCCTCCATGGGCGGTGGCTCCAACGGCTGGACCCCCAAACATACTTGCCACAATGCTGCATCACTTTCCATGAGCATCACCTGAGGTTGCCAACACTTAGCTAGACCATGTCAAAGCTTTTACCAACACTTGCCACAATGCTCATGAAATTTAAAATTTCAATCTTCTGCTACGCCTCCTTGTCTAATAGTAATGACTTCATAACTCCTTATTTACTCCTCAAATAATGCTCTAACAACCTAAGAAGGAAAGAAATTTTGTGAAGTCCAATATTAATTATACCAAGATAAATAAAATTATGCACATTTTATACCAAGATTGTCATTTAAACCCAAGTGTGAGATATGCATACTTTCCAATTATATGTATTAAAAGTATTCACAATTTCATGAAAAAGCATATGAAATTGTAGGAAAATGTACTAAGATGACATAAATTTCTATAGGTTATTAGCCATTCAAAATATTTACAAGCCAAGGCTAAGACTAATTAGCCAGCTTACATTTACAAAACTATATTCTGAGTGTATAGACTGGGAAAATCCTTATCCCAGGGGCTATAGAATCCTAGACTTTACTTTATTCATTGGAGATGACACGCATACAACATTGGAGCATATTGGTAGGTTCACAATTCAATGTAGTGAAATTGCCAATTATGACAACTTTAGTAATCTAAAGCTGAGACTATTCTTGAATTCCTTTACTATGATGAGGATGCTATTGATTTTCTTATAATTATTATACTTGAGTTTTTAACGAGGTTTTTGTTTTGACTTCTTTGAACTTCATTTTGAAGATATTTGGTTTTTTTTTTGGAGGAAATATATTTTATTTCCCTTTGAAAGGTTTATGAGTTAAGAAAATTGTTAGAAGCAAAGTCACCTAAAGAGGGTGGTTGAATTGTGTGATCAAATTGTTAAAATAAACACAAGTAAATAACAAACTAAAAAACTAAGCAACTTAGAAAGATGTCACCTTAAGTTAGAGAGCAAGGGAAGTATAATAAACAACAAAGATTTATACAGGTTCAGCCTCCAAGCTGTGTGAACTACATTTATTTGTCATAATACACCTAACCTTAGAGTTTTACTATTTCACTAAGGTTTTGCAAGCCCTTATGTCCTTAATTGTAGATGGAATTGAGTTTTAATGTTGATTACTTGGTTAAGAGCACTAAATCTGGACTATCTAGACTAAGTATGTAATTTTTTAATTTTTTATTTTTTTAGAAAATTATTTTAATGGGTACATATTGTAAAATAAAGATGATCTCTTAACTGTCAATTTTTCAATGAATTAAGGAATTCTCTCTCTCACTTTTGGTTGCTAATATCACTTAATGTGGTCTATTATTTAGAGTAAAAAAATATAAGTATTAACTATTGAATGAAGATTTTTAGTCTTTAAGAGGGTTAAAAAATATTAAGAGATGAAACTAAGAAAGGTAAGTGTGTGATTATCAATATACACATGGAATTATTAGTAAATGAGTTGTTGAAGATTTTGTTTTAAAGCTTAGACGAAACCTTTTCATGCAGATGTCTTTGTGGAACCTTAAAAACCTAAAAAAGGAGTAAAGCATTAATCAAAACCTTAACAAAGGAATAGGAGGACCAGGAGTTTAGCTTGATTTTATAGTTTAACACTTTAACATAAAGGACTATGAGTGGTCTCAAGTTAGGCTTAACATAAGGACCATGAATCAATCAAACCAAAAGCAGGTCCTTATATTTTAGCATTAATCTAGAAAGTTATAAGTATTGTTTTGATGTTTTGATTTATGGTTTGATTTTTTTTTTCCAACTATAAAGGTTGTATTTTACCAAGTTTCTATTCACTTAGCGATACCAACTAACGATCTAGATTAGTTTAACCCTAAATCTATTTTCTAGTTAATGTCCTACTCAGCACATTTAATCATGTTTCATACATGGCTCGAACGTGGGAATGAGCATGTTTTTCCTTACCCAACATAGCTTTGCCACAAGAGCTGCTACCTATCCCCGTTTCTCTTTCTATTTGTATGGATATGTGTTTGGTTTTTCTATTGGACATTTAATATATTTGTTTAGTTGACTGATTTATTTCTTTCCTCTTCAATAGGATTTCTACAAAAATGGTTACAAGTATAGGGATTTAATCATTATCAATCTTGGAGGAGATGCATTCCAAAGGGTAATGCTTGAAATAGAGCTCAAAACTATTCTAATAGTTGACTCATTAAGAGAAACAGCCACTAAATGGGCATGGTCTATTCCCTTTGATAGTTTTTTTAGTATGTTTAATGAGCTTCAGGAAATGTAATCAGTTGCTACACCAAACCCAATGAAATTCTATAAATATTCACTTTTTCTATAGATACATGTATAGCATCATGAATCATTTGAGCAAGAGCCATATGACTTTTTGTTCATGGTAAACAACAAATACCAAGTGTGCTAGAGACGTTGAGTCTCAATCGATAACAAAAGGGTCTCGAGCTCCCTTACCACAATTCACTCGGATGTAAAAGATACATAAGGCTTTAGTAGAATAAGTGTTTGATTTTTATTAAAATGCGAGAAGTTACTAGTCTAAATTGAAAGTAAAACTAACTGATAAAACTAAAGAAAAAAAGGTGCAAAGATGTGAGTCTTTGATTGAGTGTTGACTGACTTTCTTCTATGTCTTCATCTTCTATTTATAGTGTCAGAGTCATAGTAGCCTCTTCCTTAAGACCTAGAACATTTTTCTGAGGAATTAGGGATCTCGCAAAACTCATGGCATGATCTTTATTCTATATTCTACATTTTTGATAATCAGCTCGTCTCACCGAGATACGTGGGCATGATGTCTGTAGGTTTTGGAATTACTCGAGATCATGTCTTCTTGTGCTAATAGTCCAATGTTTGTAACTGGCAGGATTTCAGCATGTTTATTTTATCGTGGCCTTTATTAAGCTTCAAGGCTGGCCCTTTTGTTCATATTGGGCCTGACTCTTCAGTTACTCAGCCTAACTAGCCCTGTAACCTATATAAGCGATGTTTTATATTTTAGCCCAAGCAATGCCCCCCGTGCCAGTGGCTGATAATGTAACCCACATGGCACATTTGAAAAAATGAAAACATCTCTTCATCTCTAAGCGCCCATTGTTAATATAAACTTATTTCTTTTTCTAGTCACTTCTTTTGCCCTTTCTGCCACTTCTTGTCATTCAAGCATTTGCCTCCCTTGCTCCAATCTTTCCTTTGCTCTCAAATGGCTTCCTCCACTTTCACTGCAACCTCTACTGCTACTTCGTCTTCCTCATCTACCAGAAGTTTGCCTGATTCTCTGCAACTATCCAAAATCTTGTTGCCTCACTTAGCAGATTTGTAACAGTACGTATTGATTGTAAAAACCTTTATTTCCTTTGAATTAGGTCCTCATTTTGATATTTGTTTATTTTTTCATTATAGGAAAATTCTTCATTCCATGATTCTGTTGCATTCTGGTAAGCTTTTTACTTTTCCTATTTAGCCCTTCTATGTTATTAGGGAAAAATAATTAGAAAACATATTTGCACTATAATCAAAGTTGTGAACACTGTATTTTGTCCATATATTTTTTTAATAATAAATAGCCAAAAAAATATAAAAATGCAAAAATGAAATTTAATCCTTTTTAGGATTATATTTTCAAAACAAAAAAATTAATTTAATTAATAGGATTTAATTTTATTTTAGATAATCTTTATGAGTTAGGATTTTATTTCTTTAAAAAATAACCAAAAAATATAAAAATACAAAAAAATGAAACTTAATCCTTTTTTAGGATCATATTTAAAAAATAATAATCTAACAAAAAAAGGGTTAAATCATGAAAAATCTCTCCCAAATTATCTTAACCATTCAAAAAATATTGGGAGTCAAATTTTAAGAGTTAACTTTTCTCTCCTTAAATCTTGTTTTTCATTAAAAAAATAATATATTCTTAATCTAATTTAAAAAAAACAATAAACATTAATTAAAAAATAATAATAAAAGGCTAGTTTCACCATAACCAAAAGAAAAATCTTTTCGATGAGGAGGAGCAGGGAACACCAGAAAAAAAAAACAAAGAAGAAGAACCAAGCATGCACAAATAATATACAAAACTAGAGCAACACACGCACAAAGAGAGTAGGCTTTTTAGCCAAACACGTAAGCAGAAGAGAAGACCAAATGAAAAACCAGTAGAAAAGAAGAAGGAAAAGAGCAGACGCCAGCCGAAGACGCAGAGAGGGCAGAGAGAATGCAGACTCACAAAAAAAAAAAAAAAAGTGTGGCACGAACGAGAGAGGAGGAGATGTGCACGACATTTTGTAGCATTAATGATAAATCGAGCTCTCATGAAAAGCTAGAGGGAGAGAAGAGAAGAGAGGGGGGATGAGAAAATGAAAAGAATAGAGCATGAAGAAGGAGCAGAAAAAAACTAGACGACAGTAGAAAAGGAGAGAGCATGAGACAGAGCAGAAAAAGGGAGAATAAAAGGGCACGAGAAATAGAGGAGAGTAATGGATGAGAAAACGAAAAAAACAAAGCATGAAGAAGGAGAAAAAAAAAACTTGACGATAGTAAAAAAGGAGAGAGCACGAGACAGAGCAGAAAAGGGGAGAACAAAAGGGCACGAGAAACAGAGGAGAGTAATGGACGAGAGGAAAAGGAAAAAAGAGAGAGCTGGGCAGCGTTTGAACGAGGAACGAATCTGAGAGGGAGAGAAAAAAAAATAGAGCACTGAGAAAGAGAGAGAGAACTGAGAAGAGCAAGGAGAAACTAAGAGAGGGAAGCCTGAATAGAGGACGAGAAGGAATGAGACAAGGAGAAACTCGAAGTGACTGGTTTGTTCCAATAAGCTGTAAGAAATTGGAGCATTCAAAAATCTGGTAGGGTTTGATCCTCGATATGTAGATTTAAGGAAACATCTGACGTTATATTAGCTACCCATACTAGATAGCACTCTCCTTTTCGTTCCCTTTCCCGGGCTTTCATTTCTGTAATATTACCAGGGAAAAGAAACAATGGTGCAATTTCAAGTCCAAGTTCTTCATCTTTGCAAATTACACTCTTGCAAATGCACTTGCATGACCTCCTTCTCTCTGTCCCCCACCTTTACACCCTATTTTGGAAGATCCCTCATGTTGCCTAGTAGAATCGTACTTCTGTATCCCTGGGACCAAAGGAAACTAGAGAAACGAGTGAACGGGATATTCTGGATCATATTCCTTAATATTGGAATATTATGATAGATCACTTCTTTTAGTTAAAGAGGAGGAACGGAACTTTGCTTTGTCACTTTCTTACATTCTCACTGGTGTTAGATCAAACCTTGTTTCATGGTTGGTTCTACCGCAAAGTGTAGTTTCAGTTGGAGCTTTTGCTGTAATTTTTGGATTATTTACAATCAGTGTCCTTGTAAAGATTTCATGGGGTTGAAGAAGGATTCTTGAAGTGCTTATATTAGGGCAGTTTGTGATAGAGAAGGTTATGGAAGCGACTCAAGCTTCAACTACATTATTAGGTACTTTTTGTGGAGGCTACTTAATACAAAGTGTCAATCACATTGCATATCTTTCTGGGGCTCTTGTTGGCGTACTTTTGGTACATCAATTAGTTTTCAAGATATCTATATGTTGAGTACAAGAAGAGTAGGATAGATGTGCAATGTTAGGTATAATTTTGTTCCATTCTTCATAAGTCATCTTTTACATGCACAATTAAGTCATAGCTTTGATTTGGCTCTTTCTTATTCAAAATTTTGTAGTTCTTTCAAAAATTTCATATGCT
The DNA here is from genome assembly GCF_029017545.1 of Prosopis cineraria. Lineage (NCBI taxonomy): Eukaryota > Viridiplantae > Streptophyta > Magnoliopsida > Fabales > Fabaceae > Prosopis > Prosopis cineraria. Next base: position 431,971 of record NW_026555338.1, read on the forward strand.
TGTTTATTCATTCAAATGATCATATTATTTTGAGAAAATTAGGAGCTTGCATATGTCTAATATGGGATTATTGTTTATTCACAAATAATTTTAAGACATCAACTGGATTTTAATTTCCATGGGAATTAAATTGGGTGATTAATGATGGTGATGATATATGAATCCTGTTTATTCTATTTGTGAGATGCTATAACCACGACTATCATTATTTCCTTTTGAAAGCCACATTTGAGCATTAGGCCAATTTAAAAAAAAAACCTTAAAGAATACATCCTTAAGATAAAAGAGGGGGTGAAGTGTCAAAATAGTTTCTTTCTCTGTTCCTTTGAATGCTAAATTAACATTATGCACCGATTGCAAATACAAATATTTTGATTATCTATTTGTCATGTGAGATCTTAAGAATCTTTGTAGGCATTTAGTGTGATTTCATACTGTGTAAATCAATAAGATTTCATAGGTATAAATATCCAACTTGTATATATTAAAAATGGGTTCTAATAGCCCATCATTAAAATTAATTCTCTCTTTATAATAAATATTTAAGTCTCATGTGAGATTTCAAGAATCTTTATAAAGACTTAAATTAATCACATTATCATGTAGGATAATAAATCATCGTAGATATCGTGATTCATAATTTATATGGTAAATAAATAGATAAATTTTGTAAATGAAATAATAAATGTTTCTATGATTTTAATTAATTAAATTAATAAATTTGAATTATAATTACATTTTCTAATTAGATCTTTTGGTCATGTGATATTTTTGAAACTCTGTAGACCTTTAGAATAATCGTACTACCGTGTGAGTCAATAAAGCTTTGCAGGTATAACGATTAAGATTTCTATATTTAAAAATATGTGTTGTATAATTACACATTAAAATACATTTAAAGTGAATATTATTTAATCCTTTTATCGTGTGAGACTTTGAATCTCTACAGATATTCAGGATAATCTCGTATCATGTAAATCAATAAGGTTTCGTAGATATGAGAGCAAAATTTATATATATGAGTTCTAAAGGCCCACCATTAAAATCAACTCTCTTTTTATAATCCAAATCAATAATTTATTTAAGTCTCATGTGAGATTTCAAGAATCTTTAAAGAAACTTAAATTAATCACATTATTGTATGGGATAATAAGTCCTCACAGATATAGTGATTCTCAATATCTATAGTAAATAAGTGGTTTTTGTAAATAATCATATAATACACAATTTAAGAAAATTAATTAACCAAATTAATGTATTTAAATTGTAACCACATTTACCGATTATATCTTTTGTTCATGTGAGATTTTTGAATCTTCATAGGCTTCTAATATTATCATATTATCGTATGAGTTAATAAGACTCTGCAGATATAACGAATAAGTTTTTTAAAAGGAAAAATTAATCTTTTAGTCCTCCAACTTTTAAGTCACTTGTAACTCAGTCCCTCAACTATGACTCACTGTGACTCAGTCCCTCAACTATAACTCGTCTCTCAGTCCCTTAATTTTTGAATCGCTTACAAATTAGTCCCTTAACCTTTGTTAATTTTTTTTCATGTTAGCTTATATCTCACATTAATGAATAAGAAGAGGGTATTTTAAAACAATATATGAGCATTTTTTTATCCCTTTTATTTGATAAAAAATTTTAAAAAAATATTAAAAAATAAGGACCGAGTTATAGGTAAATCAAAAGTTGAGGAACTGAGTTGCAAGTGAGTTAAAAGTTGAATGATTAAAAAATTAATTTTTCCTTTTTAATATATATATATATATAAATTATATATATTAAATTAAATTAAATTAAAAATTTATTTAAATAAATTTAATTCTTTTATTGTGTGAGATTTTGAAATCTCTGTAGATATTTAGGATATTCATATTACCATATAAGTTAATAAGACTTTGTAGGCATGATGATTAAAATTCTTTAAACACACACACATGCTTAAAAAATAAATTAAGTTGTTAAACTCTTTTATCATGTGAGATTTTGAAATCTCCGTAGATATTTAGAACGATTGCATTATCGTATGAGTTAATAAAGCTTTGTAGGTGTAGTAGTTAAATTCCCAATCATAAACATAAAAAATAATAATTTTAAACTCTTTTCTTTTTGTATTCCAAAAATTTAAAAATTGAGAAAATAATTGTTACTTTTTGCAATTTAAAACACAAATCAAAATTTCAAAAATTGTTTTATTTGCAAAATGGTGAATTATTTCTAATTAATTTCTCTTCAAAAAAATATTTTCACCAATAACTTTTAATTCCGAACTACGTGGACTTTGACCATCCTTATCCTCGATTAATCCTTCCCAAGAGTTCCTTCAAAATCTTGGTGGCGACTCCTCATTCCAGCTAGTTCCTGCCCCGAAGGCCAAGACCTCCACTCGCGCATCGTCTACATCGCATTTTTTCAGGTGCGACAAAAGTAGTACCCTATAACCCCTTATAAAGTACATTTAATCTTTTAAAACATATAATGCATGATAGCTAGTAATATTTATTCAAAAATCGCTAAACAAAGTAATAAGAAATATAAATTCCCCTGTTACCTTAACGCTTTGGTACCAAAATAGTTTCTATTGTACAAAATAGGACTTGGCTTGTTCCTTAACTTCTTAATAAGTTCCTCCAACAATTCCCTACAACATATGAGTGATCCATATCACTTTTTATGGAAAGTAGCATTAATGAAGACTATAACTCATACCACACAACTTGGGTCAATGAGCCATAATCCATCTCAATGGTTCATATATTAAACCAACCATTCACATAATATCACCTAACCACCAATACCATTTATTAGCCACTACTAGGCCAAATTTCAATTCATATAATTTTTAATCAATTAAAAACCTTCACTTAGTATCACCAACTTTCACCATTAGCCCTTATAATAAAAATCATACTTTAATTTAAATCTTATTGGGCTCAAATAGCAAAATTATAACTAAATCAATAGGTTTAAACTATCAAGGAGAGAAACCCAACCTCTTGGGGTTTGACTTTTGCCCTAAAACTTCATTTTTCATCCAAATGCCTACTCAAAATATTAGGGCATTATATATAAACTCAAAACAATCTCCCAAGGACCTAAGGAAACTAAAGCTTACAAGAATAAAGCCTTTTGGATCAAATTTTAGAAATTTTTTCTTCTAAAAATTAAAGAAAATCAAGAGGGAAGGAAGAGGATTGAAGTAGGAATTTACCTATCATGTAACCGAGCTCGCAATGATCATAAAGTCTCCTAGATCCAAGCCTAACTCCCTCTTTTCCTCCCCTTTTCTTCTTCTCACTCTCTCGTTTTCTCTCTCTTTGTTTCTTTGCTTTCTTTGTTTCAATTTTGCGTGAAATGGGCCTTAAAAAACTGATTCAAAAACTTTGGGGAAAATTACAAGGAGGGGCTTAACATTTCTTAATTATAGCACAAAAGTTTGGGTCAAATTTTTTCATAGTTAAAAATAAAATAAAACTCAACTTTTTTGCTTAGTAAAATTTAAACTTGGGACCTCTATCATACTATTCTTAATTTTAATTTAATTATACATATTTTACTTATATATTTTTTTTATAAATCTGTGTCTTAAAATTTTAAGATGTTAAAAGAAGACTGTGTAGCTACACCTGAGGATTACCCAATCCCTCCTCTACGACAATCAGATAGCCTTAGGGCTAACGTTTTTGTGCCGCCTCTATGACGACATGAGGAAGTTGCTGATGAAGAAGCTCTTTAACAACTTCCATAGGCCAGTCTGGTTCTTAAAGCTGTGGATGATAGCCTACTTACCTCTTCTCTATCAGGAACCCTTCCCTAAAGATTCCCAAGCCAACAACCCCTTCACCTGCCTTCTAGCTAGTCATCCGCTAACTGACTTAAAGAACTTCTTTGAGTTCTTTAGTCAACAAAGTTAGTCCTTACGAAGGACCTTGAAGGATTTTAACATTCTAGACCATCACCTTTCTACTTAGTACAGATCTCTAGTGGACTGAAAGAATAAGCCCACCCCATTAGTAAGGGATGAGGTTTTCCTCTCAGCCACTACGCCCAAGATGTGGTTGCCGTATACTAACTCCTCCTCCAAGTCTTTAAAGGTCTACTTAAAGTTTTATCATCCTCAACTAGTGGCAGGCCAGTTTAGATTGAGTTAGTGCATCCCTCAGGGGCTGTCCCCCAAATTAGCATGGAGATGCTAGACCGAGAGGCTATCAACTAGATAGCCTTCCTACACACCACCCAAAGACAGTGCAAGGTGGAGCTTATAGATAGAGACATTTGCATTCGCTTCAACAAATGGTGGCCCTAGTGCTTTGGGTGCATAATAAAAAGCAATACCAGTAAATATTATCTCTTGTATTCAATTTTCTTCCTCCTTTCCTTCTTTTACCTTATAATGAAGTCTAACCTATTTTTACTTTTTGTAAGTTGTGATTGGACACAATCTGATGTGCTGATGATGTATTTGACGAGAAACATTAACGCCCTTATCGCTTCAGAGACTCAAACAGCCCCCTCGTTGAGGACCGTTGTTTAAGGGATGGATCAAGATGATGCATCCTCCTATGTCTGGGTCCCAAAGAAGCCTAAGGCTAAGAAGACCCACTCCTCAAGCTGCTTAAACAAAGGAGATGGACCAGACAAGAGGAAGTGAGCTCCATCTCCTTCGTCTGACTTTAAGAGGAGGAAGAAGATAATGCCTCCTCTTATCGATCATCCTTCCTTTACTCCTCTTCCAGCTGGACCTACTCCATAAAAGGGAAAGTGTACTCAAGTCCCGATCTGCTACAGAATCATCAACCGTTGCCATAAAGAGCTCCCCCTTCTTTCAGACTATTTGAAAAATGATTGTTCTATAAAGGATGAGTATCTTGCTGCCAAGACCCAGATGACTGCTGCCACTGATTGGGTCCATGAGATTACTCCTTAAGTAGATCATCTTTAAGCATTACAGGCTCAGGTGGTGGACTTAAGATGCCAATTAGTAGCTACTAAAGAGGAGCTGGCATAGGTTGAGGCTGAAGATGGTCTAGTTAAGTCTAAACTGGAGGTTGTGACTAAAGCTCTGGACGATTCACGGGCCGTTTTGGATGAAAAGCTTCATTCCATGCTTGAATTCAAGATGACCCTTAGTCAACATCAGATACTATTTGAAGAGCTAGACTCGACTTTAGTGACATGGGAGACCCTCCAAACCTTTTGTAAATAGAGGATATATGTATTTTATTCTTTATTCTTGAATTTGTGCTGTATGTCCCTTGTAACATAATTCCTGTAGAATAAAAAGAAAAATTATTTTTATTATTGTATGCCCTTTGCATGTCTTGAGGCCATTCTAGGCCCTGAGTCCTTTATTATTTTTTCTTCAAACTATATTATAATGATGACCAATATTTCTTTAAATATTTCTCGTTTATAGCCCATCTGTGTGGAGTTTCGTCAATGCTAGATAACACATACATATTTCCTTTAAGCACTTCACTTATCTTGAACGGTCCTTCCCAGTTAGGTAAAAATTTACCAAGGGTCCAGTCTTTAAAACCAGGTGGTAACACAAGTTTTCACATGAGCTCATCTACTTAAAACTGTTTCCTTTTTATTCTTTTGTTATATTTTTTGGAAACTTCTTTCTTCTGGGCGATCATATAATCTAATGCTTGTAAACTTATTTCATCTAACTAAATTAACTCATTCATCATAACCTCATTGTAGTCCTCAGACAATCTTTCTAAACTGTTTGCAACACGTAAAGAAGGGACTGCTATTTCTATAGGCAAAATGGCTTCGTGCTTACGTCAACACATATGGGCTAGTACCGTGGCTTCTCTCTTTGACGTCCGGTATGCCTATAGTGTTTTGAGCAATTGCACATGCCATTCTTTAGGGTTCTCCTCGATTGTCTTTTTTAGAATTCTAAGGATTATTTTGTTATAAACTTCAACTTGCCCATTTGCCTGATGATAATATGGTGAGGATGTTAATAATTTAATCCCACTTTCCTCGGCAAAGGCTTTGAAGTCACTTCCAATGAACATTGGTCCTTAGTCCGTTGTAATTATTTGAGGAATCCTAAATTGAAACACAATTTACTTATATACAAAGTTAATGACATCGTCCTATTCCACTTTCTTTATAGGAATGGCCTTTACCCACTTTATGAAATAATCTATTGTGTTTATTATATAATGCCTTAATTTAGTACAAGCATAATATAGTGCTAAACATGCTACTTCCATAGCTGAGTGTCTGGTCTCTATGAGAGTTAAACACCTACTTAAATAATTGATTACCTACGCATGTGCCCCATCAACATTTTGGGCTAACATACAACCTATGGATGTGGTGGTGGAAGCTAGATAAAAAAAAAAAGGGGCTTTCTCCCTCAAGGCCACTAAGACCAAAGCCTTTGCTAAGCATTCTTTAATCTTGTCAAATGTCGCCTAATGATGTTTGATCTAGGTGAACTCTTCAGCATCTTTAAGTTTCAGGAGCTCAAAAAAATCTTTCATCTTTCCTGCTAGATTTAGGATGAAACACCTAAGATAATTGACCTGACCCAAGAACCTTTGAAGCTCTTTCTTATTGATTGGCACCTTCGCTTCCATGATAGCCTGTGCTTTATTCTGGTCTACTTCAATCCCCCTTCTATGGACCAGGAATCTAAAGAAATTTCCTACAATTACACTAAAAGCACATTTAAGTAGATTTAATTTAAGGCATACTTCCCTCATTCAAAAGAAACTTGTCCTCAAATGCTCAGTATGATTGTATGCCTTCTTAGATTTAATCATTATATCATCTATGTACACTTTTAAATGTTTTCCTATCATATCATAGAAGATGGCATTCATAACTCACTAATAGGTAGCCTCGACATTTTTTTGACCAAATGGCATGACTACTTATTCAAATGTCCCAATAGAGCCCGGGCACCTAAAAGTAGTTTTGTGAATGTCTTCTTTTGTGATAAATATTTGATTATATTTGGAGAAGTAATCGATAGATAATAATAAAGCATTTTCAGCCCTAGCATCTATCAACCTGTCTGCAATAGGCATTGTATACACATCTTTAGGTATGGCCGCATTTATGTTCTAGAAATTTATACAAACTCATAGATTTTTATTTTTCTTGATTACTAGGACTATATTTGAGAGCCACTAGGCATACATACAATGCCATATAAATTTGGCTTGTAGAAGGCATTTGATCTCCTCCTTTATTTATACTCTACCTTGATTGACATTCTCCTAATAGGCTATTGGTGTAGTCTGTAATTCGGCTTGATAGGAAGTCTGTGTTCAACCAGTTGTCTCCCTAGCCCTAGCATTTCATCATGGTCCCATGTGAAGTAATCCTTGAACTTCTATAGTACTTGCTTGATAGCATTCTTTTATTCTTCATTTAGTAGTGAGCCAATGAAAGTGATCCTTGTCTCCTTTAGGGATTCAATGTTTACTTCTTCTAGTGGATCTTGAACCTCCAGGGCTATGTCTTCAAATTTTAGAGGTGTAGGGTCTAGCTCGTGTAATTGGGTTACCCTTTGGGTTTCATCTTTATATATGACTTCAGCCCTAAAGGTTTTAGGTCTTCTAGTCTCTCTTATATATTGTGCAACCATAGCTTCTAAATGGCCACGGCTGCTATGGTGTTTTGTTTGTCTGACTCAATCATCTACTACTTCTATAATGGGCTAGCATCTCTATGATATTAGAGGCATTATAGCATTCATTGTTGTTTTGCACGAAAGGATTCCTTGTGCCTTTTGAACTGTAAATGAGCCCACATCAGCATCATAATACCTCACATCTATAAAGTCAATAACTGTTGTGAATGGCTTATCTTTAGCTAACTACTTATACCTCTTTCCCTTTCTACATGAGAAGCATATGATATAGTGAGGAAGGTACGCACTCGTTGGCATGGATCCAGTCTTGACCTAAGTGGGCTTGATATTATTCTATAGTGCTAATCATGAAAAAGGTTGTCAAAGAGGATTTAGTCCTAATGTCAACTTGTAATGGTGATACACTAAGGACTTTAGAGGCGATATTGGTGAATCCTACAATAGACACCTTGGTTGGCATTAAGTCTTGCTCTTCTGCCCTATCTTAAGCATCATACGGGCTGGTAATATGTTCACCACTAAGCCGTTGTATACTAGGACCCTAGTCATTTACTTCTCGTCAAAATGTGCCTTAATGTATAAAGGTTCAGGTGTTGGGTTATCTTAACGCTTGGTTTTTCTAGGATAGCCCACTTTGGCTTTTCTTTAATAGCTTGTAAGGTGACCTAGTAGATGGGCTCTTTGACCTTCTCTTTCTACATTGTGTCCTTATTGGTTCATACTTCTCTTCCTCCCTTAGGTTCATTAGGCAATATTGATACGGGCTTGTGTACATCAACCTCGAGGAGTTTTATTCATACTAGTGGTAGACCGGAACTGAGAAGGGAACATTAATGAAACCACATGCTAACCTAGATCCCACAAAGGGTGTTGGTCGATTAAGACAACAGGACGATGGTCATAGAAGTTGAAATCTGCTAAGGACTGTGTAACAACTCACCTGTTGAATCAACTAGCCCCAAAAATGTATAGCGATGAAGCACACAACCTATAACTAGCTATTAGGGCAAGTGCCAAGCCCTGATGAGTAAGAGGGCTCGACAGTCGCTGCAAAACCTTGAGCATGAGCCCGGGCAAAGCAGCCATTGGTGCAGATCTTGGTGGTAGTAGCAAATACTCAAATGAGAAGTTTGAAGGCCAAATAGGGGAAAGGTTCCATGTGAATGGCACTTGCACATGGGTTAGTTGATCTTAAGAGATGGGGGAAGCCTGTCTAATAGTGTGCAACACTCATACTTCGAAAGGGAATCAAGTTAAAATTCTTGAATCAAGACGTAACAGCTGACGATAACGTTAGGGAGTCTGGAGACATTAGCAGGGGCCTTAGGAAGAGTTCTCTTTTCTGTTTAATAGCCTGCCCACCTTGACAATGGCTCAGTTGGAGCTAGGGTCCAACAGCTAGAAAAGCACCACATATTGCATGGTGTCTTGTGGGGCCCCAACGACCCTTGAAAACTCAGAAGACTGAGTACCTCTCATGCCTGATTATACTCATAACTACATCAGGTCTCTAAGGTGAATAGCCTTTGGTCGATGAAACAATGTAGGTAAGGGAAGTCGGCAATAGAATTGTAACCTTGGGAAAAGGATTGGCTCTAAGGGTTGGGCATGGGGGTTCCAACCCCAAACTCATCGATTATTGATAGACTGCTCAAGCTACTCCCACAGTGACAGGGGTTGCCGTATGTCGGTTGGGGGATGAACTGGGAACAGGCCCTATAGGGTCCTTTCCCTAGGTGTCAAATAGTTGACTCAAAACTAGTATGCATAAGGGGAATCAGACAGTTTAATTAAAATAAAGCATTGTGATGGTCCTTGTTGGGGGCACTTCATGAAACTTTCATGCTTGGGTTTGTCCCATCCCAAGCGAGTCCCAAAGATGCATGCTTGGGCATTTTCCTCTGTTTGCTTGATGGCTTTTAGCGTGGTGGGGTTTCTTACTCGTGCTTGATGCATAGTTGGTGCCCTCATTCCCTATTAAGTTTAGATAATCTGCTCACATGTTGGCGAGCAATCAGGTGGTGCGTCCTCCCAATTATGATATGTCACACAGAGCCTACCCATCGTGTTGCTTGATAAGCTTGTGTAGATGCGAATTGCCACATACGGTAGTGTCCAAAGGGTGCATGAAAGGCCTATGTTTTTTATCATAGCAGATGATCTTGTTGCCTCAGCTTTAATGGTTTCCTCAAATGTCTCAGCTTGATGTGTTGCTTATGCCTAGCAATACAGGACTAGCATCTCTAATCCCTTCCATTTGCTCGCTTCGCCCTCTAAGCTTGTGGGGAGTGGGTGGCGGGGGTGTCGGTCTGCTTGAATGTATGGGCATGTGAATGGTGCTTGGATTGTCTATGTTGGCTAGCTCCGTGCTCAAACAAGAATTGGCAAACATGCAATCGCCCTCATGTCTTGTCCTTTCGAAGTATTATGCCTCAGTTTTGATCTAGGGGTTGTTCTTGTGATGCTTAGTGCTATTGTAGAAACTGACGGCTTTGAGAAAGTTCTCCATTTGTTGCCCCCTATAGGGGCCTCAGAGGACTAGATGGCATTCTTTGTGCTCCTTCAAGCTAGCAACGATCGATCGGCCCTCAAGGTCATATGCTATGATCTCAGAGCGGTGCTCTACGTAGACATGGAAGGGATGCCCTTTCTTATCCCAAAAGAAGGTTTAATCTCCTAGAGGACTACTATGTCTACATCATTCCCAGTGGGCCAGTGTACGGGCAATGCATGGCATCATGAAGGCTCACTACTTGGTTGATCCTAGCCACTGGGAAATAGAAGTTGAAGAACCTTACTTTGAAATCATGCTATGACCACTTAACTTTACTCATCAATCTCATTGACTTCTACCAGTCTTTTCCCTCCTTTATAAACAACACTGAAGCCAAAGTCACCTACTCCTCTAAGCATGGCACTACCTCAAAAAATGTTTCTATTCACTCAATCCACTCCTTAGCTTCATATAACATCTTGATTTTTTAATCTTGAGATTAGCTATTAATCAGGGGTAAATTGGTAATTGATAAAGAATTAGAGAATTGGATAGTTGTATGATAATTTAACACTTTTGGATGTTGAATGAATAGGTACAAGCAAAAGAAACATGTCTCAGATCAAAGTATATGCACGCGGTGAGGATTTCTCCTCATTGTGCCATGCATTGCGACTTGTGCTACATGCACCACAACGCATAGACTAGAAAGAGACCTCTTAAGTCGTGATTTGGCTTGAGATTCAGAGAGGAAATAGAGAGAAAACACGAGGAGGAGAGGAGAAGAGATCAAAGTTAGTTAGGGCAAGCTATTGTTGGAGCTTGGGTGAGATTTTTGACTAATGACTTATCAGGTAAGCTTTATACTGCCCTTAACTTCAAATCTACCCTAATTTTTCTTAATATGAGTTATAGAGAAATTGAATCAAGTAAATTTAAGAGGTTTATTTCTTACCCAATAGTAATAAAAAGGTTCTCAAAAGTTAAATTGGACCTTTGTGGTAGGTTTAGAGTTGAATGATAGAACTTTGAACTTATAAGCTCAATTTAGCCTTAATTCAATAGAAAATTGAGGTGGAAATGGTGTAAAGGCAAAATGTGATTTAGAAGTGATTAAAAGTGGTAGTTGAGTGGAAATGGACTTAGAATGGATAAATGGAAAGAAATGAATGGCTAGGTGTAGCCATAATTGATAATTGTGTATTTTTGGTCAATGGGACTAATTGATTAAATTGTGCCAATTGTGTGTAGATTGGCATATCTTATGAGTGAGTTGAGAAAGGAAGCTTGTGATGAGCTTTTATGGTAACTAAAGTGCACGAGTAACCTTTCTATTGACAGAAGGGTTAAGATAACAGAATAATTTTCTCTGTTTGACTATTTATTGTAACCATGTATGAGTATGTTATATAGTGCATGAATGCATTTTAAACTGAGCATGTTTTGTAACATTATTGTTTATTGAATAAAAAGGAATTTTGGTTAAACAACTAAAAAAAATTGTGTAATTTAATATAGAAATGTATATATGTGTATATATGAAATTGGTTGTGATTGGGAACCTAAAATTGGTTTGAGAAGCATGACTATAGGGGTGGGAGTTCACCCATGTGGAGTGTAGTGATAAGACCATATGGCATCATTCTCTTTAGTGCCCGATGGGGTGTGGTGTTGGAGAATTATATTTCTTTAATGCCTTTTGAGGTATGGTGTTAGAGAATCTCCTTAGTGCCTATTGAGGGGCGATGTTGGAGATTTGGAGTCCTTAGTATCAACATGATGTGAAGTTACCCCATTGTGTGTATTAGGGGAAAACCATAGTCCAGAAGTGAGACAGAATACCTTTGGCTGGGTGATTCTACCACTGAAGGTGAGCTCAAGGCCAATAAGAATGTATATTAGTCTAAGGCGAGCCTAGGGTTTAGAATCGGAGTGATTTTGAGGTTTGGTTAGTAGTGATCATGCTGTATGTTGGTAAAGAGGTGAAAAGCAATGAAATATGGTGATTATAAATTAGAAGAGGAGAAATGTTATATTTAAGTGATTTAAAGTTAAATATGTGATATATGTTATGTTCAATGGTATATTATGATATATTTTTATATAGTTATATGTGATAGTCAATAGTAGTGAGCTATTTGTAATATCCTCCTCCTTTTAAACCATGATTAACTCTAAATCTTAATTAATAAAGAAATTGAATTAAGATAATTAACATAATACCAAATTACAAATGGGTGAAAAAGTTAGGATCCCAAGTATTCAAAAAAAAAAAACTAAAACCATGTTCTAAGTCTTTAAAATAGACAAATTAGAGTTCACAAAAATGTAAAAGCATGGGATCATTTCAAACATAAGTGTATTTGCAAGAACATTAGAAAACAAAATAGTTCTGTAAAATTTTGAGGCATCCGACATTCAATTGATGCGAACTAGGTGTCTACAGAAAGCTCTTTCCGAGCTCTAACTAATAGCTTTAGTTTTATAATCAAATTATTACACAATCAAAATTTGGACACTCTATTCAAAGCTTACACTTTTTCAATATTTTTCTCAAAACTAAATGTCAAACTCAATCACCAAAAGCCAAAATCCATTGACACCATTTAGACCACATGCAAAACACTAACACTAACTTGTGCAATGAACCATATCACATTAAACACTTATAGATTACAATTTCACTACTCAACCCCTTAACCTCAAAAGCATACAAGGGGAAGTTTCAGTCACTTTTCATCAAATATTTCATAATCAACACATACTATGCCTAACCCTTACTTGCATTAGTATTTTAGCCCTATCACAGATATCACATATCATAAACTCACTCCCTAAGGCCTAAAATACACTAACAACTCACAAACGCATAATGCAAGTAAGAACCAAAAATGGACTAATCCTAGTTGGCAATTTAAATTGTCAAATACACATAATGACTCAAAAATAAAGAAGCATACTAAATAGGATCATGGTCCTAAGCCTCTAGGTGCTTTCCTCTATCTGATCCTCTTGAGCTATTCCTTGTAATATTGAAGACGGCGAGGTAAACACAACCACTCAGTAACCAAGGTCTAACTAACTTATACTAATGCATGTCAATTAATTTAGCTGCAAGTGGCAAATATAATCAATTTTTCAAATCATGTAAAACATTTAAGAGCATAAATTCACGTTTCCTAGCATAATAGCACCATATTCATGAATAATGCTTTTTAACAACTTCCATACAAAAGAGAGTTCATGACACCATCACATGACATATACTCGAGAAGGATTAAGACTCAATTCATGATAACCATCATTAGGGTCACAATACAGATAACCATGTGCCCTTTTTTACTATATGCATGATCACACCTCCCTTATATCCTCCTTATTCCTTTGATATGAAACCGTGGGCTATACCATAATGGGATAGTGTAACATCCAAGAAAATTTAATCCTAGTTTATTAACCTAATGAGGGTAATTAGTGAGTTAATAAAGTGTATGGCTAAAGGGGCTTAACTTGGCATAATTGTTGTGATTTCAGTCCTAGAAGTGGGGTTCAGATTGATGGTGGGCCACTCGGGCAAGGAAAGAGGAAGAAAAGGTGAAGAATTATCCTCTGTGCCATATACTACGACATGTGATCAGTCCATCGTGGTGTACAAAGATAAATTTGAAAGCAACGGGCTCCTTTGTGCCATATGCCGCAGTGCGTGGCTAAGAATATGATATATCAGATTCGTATCAGTGCAAGAAAAACAAAAAAGAGGAAGGAGAAACTAAAGAGCTCTTTTTTTGCTCTGCTAAGGCACATTGTGGGATCACGTTGAGGCTAGATGGAAGCTCTTAAACACCTAGCCTTAGCCTTATTCTTCATTTCTCTCCCTCATTTATGATGAGTTATAATAGGGTTTAAGTTGGAGGATGGATTTTCGATCCATAAGATTATGGGTCCGATTCCATTGGTTAAAATGAGTATAATGGGAGTTGTTTAATGTATTGAAACACCACATTGATGATTTTAAAAGTGGTTGGTCTATGGGAGCATTTAATATCTAAAAATGGATATAAATATAGTAGTTGGGAGAGGTTTATGTGCATTAATGATCATTTGAGGTGTTATTAGTAATAATGTGCATTAATGGAATCTAATGAGCCCATTAGGTATGAATGGGTAGTGACTATGTGATTGATAAGATAGAGTGTATGGAGTTATGTGTTGATAAATTTTTGAGATTTAGACAATGATGATATTCTTATGACATGGATGTAGTGAAGTTCATTTTTTAAACTATTAAAGCTTGGGAGAAGCTTAGGAAGTTGGTATAATAAGGGGTAAACCTTTGACCTCTCAAAGGTTTGAGGTAACTAGAGAAAACTTAATCTTTATAGTTGAATTTTAATTATGTTTATGAAATGTGAATTATGATTTAAATTAATGATCTATATTGGCAAAGTGTGTGATTTGCAAAATGGTTTTTGAAAAGAAAACCTTGATTTTGTCACCCTTTGTGTTTTATAAAATTGATTGTGATTTGTTATTATAGGTGGAGAATTGTGATGTATTATATGGATTATGTAGAGAAATTGAATATGTTAATATGAGATTAATTTCCATGAATTAATTATTGAAATGTATAATATGTGATAAATGTGCATAGCATGATAATTGGCGTGAGTTCACCTAGGGAGAGGAGTAGATTGATTTAAATCCATATGGTACTAGCAGTGATAGCTGGAATTAAGAACTTGCTATGACACCAACCATTGGAATCGAGAGGTAGCCCTTGTCCCATGGTTGATTTAGGACTGTCCTACTTGTTCTATGAAGCACTCAAACCTAACTAGTCTTTGCCAGTTCATGAGGAGGCAAGATTAAGGGTATGACACCCTATGTTGTTAGTATTGGGCGAAACTAAATTACATAAGTGAGTGAGTTCACTCTGGCTTAGTAGTTCCTCACAAGTGGAAGGCTGGGTTAGTCTGTGGAGGACGTAGCCATGTGATAGCCACTGATTTTATGTTAGAGGTAACAGGAAGATATAAGATTGGCATATTATCATGCATATAAGTCCAGTCACATGGTTGTTAGTTTTCTAGTCTGGCATGTGTTGAGGGTGAATGGTTGTTATTTTTCCAACCCCGTGTTATGTTTGTGAAATATCATGATAAGGTGTGTTGTGGATAGTCCAATCACATAGTTATTAGTTTTGTGATCTGTGGCCGAGTGTTATATGTGATATCTATGTTTTGTTTAATTGCATCTATTTACAATTAATATGCAATTATATGGTTAAGTGAAACTTGGTTATTGAGTGGTTGCACTCACTCCTCAATTCTTAATATTTTCAGGACCTAACTCATTGGATCTGAATTGGGGAAAACACATAAAAGCCCTAGGATTGTGGAGTAATCCTCTATAAGCCTATCTTTTTATTACTTTCATGTGTATTGGTTAATGTAATGGCCAACTTTGACATGTTTTATGCACTACTTGCATGATTTTGTGTATCATTGGTGTATTTTATGCCTTGGGTTGTGATTTTTGGTTGTAAACCCATGGATAAGGCTAAAATACTTGTGCAAGTAGAAAATATATTTTGATAGGTTTGGGATAAAATTGATGATTTTGTACAACATTCCCTCCCCCTTTATGTTTTATGAAATCAAGGTTGAGTGATGATTTTAAAATGTAAGTGTTTATGATTGCGTGTGGTGCATTGCATAAGTCTATAAGAGTCCATTGAGTGTGGTCGGATGGTTGGTGTGAGCTATTGGTACGTATGGTTGAGTTAGGACACCCAATTTGTGAAATTTTGTGAAAAGTGATCAATATGGGTTTTTGTGTTTAACTTTTTATATAAAATGAGTTTGAGTGTGAAACTAGTGCCATTAGCTAGAACTAGGAGAAAGCTCCATGTAGACACCGAAATCACCTCAATCAGATGTCAGACAGAGATTTAGGATGTGTCAGAAGTTTGCTTCTTATGCTGCCAAATGACAGCACTGATGCTATCAAATTCGTGTAATGCACTGCAGCATATGGCACAAAGAAGACAAGCCATGGTGCACATGCCGTAAGCCACAGAGCAAGTGACATTTTCTGCATAAAATTTGTTTTTGAGTTTTAAAACTCATTATTTTAGGTCCTAATTAATTTTTCAGCTTTTACTTTACTTTCAAAACTCTGATATGGACTTATTAAATAATGTTTGAGATTTGAATTGTTGAGATTGGGATTCCTTTAAAAGAATTTGAGAAACTTCCTTTATAAAACTTTACAGTTTGGTAATCTCTTGAGGTTTAAACCTTAGATTGCTATGATTTTGAGTTAAATGTGGTTTAGTAAGGGAGACCTTATAGTTTGGTCTTGTCGTCCTTACAGATAGTCTATAATCCAAGTCTTCCCTTTTCTAAACACTTGAGGGGATTACTTAGCCAAGGCTTACTCAACTCACTTATAGAACACAGTTTCTACCATTTTCTCACACTACAAGGTGTTATTCTCCCTAGATTAGCTTCCTCATTGAACTAGTGGATAGCTAACCAGGTTTGAGTCCTCGTTGAACTAGTAGGACAGTCCCTCATTGAATAGGTGGGACAATGAGTATATAAACAATCCAGGCAAGCCATCAACTTGGATGGGAGCCCTACCACGTAGACTTAATTCTCCACTCTTCTTCCTAGGTGAACTCCAGCCTCTCAAGATCATGCAATGCATGTTCATGCAATAATTCATAATTAACATATTTTATAGAACTCCACATAAACAATTAATCATTGAACTCCTCAACCTCATATTTTCATTAAACTTCACAATTTCACAAATCATTGTACTCCTTACAATACATATAGTCAAAAAACCTCATTGATAAGAAATCATGGTACTCTTTAAACACATTTTTATTGAACCCCAAATCAAATTGAACTCTAAATTATTTATAATCATTGTACCTCACACATTCACAATCATTAAACTCCATAAATTTCAAAATCATCGAATTCCATTAAATTACCACTTCATAGTGGGCTTTTCAAACAAAGCAAATCATATTTGCATTTTAATCAATTTCACACAATTCAATTATCAAATATCAATCAATAAACTGATTAACACATAGAAGCATAAAATAGAATTCCCCCAATTACCTTAAACATTTTGTAACATCCCAAAAATTTTAAGACTCAAATTTATTTTAAAAAATAAAATATATATAATTAAATTAAAATTAAGAATAATTTGATAGAGGTCCAGAGTTTGAATTCTACCCAGCAAAAGTTTAGTTTTATTTTATTTTTAAGTATGGAAAAATTACCAAAGTTGACTCGAGCTTTTGTGCTATAATAAAAAATGTTAGCCCTTTCTTGTAATTTTTTTCAAATTTTTTAAATCAGTTTTTAAAAGGGAAAACTGAACGCAGAAACAAAAATAGAACAAAGAACAAAGAAAGAAACGAACAAGAAACGAAGAGAAGAGGAGATGGTGGAGAAAGGGGAAAGAGAAAGAAGCTAGAGCTCGGATTTGGGAGGCTTTGCGGTTGTTGCAAGCTCGGTTACACTATAGGTAAACTCCTTACTTCAATCCTCTTCCTTCCCTCTTGGTTTTCATCAATTTTTAGAAGAGGAAATTTCTGAAATTTGATCTAAAAGGCTTTATTCTTGTAAGCTTTAGTTTCCTTGGGTCCTTGAGAGGTTGTTTTGAGTTTCTACATGATGTCCTAATGTTTTGAGTGGGCATTTAGGTGAAAAACAAAGTTTTAGGGCAAAAGTCAAACCCCAAGAGGTTGGGTCTTTTTCCTCAATAGTTTAAACCTATTGATTTAGTTATAATTTTGCTATTTGAGCCCAATAAGATTTAAATTAAGGTTTAGTTTTCATTATAAGGGCTAATGGTGAAAGTTGGTGACATTAAGTGAAGGTTTTTAATTGATTAAAAATTATATGAATTGGAAATTGGCCTAGTGGTAGCTAATAAATGGTTTTGGTGGTTAAGTGGTATTATGTGAATGGTTGATTTAATATATGGACTATTGGGATGGATTATGGCTTATTGACCCAAGTTGTGTGGTGTGAGTTATAGTCTTCATTAATTCTATTTTCCATGAAAAGTGATATGGATCACTTATATGTTGTAGGGAATTGTTAATGAAACTTATTGAGAAGTTTAGGAACAAGCCAAGTCCTATTTTGTATAAGAGGAACCCTTTTGGTACTAAAGGGTTTAGGTAACAGGGGAATTTATATTTCTTATTGCTTTGTTGAGCTATTTTTGAATAAATATTACTAGCTATCATGCATTACACATTTTAAATGATTAAATGCAAGTAATTGTGTTTTATAAAGACTTATGGGGAATTACTTGGATAATAGTGCATATATATTTTCTATTCATTTAATAATATTGTTTTTATAGAAATGAGGTTGTTTACATGTATTGAAATTATAGAGAATGGAAGTTACACTTAAGGAAGTGTAATTGGGTTAGGTACCTTAGAGAGGTTAAGGAACCGCTTAAGGGAGGAGTGATATTTGTTATACTACCTTAGAGTGTTGAAGTGGTCAATACTTGAGAAAAGTAAAAAAGAGTGAAAGGCATGATCTTGGTGGGAGTTCACCAATGGGGAGATGTGAACTTGTGATATTCTATGGCACACTGCTAGTACTCAGTGTTGCCTTTCGTATTGTGAGCTCAGTGCACTAAGGTAGTTAGTGGATTGAGTGTTCGACACCTCTCAGTAGGGGAGGGAATCTAACATATGAAGTGTGAGGTTGAGTGCCTATACCAAGGTAGCCCTCACATGAAGAGTAAGTTGGGCTGGCTCTGGAAAAGAGTTAGCTTCAGTCAGGATTCATGTTGAAGGAGCATAGGCGGTTAGGTGGATTTGATCATGCCTTAGATTATGTTTGTGCCTGTGGAGGTACAAGTGGGTATAATGTTTACCTGTGAGCTAAAGAGTGCCAGGGGGTATTCTATTGGTCAAGAAAGGCCATACTGGCCTATGTTAGGCATTCATACATCTAAAATGGCTAAATTATATACTATGTTGAATTTATTATTCATTTATTCGATTATGGCTTACTTGGTAATAATTAATATAGTTTTGTTTGTTACTGAGACTATGGTTGTCTCACCCCTTTCTTTTCAATATTTCTAGATCCAGGTGAAGGAACCAATGGTGGATGGGAAAAGGAGCAAAGTTAGGGGTTGTTTATAAATTGTAAAGAACTGCAACCCCTTTCTTTTCAACAAATCCATTATAATGTATTTAGGATTAGGGTGCTAGTAGGATATGATTATGTATATATGTGTGTGAATAGGTATAGATTATATGTGTAACATCCTGATTTTTATATAATAAAGAAATTGTGGAATTTAGGTTTTGAGGAAAAAAATAATAATAATAGGAATTTATATTATTTGAGGTTATTTAGAAATAATATTATGGTTAGGTATTTAATTATGAATTTAAAAATTTAAATTTAAAACCACATAAGCAATATTTAGTTAAGATATAATACATAAATAATTTTTTTTTGTGTGTGTTAAAAAAAAAGAGAAGGTAGAAGGAACAAAAAAAAGGGGGTGGAAGGTTGTTGTTTCTAAGTCCCACATTGGTTAGATGAGGGAAGATAAGAGGTGCCTTCATGTATAAAAAGCAGGGGGTGTGTGCATTAAGAAGCATGAGAGGTTAAGATGCAATTTAGAGGAAATTGTAACTTATAGCCTAAAGGTTTGAATAATTAAATTCAGACCTATAGTTTTTTTAATATAATTTTGGGACCCACAATCCCATTTTTATATTATTTTTCTCTCTTCCTCTCACATTGCTCGACGTTTTCTCACAAGGGGGGATTATTTTTTTTTCTTCAGGTATGTTCTAACTTTTCAGTTTAGATTAGCATTTAAAAATTTATTTAATTACAAAATTAATTTTATATTTATTTTCTAAATAATATTAGCTTTTTAGTGATATGATTATTTTGTAGGATAGAGTAAATATTTTGATTAGGATTTTTCTATAGGATAGTTAATCTGATGATATGATGGATTAAAAATATAGGTTAAAACTCTTAGGGATATAATAAATATTATAGAATATTTTCTTGAGGTTAAAACTCATGTTTAAGAATTTTTGAGTTAAAATCTAGATCTATATGGTTGAATTTATGTGGAATCTGAGATGTAGGGATGAACCTCTGATTATTAAATATTTATTTAAGTATGAATAGGTATTTTTGAGGTTATAGAAAGGTGATTTGAGGCTTCAGGATAATTCTAAAATTTTTAATTTATTTTTGGATGAATTTTTAGAATATAGAAGGATGAAATTGTGATACTAGAAGTGATTTGAGGATAAAAAAATAGTTTATTAGGGTACGAGAATTTTAGAAAAGAATTTGAAAAGTTAAATGAGGCATGAATCTTAAATTAGTGTTAATATGGATTATAGATCTAAGACTTTCTAATTCTTTAAATTAGAGTTATTTATTTTAATTTAAAATTAATATATAGTATTGTGAAATAATTATGTAGATTATATTGACAAAGATAGTGGTGAAAAAGGAGTTGTGAAGGGGAACTTGTTATTCAAGACACAAGGTAACCATTATTAATGTGTTGTGATGGGTGTGTTTGTGAATGGTTATGTGTTGTTTTTATTGTTTGGAAAAATTATGAATTATTGAAAATAAATACTGTATATACTTGTTTGAAATTATTGCCAAGTGGGTTAAAAAAAATTTATTTTTGTTTATCATGATGAGATATTATTGTTCGGATATATTCCTATTTGGATATTTAAATGGTGCATGACTTGTCAGGGTATTTTAATGTATGGTGTTAATGGGAATTTCTGTTCGGTTAATTATTACCACGTGGTAAGCCCTCATTGGACCCAATGAGTGGCATGTCGCTTGGTCCAACTCACCTTTGGCTAGGTGATTTGGCATCCGAGCATGGCGAAAGGAGGATATAAGGTGCAGTCATGCAAATTAAATACTTGTTCGGTTTGTTTGAAAATATTGTTCAGTTAAATGTTTTATATGCCCACTTATCAATCACATGATTAGTTATATCCGCATGCATCATTACATATTAATTTTTGGTTACTGGAACTTTCAAGTCTTATTCCCCGTGGTTAATATTTTTACAGGAGAGAGTCCGGCCGAGAAAGCACTAGAGGCGTAACTTTGGTGTATGAGACACCATCTTTTACGTTGCCTCTCATTTTGTATTATGCAATGTATCTTGTGCCAACCTAGGACATTTCTTATTTTGACATGTAAACTCTAATCCTTTTTATTAAATACAATTATATGACCAAGGGGATTATGTTTGTCCCTCTTGATTCATGACCTGATTTAAATATCATGCCATGAGGATCCTGTCTGTCCCTCATGGTTTTAATTGCTTTTTTGAGATATTTTAAGACTTGTGGTATATTGTCTTGGATTTATCATGGTAGAAACTTTTCTACCATGATAAGGGTATGATAAGGGTTCAATGAAAAAAAATGATTTGTTGAATTAATAATTTGTGAAAAATCGGTTTGTAAATTTTGAGGGTGTTACAGTATGACTTGTGTATGAATTTTTGTCTGCTTGTAGACTTGTGGCTAGGAAACTTAGTTATGGTGTGTGGTTTTGATGGATTTATTTAGTAGACCAAGTTTCTACTACAAGCAGATATTTATTTTGATATATATATGATTCTATAAGCAAATGCAAAGTGGTTGCATTACAAATGGTGTCTATAGGCAAACATATACCTTGGATAGAGAGAGTGGGTGCGTGGGCCCCATAAAGATCTCTGAACCAAGTGAAAATATTTAGCGTATGTATTCATATTTTTTTTAGAATAGTTTTTTGCCACTCCTGTGTGATTTGTAAATTTTGGGGGCATAGAGTCCATTTTGGAAAATGACACTCGGGTGGTCAAATTTTGATATAAGGGGTTTTTTCATTTTACAATTGAAAGGTGTATGACCATATGCGTACGGACCTTTCTCCGCTCTTAAAGGAACAAGCCAGAAAAAGAAAAACAATATCGATCCAGGTTAGTAGCATAAGGGAAAGAGCATAAGAGTAATGTATTTATGGTGTCAACTAGGAAAGAGGAATCATAAACCTAAAACTGATACCAAATGTAACACTTGCCCCGAGTGTTACCAAAAACACACCACAACCAATAAACTAAGTATGGTTAAGGAGTTGATCCTAAAACCAACTTAGGAAACAAACCCTTTAAATTACTAACCAATTTACATAATAGCAAAACACGCATATAAAACCTCTTAGGAAAGCATAAAGGATTAATATGTAGCACATGGAAGCAAATAAGGCAAATAGGGGCAGTTAATTGATCTCATGACAGCATCAATTTTACTGTCATGACAGCCCTATCGAGAAAACTTCCAGGAGGTTCCGGTTCATTGTCTAGCCTCTGATTGAAGTGATTTCAAATCTCATATGTCACTTTTAATGATTAATAATAATTTTCCAAATTTCACAAAGTTCTAATGGACGGATTAAAATTTAGATACATTAAAGGTTTGGCATATTTGCTGTCATGACAACACATTCAGACCAACTTTCAGAGTGCACCATTTCGTCATCTGACCTTCGATCAGAGGGATTCCAGAGCCACTTATTACTTTTAAAGAGTACTACTAGTGCACCAAATTTCAAAAAGATCTAACTGACAGATTAAAATTTGTGCATGTCCCAACATCAACACTATTGCTATCATGACAGCACCTCCGGACTAAATTTCGGAGTGCACCATTTCTTTGTTTGGTGTCCAATCAATGTGATTCCAAAGCCCACATGAAGCTTATATTTTACTTGTGACCTAAATTTTAGAGAAATCTAATAGTCGGATTGAGATTTAGACACCCGGATGCAAAAGTGCAATTTTTTAGTAAAAAACCATTTTCAAAATTGTCCAAATCTCATCCTAATGATCACAAACCTGTGAGAACACTTTGGACACATCAAATAGGACTAAAAACACCTTATAGAACATTTAGGATATAGAAAAAACCCATTATACCAAATTTTGACCACCCAGGTGCCACTTCCCAAAATGGACCATAAACCTCCAAAATGCACAAATCATATAAGAGTGGTCAAAAATCAATCCAAATACCATGTATTTATATAAATACATATGCTAAACATTTTCACTTGGCTCAGAGCTCCCTATGGGGCCCACGCACCCACTCTCTCTATCCAAGATGTATGTTTGCCCTTAGCATACAATTCATAATGTAACCACTTTGCAATTGCGTGTAGAATCACACATATTCATATATATACACCAAAATAAGTATTTGCTTGTAGTGAAAACTTGGTCCATCAAATGAATCCATCAAAACCACATACCATAACCAAGTTTCCTAAACACAAGTCTACAAGCAGAAAAAATTCATGGACAAGCACACAATCCACATATATGCACATATATGTATAGTCACATCCTACTGGCACCCTAACCTAAATACATTACAATATACTTGTTCAAAAGAAAGGGGTTGCAGATCTTTACAATTCATAAGCAAACCCTTAGCTCGGTTCTTTTTCCCATCCACTACTAGATCCTTTGCTTGGACCTATAAATATTGTAAAGAAAAAGGTGAGACAACTACAATCTCAGTAACAGAGAAATCAATATTCCTTATTACAATGAAAGCCATAGTCAAGTAAATAAATAATAGATTCAAAATAACATATAATTAACTAATTAAAATGCTTGAATGCATGAGATAGGCTATTATGACCTTTCCTAAACAACAAAATGCTCCTTGGTACTCTTTAGCTTTTAGGTGAACCTTACACTTACTGTACCTCCATAGGCACAAAATATAAACTAAGGCATGATCTGATCCATCGAATTGTCTGTGCCCCTTCGATGCAAATCCTGAGCAATTAAAGCTAACTCCCTCCCAAAGCTAGCCTGACTTACTCTCCATGTGAGGGCTACCTTGGTCTAGGAACTCAACCTCACACTTCATATGCCAGATTCCCTCCCTAACTGACAGGTGTCAAACACTCAATCCACTAACCACTTTAGTGTACTGAGCCCACAATATGAAAGGCAACACTGAGTACTAACAGTGAGCCATAGACTATCATAAGACCACATCTCCCCATTGGTGAACTCTCGCCGAGATCATGCCTCCTACCCTTTTCTACCTTTCCCGAATATTAACCACTTCAACACTCAAGGTAGTATAATATTCATAATTCATCTCTTAAGCAATTCCTTAGCCTATCTAAGGTACCAAACCTAATTGCACTTCTTAACTACAACTCCTCTTTTTTATGACCACAATACATGCTAATAACCTTATTTTCATAAATAACATCATTATTAAATATATAGTAAATATAGATGCATTAATATCAAAGTAATATCCCATAAATTTTCATTCAATTATGTAAAACATGTAATGCATACTAGATAATATTATCTACTCAAAAATAGCTAAACAAAGCAATAAGAAATCTAAATTCCCTTGTTACCTAAACCCTTTGGTACCAAAAGTGTTTCCCTTGTACAAAATAAGACTTAGCTTGTTCTTTAACTTCTCAATAAGTTCCACCAACTATTCCCTGCAACACATAAGTGATCCACATCACTTTTCATGGCTAATAGCATTAAAAAAAAACTATAACTCATTCCATACAACTTGGGTCAATGAGCCATAATCCATCCCAATGGTCCATGTATTTAAAATTAAATTAATTGAAACTTAAAAATGAAAAAATAGTTTTTTAAGACTAATATAATAGATTTATGGATGAAGAATAATAAAAATCTTAGGGGTATACATTTGTTGTGTAGGACTTAATGATCCTATTAGAATAGTGGAAACACACTTTTCTATTTTAAATATATGTACATATATGGGTGAATATGTATTGTGTATTGATCAATATGTTCTAATATTTTCTAGATGATGCAATAGTCAAATTATATGTATTTATGGGAAAATGTGTGGCAGGGCTTGAAATGAAAGGACAGAGGTAAGGGAAAAATTAGTACATTTTCATTTGTACAAGTTATGGGAAAATGAATGTGTACCATGATAAAATGAAAAGAAAAGAAAATATAGGAATAACTCTTTATATTAAATTTGATAGGTTACTTAATCTATATGGGCAGTTTTTAGAAATAGAAATTAGCAGATAGAGTGTGATGAAAGAAGAATATCGAAAATATCTAAAATAATCATTAAAAATTTAAACATTAAATACTAAAAAATGTCAAAGATGAGTATAGAAAAAATAAAGTCATGAAAATTTTAATTTTAGTTATATATCATTATCCTTTTCTAAAATTTTAATATCCATAATTGTAAATAATATTTTTAAAGTTTTGTATGTGTCATTATTTTTAATAAAATAAAAAAAAACATGTGTGATGGTCAGCCACTTGTAAAGCCTCATAGTATGTAAATATGGGTCAACCAACATGATTGAACTGGTAAACTATTAAACAAAATTTTAACCAATTTAATAAATAATTTATTTATAACTGATTTAATTAGGATTCAATTATAGTTTTAACTAGTATTATCCTTTAAAATAATAATTTAATTAATTTAATAATAGATTTCATGTTAGGAAAAATATGAGTTACCATTTTCAAACTTGTAATTGAGGTCTATTTCATGAGCAACAAAAACATGTCCTATTTCCATATCTTCCTCCATTTCCCATGCCTACCTTGAGCAATAGAAATGTATCACTAGCAGGATGAGTCCATGTTGGCTGTAAAGCTCTGAATCAATCCTTAATAGATGAAAAAAGAGAATATGCGATCCCAGGCCGGCACTCACACTTTAGCAAGTGGGTTCTGAGGGGTTTTAAATGGTTTTATTAAATTTTAGGTTCAAATTATGTTGTATTATATTAAACATCACAAGAAATATAATTTAAACAAGGCAAAGTACAAATAGTTGGAAACAACAAAGAGGTTAAAGGTAATGTGACTTTGTATGCTATTAGCCCAACTCACTTTAAAATCTCAAAGGGTCCTATAGACCTTAGAGTTAACTTCTTAGACTTAATAGCTCTTCCAATACCAGTTACTAGAGAGATTTTTAAAAATACATGGTTGCGTACTTCAAACTCGAGCAATCTCCTCCTCTTATCCACATAACTATTGTGCCTACTTTGAGCTGTGAGTAATTTTTGCTTGATTAAAGTAATCTTCCAAGTAGTCTCATTAACAATGTCTAGCCCCAAAACAATTCTCTTCTCAATTCTATCCAATAAAAGGGTGATCTACATTCCTTCCATATAATGCTTCATAATGTTGTATCTGGATGCTAGAGTGGAAACTATTATTGTAGGCAAATTTAGCTAACGACAAGTGACTATCCCAATTACCTTTAAGCTCAATGGCATAGGCCCTCAACATATCTTCAAGAGTCTGAATAATTCACCCTGTTTCCTTATCAATTTAAGGGTGGTAAGTGGCCCTAAACTTAAATGAGTAACCATGGCTTCCTATAATGACCTCCAAAAGTTCAATGTGAACCTTGAATCATAGTCAGATACAATATTAGTTGGCACTCCATGCAATTTCACCACTTCCCTTATATAGATTTTGTTAATTTCTCAAGAGGATAGGTGATATTTATAGCTAAAAAGTAGGCTAATTTGGTAAGTCGATCCATGATTATCCATGTAGTGTCATAACCAAAAGGCATTTTAGGCAATCCTATAATGAAGTCTTTAGAAATACTATCCAATTTCCACTTTAGGATATCAAGAGACTATAGCATTTTGGTGGGTTTTTAGTGCTCAATTTTAACTTTCTAGCAAGTCAAACAATAAGCCACATGCTCAGTTACATCTCTCTTTATTCCTGGCCACCACCAACCACATCTCAAGTTATGGTACATCTTAGTTGCTCCTTGGTGAATGGCGTATCTACTCTAATGGGCCTTAAGTAGGATATTTTTCAATCGAGTATCATTAGGCACACACACTCTACCCTTATATCTGACAATATCATCATCAATTAACATTAACATTTTCCATTCAAGAAAGCTTTAGAACTTAGGGAAAGAGAGAGAATGCTCCATCAATCACCATTTTCCACTCATCCCTTCTATTTTGAGTGGGTCACCGGTGTGGATCTTAACTTTAACATGAGTCCACCACCTTTGAGGTCTACATCGTAGCCTCTTATATTTCATGATGGTTCTTTGTCCTTTCACTCTGTATTGTAGAGTTGACTAGGTAGGTTACCTTCTTCGTCCCATCTCTGTGCTGCCATTATGGGTGTGAGGATCCTCTTCCTTCTCTTATTTGTGCATCTAGCATCTCCCTCTTATGTCTTCTCTATTCTTTTAGTTCCCTTCGCCTCCTTATTTATATAGTAGCATTGATGCCCTTCCCTTGGTCACTTCTACAACTCTTCCTCCTCCCTTCTTTATACTACTACTGCCATAAATGGTTTGGGGTAAGATGCTTCATTTCTTTGTTTCCCTATTGCTAGATATGTGTATTGTGAATTGAGATTGTGGATTTTCCTTTCTTTTCTTTGCTGCTATTTACAACTCTGTTAAGATTAATAGGCATACAAGCACTCACTTACAAATCCCAAATGAAACATAGTTGACTTTGATAATGTCTTTAAAGCAGAAACTTCTTCAAAAATTTCCTTTAAAGTTTAGTTAGTACTCCATAAATTAGAAGCTCAAAAGAAAATTATTAAAAAGTTAGATATTAATAAGTTAATTGATGTTTGGACTTTTGTCAGTGATAGTCTTCCCATTATTATATAATAATGAATAGGAAAAAGTTAAAGTCTTTCTATAGTTAATAACACTTAAGTTCCTATATTAATTAGGAAATGATGATAAACATACTTGCCCCTATTTTTTTAGTGAAAGACTAACTGACCTTGATTGTTTTCTTCAATCTAAATTAATAGATCAATTTCCCATTTTGGTCTTATATGCTCTGCAATTTTCATGATGTCCTTGCTCTAATGTTCCTTCAACACTTCAAGTAACCTAAACAAGAGGAAGAAATGTCGTGATGTTGCATTTGTCAACAAATGATTGGTATTAAGTTTAGCGATACTATGTAGAAAATAAAAATAGCATATGTTAGTTCTTCAAGAATTCTAATTTTATTTTCTATATCTCCAATTGCTTCTAGCTTGTTTGTATATAAAATTTATTTATTTATTGTTAGTCCATTGATCATAAAAACCTTTATTGAATAATTTGGAAATGATGAATACAAGGTCTTTAAGATCAGGTCTAAAAGAAAGTCCTATCCCAATAGAGTGAGTTGATGTGGTCAAAATAATAATAGAAATCTTGGGATATAAATAGAGGTGAATTAGGGAAGCTTGAATTTTAGTTGATTTTGATTATATTAAAATTGGAGGGAAATTTATTTAACTTATAGACAGTCAATTAAAATTTTATTATATATTTTATAGGATACTTGAAGGAAGAGAAACTTATAGGAGTGGTAAAGAGTGAGCTTTTAAAATTAGGAATACTTTTGGTAAGTGAATAACGTTTCAATTAAGTGATAAGGATATTTGATATTATAAATTTAATGGTTAATATTTTATTTATGGCTTTATGTAATTTCTTAATTTCAAAGTTTATGAAGTATTTTATATGAAGTTGTTGTCTCTTTAATTTTTATAATCATTACCATTTATTCATTTTATCCTTTTAAACTTCATAAATGTGGGGATATTATTTACTGAAAATTATTATTTTGGTCTCAAATACATTAATTGATGTTGTACCTTCTGCTGACCATTAAGGGGTTGTAGTATTCTATTGAAGTGAAGAAATGTAGATCAAGCTTCTTTTAATGTAAGCATAAATCTATGCATTATATTTTGTAAATTCTTATATCAGGTGCTCCACATAAGCTATAATCAGGATTTTTGTCATTATTATGTATATTTTTGTTATCTGCTAATAGGGACAAAGTACCTTACTACTGCTATCATTTAGCAAAATGGTTGCAGGCTTGCTTTTGGGGGCTTTATTGAGAGGGGAGGCTTTGCCAAAATTTTTACAAAGAGTCTAGGAATCTTTTTTCTTATATAAAAATGTTGCAATAAATTCCAATCTTATTTCAAATAAATTAGAATATTATATTAGAGCTTCCTTGATTAAGGCTTAAGAGATGTATGTTTGTGCATACATCTCATGCCGATTGTGTTTAATTTTGGGGTGTGATATATTAGACACAAAGGACTTGCCTGTAGCTAGTCTGGACATGCTAGGACTTGCCCGTGGCAAGTTTGGACGTGCCAGACCTTGCCCCTCCTTGATTGGATGTTGGAAACACTTGCCCAAGCTTGCATGAGGTTGCCATCACTTGTCATAGGCTCACCCATACTTGGCCCGAGGCTGCCAACAATTGCCATAACCTTTTCTCGAGGTTGCCAACTCTTGCCATGGGCTTTGCCCGAGGCTACTAACACTCGCCACAACTTTTATTGAGGTTGCCAACACTTGCCCTGACCATTCCAACATAGGCACGCCACAGGCTTTGCTAACACTTGCCATATGCTTTGCCCATACCTTTCAACTCTTGCCCATACCCTGCCAACACGGGCCATGGGCTTGCCCAAGGCTATCAGCAGTTGCAAAGACCTTACCTATATCTTCCTTGACCTTGCCAATATAAGCCACGGGCTTTTCTTGAACCTTGCCAATGCTTGCCATATGCTTACTTAGGGTTTGCCAACACTTGCCCAAACTATGCCAACATTTGCCACACACTTGCACAAGATTTTGCCTAAGCTTACCCACACCTCTATTATATTTAAATGCACATCGCGTAATGTGCTAAAGCACTATGCACTGAGCACGAGCGCATAGTTCTTAAGGGTCTATAAAAAAATAAGGTGGGACCCCCTGAGGTTGGGTGCTCCCCTAAGGAGCAATATGAGCTTTTTCTACTTTGGAGATTTAATATATTTGTTTAGTTGACTGAATTTCTTTCCTTTTCCATAGGATTTCTACAAAAATGGTTGCAAGTATAGGGATTCAATCATTATCAATCTTGGAAGAGATGCAATCCAAAAGGTAATGCTTGAAACAGAGCTCAAAACTATTCTAATAGTTGACTCATTAAGAGAAATAGCCATTAAATAGGGATGGTTTATTCCCTTTGATAGTTTTTTAATATCTTTAACGAGCTTTAGGAAACATTATTAAGCTTAATAAATGATAGAGCACAATGGCGTCTTGCAATCCATGTAGCCGACCCCACCTAGTGGGATAAAGGCTTGTTGTTGTTGTTTAGGAAACATTATTAGTTGCTACACCAAACCCAATGAAATTCTATAAATATAAACTTTTTCTATAGATACATCTATATCATCATGACTCATTTAAGCAAGAGCCACATGACTTTTTGTTAATGGTAAACAACAAATACCAGGCGTGCTAGAGACCTTGAGTCTCAATTGATAACAAAAGGGTCCGAGATCCCTTACCACAATTCACTCGGATGTAAAAGATACATGAAGCTTTAGTAGAACAAATGTTTGATTTTTATTGAAATACGAGAAGTTACAAGTCTAAATTGAAAGTAAAACTAATTGATAAAACTAAAGACTAAAAGGTGTAAAGATGTGAGTCTTTGATTGAGTGTTGATTGACTTTCTTCTATGTCTTCATCTTCTACTTATAGTATCAAAGTAGTGGTAGCCTCTCCCTTAAGACCTAGCACGTTTTGCCAAGGAATTAGGGATCTCATGAAACTTATGGCACGGTCTTTATTTTGTGTTCTCCATTTTTGGTAATCAGCCCATCTCACCGAGATACTTGGGCATGATGTTCGTGGGTTCTGGAATTACTCGAGATTGTGTCTTCTTATGCTAACTATCTAATGTTTGTAACTAATAGGATTTCAGTATATTTATTTTATTATGGACTTTATTGAGCTTCAAGGCTAGCCCCTTTGTTCGTATTGAGCCTGAATCTTCAGTTACTCAGCCCAACTAGCCCTCATGTGTTAGTGGCTAATAATGTAAGCCACATGGCATGTTTGAAAAAACTAAAATGTTGCTTCATCTTTGAGCACCCTTTGTTAATATAAACTTATTTCTTTTTCTGGTCATTTCTTTTGGCCTTTTTACCATTTCTTATCATTCAAGCATTTGCCTCCCTTGCTCCAATCTTTCCTTTGCTCTCAAATGGCTTCCTCCACTTCTGCCACTACCTCTACTGCTGCTCCATCTTCCCCATCTACCAGAAGTTTGTCTGATTCTCCGGCAACTATCTAAAATCCTATTGCCTCACTTAGTGGATTTGTAATGGTATGTATTTGATTGTAAAAACACTTATTTTCCTTGAATTAGGTCCTCATTTTAATATTTCTTTATTTTTCATTATAGGAGAATTCTTCGTTCTATGATTCCGTCACATTTTTGGTAAGCTTTTTACTTTTCCTATTTAGTCTTCTGTTCTATTGGGGGGAATATACTAACTATTCTTTATTTTTCTCCAGTACTTTACCTTGGAGTTTGCAAATGTCCAATAAAAAGCAATGTCAAGTACCTGACCATTTCTCATGACTTGTCTAAAGTAACAACCCCCACTCAACTAAATCCATGGCTGTTAACCTCCGTCTCTAACTTGGTCTTGACCCAAACGGCCTCGCCTTTTCCCGAGTCTTCCTTTTGATAGCTTGGGAACCGACCACAATCTCCGCATGCTTAGGTCAACTGGGTAAGATGCTTAAAGCAGACTTATGCACCCCAGTGGAAGGAGATGGGTCTCTATGACCTTATTCAGCTATCCTTAGCTGATGTTGACATCTCAATCTACCTTCTGACAGCCCTTTTTAGTTTTTAGGCTTTGGGCTGCAATGCCTTCATATTTGAGTTGAGTCCCATGTCTATGAGAGGCATGATTCCTACATTACCCTCTTAACCAAATTGGGGAGCAAGATTAGGATCGCAGTCTCTTATACAAAGATCATGGAGTTGTTCTCCAAGAAGCCAGTCGATGACCTTGTCACCCTTATAGAGCACCTGGTCTTCATCTAGATTCTCCTAAGCTAATGGATCTTAGCCCCAGGGGTTGGGAAGCTCGTGCAGCTGTACTTGATGATTTCTCAGTCCCTCCTCTACGGCAATCAGATAGCCTGGGGATAATGTTTTTATGCTGCATCTATGACGGTATGATGGAGTTGTTGATGAAGAAGCCCTTCAGCAACTTCTATTGGCCTATTTAGTTCTTGAAGCTGTGGATGATAGCCTACTTCCCTCTTTTCTATCTAGAACCCTTCCTTGAAGATTCCCAAGCCAATCACCCTTTTACTTACCTTCTAGCTAGTCATCTGCTGACTAACTCGAAGAACTTCTTTGAGTTCTTCAGTCAACAAAGTTGGTCCTTACAAATGACATTGAAGGCTTTCAACATTCCAGACTGTCACCTTTCTACTTTGTATAGATATTTGGTAGACCAAAAGAAAAAGCTCACTCCATTATTAAGGGATGAGGTTTTCCTCTCAGCCATTACCCCCAAGATATGGTTGCCATACATTAGCTCCTCTTTCAAGTCTCTGAAGGTCTACTTAGAGTCTTATGATCCTCTACTAGTGGCAAGCCAATTTGGATTAAGCCAGTACATCCCTCAAGTGTTATCCCTTAGATTAGCATGGAGATGCTAGATCCAGAGGTTATCAACCAGATAGCCGTCCTATACACCAGCCAAAGACAGTGCAAGGTGTATCTTGTAGATAGAGATACCTACCTTTGCTTTAACAAATGGTGGCCCCGGTGCTTTAGGCACATAATAAAAAGCCATGCCAATAAGTATTATCTCTTGCGTTCAATTTTCTTCCACCTTTCCTTCTTTTACCTTATAACAAAGTCTAACCTTTTTTTACTTTTTGTAGGCCATGATTGGACACAATCTCACATGCTAATGAAGTACTTGAGGAGAAACATTAATGCCCCTGTTGCTTCAGAGACCCAGACGGCCCCTTGCTAAGGATCGTTGTCTAAGGGATGGATCAGGATAATGCATCCTCCTAAGTCTCATCCCAAAGAATCTCGAGGTTAAGAAGACCCACTCCTCAAGCCACCCAAATAAAGAAAATGGACTTGATAAGAAAAAGCGGCTTATATTGTGTGTACTGTAGTTCATGGACTAGAAAGTGACCTCTTAAGTCGTGATTTGGCTTGAGATTCAGAGAGGAAATAGAGAGAAAACACGAGGATGAGAGGAGGAGAGATCAAAGTCAGTTAAGGCAAGCTATTATTGGAGCTTGGGTGAGATTTTCAACTAGTGACTTATCAGGTATGCTTTGTACCGCCCTTAAATTCAAATCTACCCTAATTTTTCTTAATATAAGTTATAGAGAAATTGAATCGAACAAATTTAAGAGGTTTATTTCTTATCCAATAGTAATAAAAAGTTAAATTGGATATTTGTGGTAGGTTTAGAGTTGAATGATAGAACTTTGAACCTGTAGGCTCAATTTAGCCCTAATATAATAGAAAATTAGGGTGGAAATGGTATAAAGGCAAAATGTGATAATTAGAAGTGACTAAAAGTAGTAGTTGAGTAGAAATGGACTTAGAATGGATAAATGGAAAGAAATGAATGGCTAGGTGTAGCCATAATTGATAATTATGTGTTTTTGGTCAATGGGACCAATTGATTAAATTGTACCAATTGTGTGTAGATTAGCATATCTTGTGAGTGAGTTGAGAAAGGAAGCTTATGACGAGCTTTTATGGTAACTAAAGTGCATGGGTAACCTTTTTATTGATAGAAGGGTTGAGGTAATGGAATAAATTCCTCTGTTTGACTATTTATTGTAACTGTGTGTTCATATGCTATGTAGTGCATGAATGTGTTTTAAACTGAGCATGTTTTATAGCATCGTTGTTTATTGCATAAGTGGAATTTTGGTTAAACAAGTAAATAAAATTTTGTAATTTGATATAGAAATGTATATATGTCTATATATGAAATTGGTTGTGATTGGGAACTTATAATTGGTTTGAGAAGCATGACCATAGGGGTAAGAGTTCACCCATATGAAGTACAGTGATAAGACCATATGACATCATTCTCCTTAGTGCCCGACGAGGTATGGTATTGGAGAATTTTATCTTCTTAGTTCCTTTTGAGGTACGGTGTTGGAGAATCTCCTTAGTGCCTATTGTGGGGTGGTGTTGAAGATTTAGAGTCCTTAGTATTAATATGATGCAGAGTTACCCCATCATGTGTTTAAAGGGAAACTATAGTCTAGAAATGAGATAGAACACCTTTGGCTGGGTGATTCAAACCACTAAAGGTGAGCTCAAAGCCAATAAGAAAGTGTATTGCTCTAAGGCGAGCCTATAGTTTCAAATTGAAGTGATTTCGAGGTTTGGTTGGTAGTGATCATGCTGTGTTTGGTAAAAAGAGGTGAAAAGCAATAAAATATGGTGATTATAATTTAAAAGAGGTGAAATGTTATATTTAAGTGATTTAAAGTGAAATACGTGATATATGCTATGTTTAATGGTATATTATGCTATATTTTCATATAATTATATGTGATAGTCAATAGTAGTGAGCTATTGTAATATCCTCCTCCTTCTAAGCCATAATTAACTCTAAATCTCAATTAATAAAGAAATTGAATTAAGATAATTAACATAATACCAAATTACAAATGGATGAAAAAGTTGGGATCCCAAGTATTTAAAAAAATAAAATAAAATAAAACCATGTTCTAAGTCTTTAAAATAGACAAATCAAAGTTCACAAATATACGAAACCATGAGATCATTTCAAACATAAGCGCATTTGCAAGAACATTAGAAAACAAAAAAATTCTACAAAATTTTGAGGTGTGCATCGTGGTTCATCGAACATGCGCCACGACTTGTTCGCCTTTATGCCATGCACTAAGGTGTACTTGCACAATCTGTGATAGTAAATTCTGCTATCAATTTGACAGCTTTTGGGACAACTTTTGATGCGTCCCAATCCTCCGTCTAACATCCAATTGATGCGAACTAGGTGTTTATAGAAAGCTCTTCCCGAGCTCTAACTAATAGCTTTAGTTTCATAATCAAATTATTACACAATTAAAATTTGGGCACTCTTTTTAAAACTTACAATTTTTCAACATTTTTCCCAAAACTAAATGCCCAATTCAATCACCAAAAGCCAAAAGTCATTGACACCATTTAGACACATGCAAAACACCAAAACTAACTCGTTCAATGCACCATATCACATTAAACACTTATAGATCACAATTTTACTACTCAACCCCTTAACCTCAAAAGCATACAAGGGGGAGTTTAAGTAACTTTTCATCCAATATTTCATGATCAACACATATTATGCCTAACCCTTACTTGCATCAGTATTTTGGCCCTATTACAGATATCACATATGATAAACTCAATCTCTATGGCCTAAAATACACTTACAACTCACAAACGCATAATGCAAGTAAGAACCAAAAATGAACTAATCCTAGTTGGCAATTTAAATTATCAAATACTCATAATGACTCAAAAAAAAGAAGCATATTAAATAGGATCACAGTCCTAAGCCTCTAGGTGCTTTCCTCTATCAAATCCTCTTGAGCTATTTCTTGTAATGTTGAAGATGGTACGGTGAGCATAACCACTCAGTAACCAAGGTCCAACTAACTTATACTAATGTATGTCAATCAATTTAGATGCAAGTGGCAAATATAATCAATTTTCCAAATCATGTAAAATATTTAAGAGCATAAATTCACATTTCCCAACATAATAGCACCATATTCATGAAATAATGCTTTTTAACAACTTCTATACAAGAGAGAGTTTGTCACACCATCACATGACATATACTCAAAAAGAATTAAGACTCAATTCATGGTAACCATCATTAGGGTCACAATACAGACTATCATGTGCCCTTTTTCATTATATGCATGATCACACCTTCCTTATATCCTCCTTATTCCTTTGACATGAAACCATGGGCTATATTATAATGGGATAGTCTATAATTCAGGATTTCTCTAGCGTAAACACTTGTGAGGGGATTACCCAGCCAAGGCTTACCCAACTCACTTATGGAACACAATTTTCCCTATTTTCTCATACTATGAAGTGTCATTCTCCCTAGTCTAGCTTCCTTATTGAACTAGTACATAGCTAACTAGGTTTGAGTCCCTTGTTAAACTAGTAGGATAGTCCCTCATTGAATAGGTAGGACAATAAGTATATAAACAATCCAAGCAAGCCATCAACTATGATGGGAGCCCTACCATATGAATTTAATTCTCTACTCCTCTTCTTAGGTGAACTCCTGCCTCTCAAGATCATGCAATGCATATTCATGTAATAATTCATAATTAACATATTTTATAGAACTCCACATAAACAATCAATCATGGAACTCCTATATTTATCAATCATTAAACTCTTTAACCTCATGTTTTCATTAAAATTCACAATTTCACCAAATCATTGAACTCATTACAATACATATACTCAAAAAACCTCATTGATAAGAAATCATGGTACTCTCTAAACACATTTTCATTGAACCTTAAATCAAACAAGTCATTGAACTCCAAATTATTTATAATTATTATACCTCATGCATTCACAATCATTAAACTCCATAAATTTCAAAATCATTATACTCCATTAAATTATCACTTTATAGTGGGTTTTTCAAACAAAGCAAGCCACATTTGCATTTTAATCAATCTCACACAATTCAATTATCAATTCTCAATCAATAAATTGATCAACACATAGAAGCATAAAATAGAATTCCCCTGATTACGTCAAACCTTTGATAGGTCGAGATTTCACCCCTTAAATACTCACTCCTAAAGTTTCTAAGAAGCTTACAAGTATTTACAATGCAAATAATTAATATTCAGATTTGGGCTAATTTTCACTAATACTTCAACACTTCTTAATGCTCAAGATTCATTCTTGACTCATATAAAAATACTCATAGGGTTTCTTAGCTTCCTTTAATCCTCATTAACATTATTAAGCTCTTTAATGATCATTAATGGGACCATATTGTTCCCAACCTACATATTTATGAGGATTTTTGGATATTTAGTGTCCTTCAACCACCAATCATCATATAATCATAAATATTAAGTTTACTTAGCTCAATTTACTCTCATTAACTCTATTTAAGTCAATGGGTTTAAACTCATTGCCTCTGTGAATTGAAATCACCATTATCAACTAAACCCTAAGTTCTACTATCAAGAAAATGGAAGAAGAGAGAAAGATTTAAGTGTAGAAAGCTTGCCTTTGATGTTTAGAAGCTCTAACATACTCCCAATACTTAGATTCTCTAAGCCCTAACATTGCTCTCCTACTACTTTCTCGTTTTCCTTTGTCATTCCTCTATTTTCAGCTTCATTTCGTGAACTTATGATAGCAAAAATGTGATCATGTGCCACGGCGCATGGCACAGAGAGCACTTCTCAAGCGTGTTGCCATACATACATTATAACTGCTTATCCACAAGCCATGGTGCATGGCACAGAATTTCCCCTTTTAGAAATTCTTCCTCTTTCATTCTCAGGTGACTCGATTCTCCTTTGGGAAAAATAAAATTAGGCAAATTTTCACTTAGAATGTGATATGAATATATATGGAGAAAATGGTCCTAATAATTTAATAAATATGTGTAAATAATAAGTCCTATTAATTCCCCCACACTTAGCTTTTGCACTTTGAAAAAAATAAAATTAAAATTAATTCCCCAACACTCTTAAAGAAGTGAAAAGAAAACAAAAACAAATGTTTAAAATTCCTAAACCAAGAGTCAATAAATCTTTACCTATCCACTTATCAAATCAATTGCAATAGAGAGAGAATTTTGTACTTTACAAGGCATGCCTTTACCAAAAGTTCACTTCAATGAGCAACCTCACCAAGGATAAAGTGTTCGAACTCTTAACTCTGAAGTGTTTAGGGTTTATATATTTCACTCAAGCTCACTTAGCAACTACCATACCATATACTTGTAACTTTTCTACATCTCCACCACTAGATATCACTTACATTATGAATCAAGAGGTATTCATTTGGGTTGTAATGTGGCTTAAGAAAGGATAAAATAGAAATACATGTGAAAAAGTAAGGGATAGGCATACAAGTGATGCCTTATATGAAATTTATCTCTTAATGTATAAGGCATATAGTAGTTCAAACAGGTGAAAAATCATTAAATTAAGTCATAAGCACTTAAGGAAACAAAGGGTGTTATATAGCTAAACAACCTTTATTCATTTATTTTTCATTCTTTCTATCCTATTATTTTTCTGCTTTCTTTTTCTTTTCACTTTCTTTTCAAATTTTTCTTTCTTGTAACTTTATTTATTTCTTTCTTTTTCTCAACATATTTTTTTTCTTTTTCTTTTTCTTTCTTTTGTTTTCCTTTTTCTTTTCTTTTGAGGTTGCTCTAACTTTTCTTGTTTTAACCCTTATTCCTTAACAATGACTAGGATGACAAATAATAGAAATGCACCATTTTAAATCTAAAACATGCCAAGTATCTTGAGAGATAAAAGAGTAACATGCATTTTTTGAAGATAGGGGTATGCAAAAGATAAAGTGTATTAAGGGTTGGCATCTATCATTTCTAAATAGAAGTGAAAGATGTAGCCTTTTATAAGAAAAGAAACAAATTCTACAGAGTGAATTGACTAAAGCAAACAATATACACTCTTAAGGCTCCTTCCATCAAGGGTTATTTGTTACTCACATCCATTTGTTAAAGGTAAATGTTTAAGTTCACTTCGCAACTAGTCAATCTCTAACGCAATTTTCAAAGATTCAACTAAATGACTCTATCATTAAAGCAACTTCAAACAAAAACCAAGCAAAAACAGAATAATATTTTTTTCAAAACTTTTTGAAAATCAAAATAAAAGAAAACCAAAATGTTTTTATCTCATCCCCCACACTTAAATCATTCATTGTTCTCAACATATGCCTAGACTAATGATATGACAATATAATATCAAAATGAATGGATGAAATAAGTGCAAGTGAAAAATTTGTGCAAATTCCCTAAAAAGAAGTATATAGCCGAAATGATAGAAGTCATGACTTCCACCAAGACTTTGATGAAGGCTATAATAAGATAAGGGAATGCAATTTTTATGAAATGAACAAACTAAGGGATCAAAATTCTACCTTTTCCCAATGACTTGACCTCCCTCACACTTGAATTTTACTCAATCATCAAATGAATCAAATAAAGCAAAGTAAAAGATAAGGTTTGAGATGTAAAACCTAATTTAAATCTCATCAAGCTCTTGTAGTGGAAGTTTTTATCTTTGATGAGTAGCTTTAATCTTTTTGCTAAGCATCTTGGGTGGAGGCTGGGGATTAATTGGTAATGACTCTAAGATATAAGGAGTAGAATCTTTGATAACTCCATTTTGTTAATCTTCCCCATATAAGTGCACGACCTCCTTACTTGTAAGATTCAATATTTAATGCTTGTGATTTCTTTTGGCTACTTCAACTTGTGGACCTATAAAATCAATAACAAAGCCTTCCTCAAGCAAATGTTGGCTAAAAGAAATGAAATCTTTAAGAAAGTCAACTGAGAAGTTATCAATTTCATTATCATTAAGAAGTACATGTAAGGATATATCATTCTTGCCTTGCAAAAAGAGATCAATCTCCAAACAACTTTGACATTAATAGTCATTCAAACAAGTGAAAATAGATAAGGAAGTAGGAGAGTATAGATCAATACTAGACAAGACAAGATTATTACTAAATTCTTCAAGCATAAAATTAAAATCATGCAATTTATCATTTGGTTTTTCTTTAATTTCAATTTCCTCATACTTAACAACTGCCAAACTCACCTTTTCTTGTGACTTGTCCTTAATTTCTTCAATGTTAGTTAAAGCCTTGGCTACTTCTTCAATATCCAACTTGTCATCTATATAAGTGTGTTCAGTCAAAATACAATGTAAGCCTACAAAATAATCAAAGTAACCTTCCGCAAGATTAAAATGGTCTACAAAAGGACACTCATCAGAAATTTCAAGTGGACTAACATTAAGTTCATCAACATCAACAAATTCATATGAGGCAATGTCATGCATATCAAATAGAAATGAATCAATTTCCAAAGCATTATAAACTCTTATGGTTCAATCAAAGCATTATTCATTAATTCAATAATATTCAAATCATTATTAGGCATTGCAAACACATTATTAGCATCCTTCTCTTCTTGATTAGCCTTAAATTTCTCATCCTTTTCTTCTACAATTGCCACAGTTTCCCCCTGTTGAACAAGTATATAATTTTCTTCTTTTAGGTTGGGAAAGTAGTTAAAGAAGAGAGAATAGGTGTTTCAGCCAACATGCCTTGGTCATCTGCAAAAGAAAGCAAACAACCCTTCTCAAGAACATCTTGCTTGGGAGAAACATGTGTATGTGTACTATCAATATCTTTAGCCTTAAAAGAATTAAAAGTAAATATCAGTGATTACTTTAGTTTCACACTCATCAAAAAATTATTATATCTTAAGGTAAATTATTTTTTTTCCAAAAGAATCAAGCCAAAGGCTCAAAGTTGCATGAAATGTGGCCTCAAATAAGAAATAAGTTCTAGAAGGAATCATCACTAAGAAAACTAATAACACATAAGAGTGCTTGGCTGCTTCCAACAAAGGGTAATGTGTTACTCTATCCATTAATTCAAATTAAAAGAATGCTCAATTCACACCTATTCAATCCTTAAAACTACAACATCTCAAGTATAAATGGCTCAAAAAGGTAATGTGTTACTCCTACATTTTGACAAATCATGGCTTTGTGAGGTTACATGTATGGTTTTTGCCTCAAATTAGCATAATTAATAAGCATATTTAAATATAAATGGCTCAAAATTTAACCTGAATAATGTGTGTGTGTGTGTGTGTGTGTGTGTTAACCAACATATAATAGGCATATCAAAACACATCATCTAAACACACCATTATTGTCCCACCTATAGGAGATCTTTATAAGCACTCTCGTACAAATAGGATCACAGGCTGTAACCCCCCATATCCTATAGATATAGGCGAAGATTACAAAACTACAACATCCCAAATCACTATAGCAATCAAAGGATTTATTTGAAAAGGTTTAGCCAAAGACTTTATTACAAAATCATCAAAAACCACATTGCATTTGAGTAACATAGTAGAAGCAATTCACATGTATTCATGTCCCTCATTACATGCCATAAAAACCATAAACTCAAGTTGAATTATGGGCCTGCGCCATAGTGTGCAGTATGTGCACCACGACATGTGGCATGGAGCCACATGCCCAACTTTCTGTGCCATATGCCACAGCATGTGACACTACACACCATGGCATGCTTGTTTGAAAATCCTGCTATCATTTTGACAGCAAACTGATAAAATTTTAGCGTGTGCCATTTTCACATACCATGTCCGATCAGAGTGATTCAAGTGCCTACATGAAGCTTCTTTTATAACCTAGCTAATGAGACATATTTGGACATGATCTAATGATCTGATCAAAATTTGGACACCCGAGTGCAAAATGTCACTTTTTTAAAAAAATTTGCATCCCCTAGCGCTCAAATCAATCTCTTTCTCTCATTAGACTACATAAGGTCTTAAACCCAGTCCAAAAGGACCTAATACACCTAATTGACCACAACATATCACATATACACACATATATTGAAATTTGACCCCTTAATGGCTAATTTTCACATTTTCTAACTTTTCATAATTTTCCATTTACTTAGCACAACTTGGCCTACTTGGCCCTTTTCTTTACACATTCACATATATTCACATTTATAACACATGTATTACTCAAGTTACTCATTTCATCATAATTTCACACTTGGACTTAAGATTCATTAACATGTACAACAAATCATCATGTATACACCTAAATATTTAGCCCTTGATTCATTTCATCACATATACATACAATTGGGCTAAGATTCGATGAACTTACTACTCAAAACATGCATGCAACCCTATGGTAACTCATATACACAAAATTTACATAGTTTAGTTCATTACACAAGCTTTGTGTTCACACAACTTCAATAACTCAAGCTAGCCCAAACTCTCTTCCCTTGCCCTAGTCTCTACTCTATCTTGTAAAAATGTAACCACCAGGGTAAGATAAAAATCTCAATAACAGAATAACTCACTCCTATTGACTATCACATGCAAATATGTAAAAAAGTAAAGCATAATATACCACTTTATATAATATGTCACATATTCCATTTCAAATAACACTCAAATCAAACAATTCATCACTTTTACACTTGTTTCACCACTTTTCTCCACCTATACCACATACAAAAACATATTACATCACATAGCATCCCATAGCTTAATCACTACCGATCGAACCTCTAAATTACCTCGACATGAAACCACAATCACCTTAGACTAATGTATACTCTTATTAGCCCTGAGCTTACCTTTAATGGTAGAATCACCCTGTCAAAGGTGTCTTATCTCACTTTCAGACTATGGTTTCCCCCAATACACACAATGGGGTGTTATTAACTCCAACACCATGTCACACAGACATTAAGGAGTCTAATATCTCCAATACCACACCTCATCAGTCACTAAGGAGATCTTCTCTAATAACGCACCTTAAAAAGAACT
This sequence comes from Prosopis cineraria, assembly GCF_029017545.1. Lineage (NCBI taxonomy): Eukaryota > Viridiplantae > Streptophyta > Magnoliopsida > Fabales > Fabaceae > Prosopis > Prosopis cineraria. The sequence continues at coordinate 474,778 of NW_026555338.1, forward strand.
AAGGAGATATAATTCTCTAACACTGCACCCCATTAAGCACTAAGGAGAGTATGCCATATGGTCTTATCATCACCTCTCTACTCGGGTGAACTCTCACCCCTATGATCATACTTTTCAAACCATGTAGGTTCCTTATTACCACTTTACACATTTTCTCATGCACAACATATAAATATATTAACATATCATTTGAAATCACCTATTTTAATGCTTTTATTCAATCAAAAGCTATTTCATGCAACATTTACACAATGCCATAAAACATGCTCAATTGAAAACCATTTCATGCTTTACATAGCATACTCACACACAATTACAACAAACAATCAAACACAAAAAGTTATTCAGTTACCTTAACCCTTCTATCACTAGAAAGGTTGCCAGTGGATTTCATGCATTTGCCACATATGCTTCCTTGGGGTTTTGCCTAAGCTTGCTCGGTCCTCCATTATATTTAAACGCGCAACGTGTAACATGCTAAAATACTTAAGTGCTAAGTGCTAAGCATGCATATGTGATTCTTGAGGGTCTATAAAAAAAAGGTTGGACCCCCTCGAGGCTAGGCATCCCCCTAAGGAGCAATATGGGCTTTTTCCACTTTGGCACAAACAAACATACTTTTTTTCAAACAAGAACACCTCATTTAGGGGAACTAGAGACCTCCAATTCATGTGATTTTTTACAGGCTTCTTACACATGATATGAGGATGAAATCTATAAAGTTTTATAATTTTTAGACACCCATAAAATTTTCTAAGATTTTTTGATTGCTCTAAAGGGTGCGACGTCTACAAGCTATCACAGGCGTTAGCTCCGATGGCCGAACCCCCCAATATGTCAAGAGGGTGAGTTTGAGTTAATAAAACAATCAAATCACAAATGTAATGAGAAAATTTCATTTTGGTATGGGTAGGACTTTTTTTACACTGCCAGCGCTTACCCGTGGCAGGTCTGGACTTGTCAGGACTTATCCTAGGTATGTCCAGACGTGCTAGGACTTGCCTATAGCTTGTATGAATGTGCTAGGACTTGCCCTTAGTAGGTTCGAACAAGCTAGGACTTGCCCGTGGCCAGTCAGGATGTGCCCTGAGCAGGTTTGGACATGCCAGGACTTATCTGTGGCCAATTTGAATGTGCAGGACTTGCCTCAAATGTGCCAAGACTTGCTTGGGGTAGGTCCAAATGTGCCAGGACTCTTCTTAGACGTGCCAGGACTTGCCCGTGGCCAGTTTAGATGTGCCAAGACTTGCTCGGGACATGCTAGGACTATTCTTGAGCTTGTCCAGACTTGCTCACAGTAAGTCTGAACCTTGACAATACTTGCCACATCCTTTGCCCAAGGTTGCCAACCCTTGCCCAAACCATGCTAAAGCTTTGCCAACACTTGCCATAATGCTACATCACTTGCCATAAGTGTTAGTCGAGGTTGCCAACATTGCTCGAACCATGCCAAAGCTCTTACCGATACTTGCCATAACACACCATTACTTTACATAGGCTTTGGCCTGAGGTTGTTGAAACTTGCCCTATCCCTGCTAAAGCTTTACTAATACTTGCCATAATGCTCTATCACATGCCACGGGCTTCGCCTGAGGTTGCGAACAACTTTCACAATCTTCCTTGGGGTTTGTCGGCGTACGTTGTAAATAGGCCATAACCTTTGGCCTATTTCTGGATGCAAAGGGTGGGGGGATAAATCAAAGCGACTTGGGATGAATCTCAGTGGATTGTGGCAGTAAGGCTACTCTACTACTTACAATACCTAGTTGAGTATTTAAGTTATTTGCAAAGGATTTTACATATTGCTGGATGGGAATTTCTTTAAGGCGTCCCTTGTGACTCATTTGCTATAAGGGCACCACTAACGAAACGTGGCTTTAGGGGCTGAGGCCTTTATTACTGATTAGCAAATAGACGACGAGTGCACGCATCACTTCTAGCTTAGATTCTGACTTAGAGGTGTTCAGTTATAATCTAATACACGATAGTTTCGCATTGCTAGCTTTTCAACCAAGCGCGATGACCAATTGTGCAAATCAACAGTTTATCTCATACTAGGTTGAATTACTATTGCAACATTGTTATCAGTAGGGTAAAACTAACCTGTCTCATGATGATCTAAACCCATCTCACGTTCCCTATTAGTGGGTGAACAATCCAACCTTTGTGAATTCTGCTTCACAATGATAGGAAGAGTTAACATCAAAGGATAAAAAAGTAATTCGCTATAAACGCTTAGCTGCTATAAGCCAGTTATCCTTATGGTAGCTTTTTTGACATCTCTAGCTTCAAATTCTAAAGGACTAAAGGATTGATAGGCCATGCTTTCATGGTTCATATTCGTACTAGAAATAAGAATCAAATGAGCTTTTACACTTTTGTTCCACATGAGATTTCTATTCTCATTAAGCTCATCTTAGGACACCTTTGTTATCTTTTAATAGATGTGCCACCCCAGGAAAACTCCCCACCTGATAATGTCTTCATCCCAGATCAGCTTGCTAGGCGAGCCTTGGGTCCAAAAAAAGGGGCATTGCCCTACCTCCAATTCACATAATAAGTAAAATAACGTTAAAAGTAGTAGTATTTCACTTTCTCCATTTCTAGCTCCCACTTATCCTACACTTCTCAAGTCATTTCAAAAGTTGAAGTAAAGTCAAGCTTAATAAGGTCTTCTTTCCATGCTGATTCTGCCAAGCCCATTCCCTTGGCTATGTTTCATTGGATAGTAAATAGGGATAGTAGGAATCTCGTTAATCCATTCATGCACGTTGCTAATTAGATGATGAGGCATTTGGCTACCTTAAGAGAGTCATAGCTACTCCTGTCGTTTACCCATGCGTGGTTGAATTTCTTTACTTTAACATTCAGAGCACTAGGAAGAAATCACATTAAGTTAGCATCCATAGGGGCCATTGCAATGCTTTGTTTTAATCAAACAGTCGAATTCCCCTTATTCGTACCAGTTCTGAGTCGACTATTCGATGCTTAGGGAAGGGACCTTGAAAAGCCTGTTCCTAATCTATCTCCTTGCTGGCACATAGCAACTCGCTCTTGCTGTAGGAGCAACTCGAACAGTCCACCAATAGTCGATGGGTTCAGGGCTAGGACCCCTATTCCTAGCCCTTAGAGCCAATCCTTTTCCTGAGGTTATGGATCCATTTTGCTGACTTTCATTGCCTACATTGTTCCATCAACTAGATGTTGTTCACCTTAAAGACCTAATACGATTATGAGTATGATCAAGCATAGGAGGCACTCGGTCTTCTGTATTTTCAAGGACCGTCAGGGCCACACTAGACACCATGTGTTGTGTGGTGCTCTTCTAGCCGCTGGCCCTAACTTTCCCCTCTTTGGCCTTTAAAGTTCTTATTTAATATTTGCTACTACTACCAACATCTGTATCGATAGCTAATCAGGGCCTGGCACTTACCTCGACAGTCGGGTATAGGTCGAGTACTTTAATGCCATCTATTTTCAAGGCTAGTTCATTCGGCAAGTAAGTTGTTACACACTCCTTAGCGAATTTCAACTTCCATGACTATTGTCATGTTGTCTTAATCGACCAATGCCCTTTGTGGGATATAGGTTAGTGCACAATTAGGCACCGTAACCTAGCTTTCAATTCATCTTGTATCACTAGTTCTGCTTACTAAAACTGGCCTACTTGGAGCTCTCAATTCTATGGTATGGCTCAACAAAGCAGCCACGTCATTCTATTATTTAAAGTTTGAGAATAGGTTGAGGACATTGCACCCTTGATACTCTAATCATCGGCTTTACCTGATAGAACTCACACTTGAGCTCCAGCTATACTGAGGGAAACTTCAGAGGGAACCTACTACTAGATAGTTCGATTAATCTTTTGTCCCTATACCTAAGTCAGATGAAGAATTTGCACATTAGTATCGCTTCAGGCCTCTACCAGAGTTTCCTCTGGCTTCACCCTGCTAAGGCATAATTCACCATCATTCAGGTCCCAACAAGCATGCTCTTACTCAAACCCTTTACAAAAGATCAAGGTCGGTCAGCGATACAACCTGCTAGGGGATCCTGCCAATCAACTTCCTTCCACCTTATGGGTTTAATCACCTATTGACTCACACATATGTTAGACTCCTTGGTCTGTGCTTCAAGACGGGCTAAATGGGGAGCTCACGGGCCTACGCCAGGAGCGCACAGGTGCTGAGGCACATAATGATGGCACGCGCTGCTAGCCATGATCACGGGGATGACATTACCACTGGCATATCAACAATACAAGCTTGGGCCACCACCATAATCAGTATTGGTCCATATCCCAAGTCGATTGGTAGATCAGCTCGCGCTATTCCACATCCGACCGGGATGCATCACTAGCCCCCATCCACTTCCCTCCCAATAAATTTCAAGTACTCTTTAATTTTCTTTTCAAAGTCCTTTTCATCTTTCCTTCATAATACTTGTTCGCTATTGGTCTCTTGCTAGTATTTAGCCTTAGACAGAATTTACCGTTTGATTAGGGTTACATTCCCAAACAACCTGACTCGCTGAATATGCCTCGTGGTGTGATAGGGTTTGAGCACGATAGGGCTCTCACCTTCTCCCGTGTCCCCTTCCAAGGCACTTAGGCTCAGTCTGCCACTAAGGATGCTTCTCAAACTACAGTTCAAATGCTGAGGGCGATCGATTCTCAGAGTGGGCTTTCCCTAGTACGCTCACCATTACTAAAGGAATCCTTATTAGTTTCTTTCCCTCTACTTATTGATATGCTTAAACTCAGTAAGTAGCCTCGCCTGACCCTGGGTCGCATTCAAGGATACTAATTAGACTACTCAACTTAGGGGACAACATACGCACGTGTGGGCTTGATTAACATCTCAACTACCTTTGATCATAGCAGCCATCACTGAGGGGTGTCTTTCATCTTGTCGAGAGGCGAGGCTCTCAGGAGGCCAACTTCCACCTTACACAATTTTAGGAAATGTCGATGTTGCGTGACACCCAAGCAAACCTATTTTAACCACGTTTTATAACTTTAACACAAAATGAGTGTTTAAAACTCTCAATATGTGCCAAAAGCCTTTTCTAGCACTTAGACCATGTTTAATAGACTTAGGACTACCAGTATAACACGTCACAAGCACTAAAACAACAGTATAACAAAAATTTACTCCTCAACCCTATTTTACCAAAAATAGAGGGGGAGGTAAATTGTCATTACTTTATACCTAAAACAATCAAAACATGCTCAAATGTCTATTTCTACACTTGCACTAGTATTTTGGCCCTATTAAAAAATATATATCAACATACACAAAGACTTAAGGCCTAAAATACAAATCTAACATTCCTAACAACAAAATAGTGCAAGTGTGATGGCATGCATCCTAGAATTGGCAAACATATGCTATTATGCAAAAAAAAACTAAGCTAGAGACATATAGAAAGGAATATGCTAATTCCTAGCCTCTTTAGTCTTCTTCCTCTCAACACCAGAGCTAGAGCCTGAAAAGTGTTAAATGAAAGGGGTGAGTCTAGCCACTCAATAATCAAGGTAAAACCTACCTTATGCAGTCATATATCAATCATAAACTAAGTACATGCATAAGAAACCAAGTATATAAAACATGTTCACATATATCATAACTTATCATTTTATTTTATTTTTTTTGTAACTTCTTTATCTCACATGCATTAGGTGCATTGTCACCATATTCTTAGATATATGACATAACCCATTATTCACGTGACTTGCCACAACTTAACACGAGTGACACGTCATATATTTATATAGGAAATAATCAACTAACCTTATATCCTCTTTGTTTCCTTAGACTAAAACCATGAGCTATAACACTAAATAGGGTTCCGTCCATGTGATTGGACTATCTAAGCTCACCAATTGCGAGATGTGACCCAGCCAAAGATCATATGACTCACTCTTGGACCACGATTTCCTCCGTTCTTGAATCTCATATCCTAGACTATTCTCTTTATTGAACCAGTGGAGATAGCTAGGTTTTAGCCCCTAGACAAACTATGAGACAGTCCCTCAATGAACTATGAGACAAGGCTATACCCCTGTGCACCAGAGGGCAACCTGAATACCATATAGATTTTTCTCTACTCCTAATCCTTAAGCAAACTCTTGCCACTGATCATGCCATAGTTAATACTCACTCATTTTCACATTTTTATTTTCGTTTAGTCATTATCACAACAATCACGTTAGGCTCACGACGATGCGCTACCCAAGCATGTATTCTCATCATTTTCTCAACATTATTCTCACTTATCTTAAAATTCATTTCTCATTAACACACATCTATCTCACCCAATCATCACATTCATTTTCTAAAGGCATAAGCATGTTCATAGTTAAAAAAATCCTCTTGACTTCGCATTTTGCATTTTAAGCCAAAATAGCATTATGCACAAATCAAATTTTCATACACTAATTGAAACAAATACATGGTTTCATATTAAAAATCAAACCCATGCATGTAACATTCATAATTCACATTTAACAATCAATTAACATATAACTACCCAAAGTAAGGTTTCCCTAGTTACCTCAAACTTTTAAGAGGTCAAAGGTTTACCCCTCAATCTACTAGTTTCCAAGATTGAATTTTTCAATCTAATAGGTGACCAAGAGCCAAACACAACAACCAATCAAGTTGAATTTCATTAATATTACCATTTCAAGTATTTACACCCTTAGTCCTCTACTTCTAAATTTCCCATTATTCATTGTACATGAGTTAGAGCCTATCCATTGGGTTCATTATCTATCTATAACGTTATATAACATCATTAAATAGCCACATTGTGTAACATCCTAAATTTCTTAATTATAAGTTTAGAGGTTAATTGAAGGTGAAGTGGAAATTAGTATGGGATTAGAGATTCAAATGATTAATTAGTATTTGGAATTGTTTGTGTGTTGTATGAGCAGATATAGGTGATAGGAGTGCATTTTGAGTTGAAGCAAGTACGTGTGGTGAGAATAAATCTCACTGTGCCACGCGCCGCGACTTGTGCTGCAGGCGCTACAGCACATAGACTAGAAAATTACTTCATAAGTCATGAAATTTTAGAAATTTGAGAGGAGTAAAATTGAGAAACACATGAGATAAAGAGAGGAGAAGGGCTGAGGGGTTAAGTCAAGCTATTTTAGAGTAGTGGAAGGTGATTCAGATCAATAACTTATCAGGTAAGCTATATATAACTCTTACCTTTCATTCTACACAAATTTCTCTAAAAATGAGTTATAGGGAAATTGAATCGGTGTAATTTGAGGGATTTGATTCTTGCCCAATAGTAATAAAAATGTTCTCTAAAGTTAAATTAGAGCTTTGCGACTGGTTTAGAGATGAATGATAGAGCTTTGAACCCGTAGGCTCAATTTTAGCCTTTAAAGAGAGAAAACTAGGGCAAAAATCTAATCTGAGTGAAATAAGACCGGTTAAAGTGATGTAAAGTAGTAATTGGGTAGCCATGGATTTAGAATGGATAAATGTAAAAGAGTTTATAGATAAATATAGCCCTAAGTAGTAAAAATGAGTTTTTGGTCAAAATGGATCAAATGACTAAAATGTGTCAAATGTGTTTAGATTGACATATTGGACACGTGTATAGAGAAAGGAAGCTTGAGATAAGCTTGTGTAATAGTGAAAATTCATGGGTAACCTTTCTATTGATAGAAGGGCTGAGGTAACTGGATAGCTTTCTTTACTTGACTATTTATTATAATTGTATGTTAGTATGATATGTGATGCATGAAATAGTTTCGAATTAAGCATGGTTTATAGCATTGAGTAATTATTGTGTGTGAAATGGATTTTGATTCAAATAAGTATGGAAATGTATTTTGTAATGAAAAGTATTATATGTTATGTATAAGAAAGTGTTAAATGATAAAATGGAACCTTAAATGTTTCAAGAAAGCATGATTTGAGAGGTAGGAGTTCACCTGAGTAAAAAGAGATGATAAAGACTATATAGCAAGGTTTTCTTAGTACCCTGTTAGGGTACGGTGTTGGAAACAATTCTCCTTGGTACCTTAAAAGTTGTGATGTTGGAAAAGATCTCCTTGCTGCCTATTAAGGTATAATGTTAGAGATGATAGACTCCTTAGTATCTTTGTGATACGGGTTGTAGTCAATGACACCCCATTGTGTGTATTGGGGGAGACCATAGTCCATATTGTGCATTAGAGCATCTTTGGCTGGGTAATTCTACCACTGCAGGTGAGCTCAAGACTAATGAAATGTACATTAATCTGAGATGAGCTTATGGTTTCGTGTCGAGGTGATTTGGAGGTTTGGTTGGTAGAGATCATCTAGTATTTTATGTGATATGATGAAATATCTTGAGATAACATGGAATCCTTTGGGATTGATGAAAATTTGAAAATGAAATGTAATATGTGATGTAAATAATACTTTATGAGGTTTTAATGGTATACTATGTTTACTTTTATATTGTTGCATGTGATAGTCAATCGGAGTGAGTTATTCTATTACTGAGATTCTTATCTCACCCCTGTGGTTATATGTTTACAAGACCGGGAAGTGATCAAGCCAAAGGAAGAGAGCCTGGACTAGCTTGAGTTGTGAAGCCGCGTACCCTGAGGTTTTATAATGAACTGAACTGAAAGATTGTATATATAAGTGTATATGAGTTGCTATAGGGTTGCACACATGTATTGAATTGAGCTTTTATGAAGTTTATCTCGATTGATTGTATATATGTGTTGTTTGAAACAAAAGGGCTATAACTTGAAGTATTTGTGTGAAATCGTTGTTTGTGTTGGTGAATCTTAAGCAAATGGACAAATTATGATGAAATGAGTAATTTAGAGGCTAAGATTGTATTATGAATATGATTGCATATGTATGAGTTGAGAAATAGCCAAGTGGGCTAAGTTATGCCAAGAAATGACATAGTATGTTAAGTTAGTTAATTGTGGAAATTGACCACAAAAGGGTCAAATTTCAATATCTGAGTATGATTGTAATTAATTATGGTCAATTACGTGTATTAGATCCTTTTGGACTTGGTTCAATGCCTAGTATGGTCTAATGAGGGTAAGGGATCAATTTGAGTGCCTAGGTGAGCAAAATTTTCAGAAAAAGTGACTTTTTGCACTTGTGTGTCTAAATTTTGATTGAATCGTTAGATTGTGTCCAAACCTATCTCATTAGTTAGCATACGAGTTAAGCTTCGTGTGGATGCTTGAATCACTTTAAGCAAAACTCGTATGAGAAATTGGCGCATGTTGGAAGTTCATCATTTTTGTTGTCAAAATGATAGCAAAAATACAAACAAGCGCATTGCGGTGCATGGTGACACATTCCACAGCCCACAACATAGACAGGGCAAGCGTGTGGCTTTGTGCCACAGGCCGCGGTGCACTGACCAAAATTTTAGTTTATTTATATGCTGAATTGCATGGAATTTGAGATAGAAATGCTGGTGGGTTATGTCCACTATGTAATTGAGGAGTGTATGATTTATTTCTGTTGTGTTTTTCTTTGATTGTGCTATGAACTGATCAATTTTATAAAAAAAAGTCTTCAGCCGAAGCTTTTGAAATGAAAATTTATTATGATGAATGATAAGAGATAGTGGTAACACCGTAATCTTCTTTTATATTAAGTGGATATAAGAGGAGGTTACACCTGCCCAAACCTCCATTATATTTAAAAACGCATCATGTAACGCACTAAAGCTCTGTGCATTAGGCACTGGTGTATGGTTCTTAAGGGTCTATAAGAAAATAAGGTAGGACTCCCCTAGGGTTGGGTGCCCCCCCAAGGAGCAACATGGGCTTTTTCTACTCTAGCACGAACTGATATACATTTTACTCAAACGACAACACCCCATTTAAAGGACCTAGAGACCTCCAATTCACACAATTTTCTGTAGGCTTCTTAGGCATCATACGAGGATAAAATATGCTAAGTTTCATAATTTTTGGACACCCGAGAATTTTCTAAGATTTTTGATTATGACAAAGAATACGACCTCCTCGGGCGGCGGCTCCAATGGCCGGACCCCCTAACATATCAAGGGAGATGAGTTTGAATTAATAAAACCAAAAAATTACAAATGTAATGAGTAGATTTCATTTTAGTATGGGTAAGACTTTCTTTTTACATAGTTAGGACTTGCCCTAGGCTGGTCCGAACATGCCAGGACTTGCCTATGCCAAGTATGGACCTTAGTAATATTTACCACAGGTATTGCCTAAGGTTGCCAACTCTTACCCTAACTGTGATAAAGCTTTGCTAACACTTGCCACAATGCTGCATCACTTTTCATGAGCATTGCCTGAGGTTGCCAACACTTGGCCAGACCGTGCCAAAGCTTTTACCAACATTTGCCATAACGCTCGTGGAATTTAAAATTTCAATCTTCCACTGCGCCTCCTTATCCAATAGTAATGACTTCATAACTCCTTCTTTACTCCTCAAATAATGCTCTAACAACCTAAGAAGGCAAGAAATTTTGTGAAGTCCAATATTAATTATACCAAGATAAAAAAAATTATGCACATTTTATACCAAGATTGTCATTTAAACCCAAGTGTGAGATATGCATATTTTCCAATTCTATGTATCAAAAGTATTCACAATTTCATCAAAAAGCATATGAAATTATAGGAAAATATACTAAGATGACATAAATTTCTATAGGTTATCAGCCATTCAAAATATTTACAAGCCAAGGCTAAGACCAATTAGCTAGCCTACATTTGCAAAGCCATATTCTGAGTATATTGATTGAGAAAACCCTCATCCCAAGGGCTATAGAATCCTAGACTTCACATTATTCGTTGAGATGACACATAAATAACATTAAAGCATATTGGCAGGTTCACAATTCAATGTGGTGAAATTGCCAATTATACACATTCTATAACGAGGGATGATTTGTTTTGATACTTCTTTAAGCTTCATTTTAAAGATATTTGGTTTTTTTAGAGGAAATATATTTTATTACCCTTTGAAAGGTTCACGAGTTAAGAGAATTGCTAGAAGCAAAGTAACCTAAAGAGGGTGGTTGAATTGTGTGATCAAATTGTTAAAATAAACACAAGTACATAACAAACTAAAAAACTAAGCAACTTAGAAAGATGTCACCCTAAGTCAGACAGTAAAGGAAGTATAATAAACTATAAAGATTTATATAGGTTTAGCCTCCAAGCTGTGTGAACTACTTCTATTCATCATAATATACCTAACCTTAGAGTTCTACTATTTCATTAAGGTTTTGCAGGCCCTTATGTCCCTCATTACAGATGGAATGAGTTTTAGTGTTGACTACTTGGTGATGAGCACCAAATCTGAACTATCTAGATTAAATATTTAATTTTTTTATTTTTTATTTTTTATTTTTAAAAAATTATTTTAATGGGTACATAATGTAAAATAAAGATGATCTCTTAATTGTCAATTTTTCAATAAATCAAGGAATTCTCTCTCTCACTTTTGGTTGCTAAAATCACTTAATGTGGTCTATTATTTAGAGTAAAAAAAATAAGTGTTAACTACTAAATGAAGATTTATAATCGTTAAGAGGGTTAAAAAATATTAAGAGATGAAACTAAGAAAGGTGAGTGTGTGATTATCGATATATACATGGAATTATCAATAAATGAGTTGTTGAAGATTTTGTTTTAAAGCTTGGATGAAACTTTTCATGTAAAAGTCTTTATAGAACCTTAAAAACCTAAAGAAGGAGTAAAGCATTAATCAAAACCTTAACAAAAGCAATAGGAGGACTAAGAGTTCGGCTTGATTTTGTAGTTTAACACTTTAACATAAAGACTATGAATGGTCTTGAGTTGGCCTTAACATAAGGACCATGAATTAATCAAACTAAAAGCAGGTCCTTATATTTTGGCATTAATATAGAAAGTTATAAGTATTTTGTTAATGTTTTGATTTGTGGTTTGATTTTTTTTTTCCAACTATTTTACCAAGTTTCTATTCACCTAGCGATACCAACTAATGGCCTAGATTAGTTTAACCCTAAATCTATTTTCTAGGTCAATGTCCTACTCAGCACATTTAATCATATTTCTTACATAGCTCAAACGTAGGAACGAGCATGTTTTTCCTTACCCAACATAGGTTTGCTACAAGAGTTGCTACCTATCCTCATTCCTCTTTCTATTTGTCTAAATTTATGTTTGGTTTTTCTATTGGAGATTTAATATGTTTTTTAGTTGACTGATTTATTTCTTTCTGCTTCCATAGGATTTCTGCAAAAATGGTTGCAAGTATAGGGCTCAAAACTATTCTCATAGTTGATTCATTAAGAGAAATAGCCACTAAATGTGTATGGTTTATTCCCTTTCATAGTTTTTTTTTAATTTCTTTAATGAGGTTCAGGAAACATAATTAGTTGCTACACCAAACCTAATGAAATTCTATAAATATTCACTTTTCTATAGATACATCTATAGCATTATGACTCATTTGAGCAAGAGCCACATGAATTGTTGTTTGTGTGAACAACAAATACCAAGCCTGCTAGAGATGCTAAGTCTCAATTGATAACAAAGGGGTCCTGAGCTCCCTTACCATAATTCACTCTGATGTAAAAGATACACAAGGTTTTAGTAGAACAAGTGTTTGATTTTTATTGAAATGCGAGAAGTTACAAGTCTAAATTGAAAGTAAAACTAACTGATAAAATTAAAGACTAAAAGGTGTAAAGATGTGAGTCTTTGATTGAGTGTTGACTGACTTTCTTCTATGTCTTCATCTTCTATTTATAGTGTCAGAGTGGTGGTAGCCTCTCCCTTAAGACCTAACACATTTTGCTGAGGAATTAGGGATCTCATGAAACTCATGGCACGGTCTTTATTCCATATTCTCCATCTTATCGAGATACTTGGGCATGATGTCCGCAGATTCTAGAATTACTTGAGATTGTGTCTTCTTGTGCCAACAATCCAATGTTTGTAACTAGCGGGATTTCGGCATGTTTATTTTATCATGGCCTTTATTGAGCTTCAAGGCTAGCCCCTTTATTCGTATTGGGCCTGAATCTTTAGTTACTCAGTCTAACTAGCCCTATGACCTCTCTGAGCAACATTTCATATTTTAGCCCAAATAATGCCCCTCGCGTGCTAGTGGCTGATAACATAAGCCACATGGCATGTTTGAAAAAACTGAAATGTCGCTTCATCTCTAAGCACCCTTTATTAATATAAACTTGTTTTCCTTTTTGGTTACTTCTCTTGCCCTTTCTACCATTTCTTATCATTCAAGCATTTTCCTCTCTTGCTCCAATCTTTCCTTTGCCCTCAAATAGCTTCCTCCACTTCTGCCATCACCTTTACTATTGCTCTGTCTTCCCCATCTACTAGAAATTTTCTTGATTCTCTAGTAACTATCTAAAATCCTATTACCTCACTTGGTAAATTTGTAATGGTATGTATTTGATTGTAAAAACCCTTATTTCCCTTGAATTAGGTCTTCATTTTGATTTTTTTTATTTTTTCATTATAAGAGAATTCTTCATTCTATGATTTTGTCACATTCTGGTAAGATTTTTACTTTTCCTATTTAGCCCATCTATTCTATTAAGGGGAATATACTAACTATTCTTTATTTTTCTCGAGTACTTTGCGTTAGAGTTTTCAAATCTCTAATAAAAGCAACGTTGAGTACCTAACCATGTCTCCTGACTTATCTGAAGTGACAGCCCCCACTCAACTAAATCCATGGCCGCTAACCTCCATCCACAACTTACTCTTAGCCCGGACAACCTCGCCTTTTCCTAAGTCATCTTGCCAAAAGCTTAGGAACTGGCCCCAGTCTTCGCACACTTAGGTCAACTGGGTTAGATGCTTGAAGCAGACTTATACACTCCAATAGAAGGAGATAGGTTTCTAGGCTATCCTTGGCCGACGTCAACATCCCAGTCGACCTTCTCACAGCCTTTTTATGTTTCTAGGCTTCGGGTTGCAATGCCTTCATATTCAAACTAAGTCCCATGTCCATCATATTATGGGACATCTTTATGTACCTGGGGCTACCTATCACTGGGGAGGAGAACTTCTATGCAATTCCTGAGAGGCATGATTCCTACATCACCCTCTCAGCTGAATTAGAGAGCAAGATTAGGAGCATGGGCTCCTATATAAAGATCATGGAGCTGTTCTCCAAGAAGCCAGTTGATGAGCCCATCACCCTTATGGAGCACTTGTCTTTGTCTGGATTCTACTGAGCTAGTGGATCCTGGACCCAAGGGGTGGGAAGCCCATGTAGTTGTACTTAAGGATTGCCCAGTCCTTCATCTACGATAATCAAATAGTCTTGGGGACAATGCTTTTGTGCCGCCTCTATGATGGCATGAGGGAGTTGCTGATAAGAAGCCCTTTAACAACTTCTATGGGCCCGTCTGGTTCTTGAAGCTATGGATGACAGCCTACTTTCCTCTTCTTCATCGAGAACCCTTCCTTGAAGATTCCCAAGCTAACCACCCCTTCACCTACCTTCTAGCTGGTCATTCACTGACCGACTTAAAGAACTTCTTCAAGTTCTTCAGTCAGTAGAGCTAGTCCTTGTGAAGGACCTTGAAGGCTTTGAACATTTTGGACCGCTGCCTTTCTACTTGGTACAGATATTTGGTGGATCAAAAGAATAAGCCCACCCCATTACCAAGGGATGAGGTTGTCATCTCAGCCACTACTCCCAAGATGTGTTTACCATACACTAGCTCCTCCTCCAAGTCTCTAAAGGTCTATTTAAAGTCTTATCATCCTTAACTGGTGGCAGGCCAATTTGGATTGAACCAGTGCATCCCTCAAGGGCTATCCCATAGATTAGCATAGAGATCCTAGACTGGAGGCTATTAACCAAATAGCCATCCTACACACCACCCAAAGACAATGTAAGGTGGAGCTTATAGATAGAGATGCTTGTCTTCGCTTTAACAAATGGTGGCCCCAGCACTTTAGGCATATAATAAGAAGCTATACCAATAAGTATTATTTCTTGTGTTCAATTTTCTTCCACCTTGCCTTCTTTTACCTTATAATGAAGTCTAACCTATTTTTACTTTTTATAGGCCGTGATTGGACACAATTTGATGTGCTGATGATGTACTTAAAGGGAAACATTGATGCCCCTGTTGCTTCAGAGACCCAGATAGCCCCCTCACTAAGGACCATTATCTAAGGGATGGATTAGGACGATGCATCCTCTTAAGTCTCGATCCTAAAGAAGCTCAGGGTTAAGAAGACCCACTCCTCAAGCTGCCTAAATAAAGGAGATGGACCTAACAAGAGGAAGCAGGCTCTGTCTCCTTTGCCTGACTCTAAGAGGATGAAGAACATAACACCTCCTCCCATCAATCATCCTTCCTCCACTCCTCTTCTAGCTGGACCTATTCCCTAAAAGGGAAAGTATATACACAAGTACCAGTGAATGATGATCTTATTGGCAGAATCTGATGACAATAAGGTGAGTCCCCTTCAACATGAAAGGCTAGAGATCCAGCTCCTGAGCCCCCTAGTAGTCACTTCTACTACCATATCTGAGCACATGCTAGACCTTCAGGTGGTCACCTCCTCCACCTCTACCATTGCTTAAACAACCGTAGACTCCTAAGGGGTTGCCTCTACAGAAATCCTTGAGCTAATCCCTATAGATCCACTTGAGGTTTCTCAGGACATGGCCCAGAGGTGATGGGGCATGTAGAAGATCAAGGGGCTACCATTGAGGTTCAAGGAGCCATGTTTGCCATGACCCCAGATGGCACTGGCGGTCTAGAAGACCTCAAGGCTGCTATTGGCTAGGAGTAAGTTTTCACTGCAAATCAAACTTCTTGCAGTGATGGAAACAACTCTGGAATACCCAAAGAAAATGCATAGAAGGAGTGAAAGAGAAGGGAGAGTTAATAACCAAAACAAGGGTTTAAATCTCAGCTTATAGTTAGATCTCAATCACGCTTTTGAACTGAAATGCTAATCTTTCCTACATGTAAGATGCAATCTTCATTTTTTTTTTGGGTAGAGAAACCTTTCCTCCTTTGCCTTTCATTGTCATCTTGCTCTCCTTGCATGAGGGCTCTATTTTATGGCTAAAGCTCCCTATTCCTCTTGCCGTGTACTTCTCCTTCTTCCTTCCTCTAAGCTTCTATCTCTGTGTGTGTACGTGAAGCTGCTCTCTCTGTTTTTCCCTGTGGTTTCATGTGGTTGACTTTTTTGTGTATGTACTTGCTCTCTACTTTCTGTCTCTCTCTCTCTCTCTTTCTGTATTTTCCTCTATCTCCTTCACTCTCTGTGTTTCTATTTTGCTCGTGCATCTCTACTGTGCAGCTGAAACATTAGCTCTCTATATCTATTCTATGTGTTTATCTTCTTTTCTGCCTTCCTCATTTTCGGCCAAAAAGTACAGTGCTCTTTCTCTGCATTTTTATATGGCTACATTTCTACTCTGTTTTTCTTTTCTTCTGTGTTTCACTTTATGCATGGCTAAACGTTCAGGTCTGCTGTCTGCTACTCTTGGTTTCTTTTCTCTGTGCCTTTCATGTAAGTGTATGTCTTCTGCGCCAAGGAAAATGCCTTTTACAGCTGCTCTTCGTGTCTCTTTATCGTGTGTTTCGTATGCATGCTTTAGTGTCTATTTTTCTTTTTTCTTTCCCTAGTGCTGCATCTGGACAAAGGACCGAATTGTTAGTTAAATGCTAGTTTTTCTAGTGTTTAACCCTTAGTTTGTATCTACTTTTCGCATTTCTCTATTATGTGTTTTGTGTGCATGCTTTGGTCTTTATTTTTTTCTCTTTCCCTAGTACTGCGTCTGGATGAAGGACAAAAATATGGGTTAAATGCTAGATTTTCTAGCATTTAACCCTTAATTCACACACACACACACACACACACATACACATACATACATACATACATATATATATATATGTATGTATGTATTTTTAAAAAGAAACCTAACTCTCTCTTTTTTTAGTTTTTAATTATGTTTATTATAATCATTTATATATACATATAAGGGAGACAATCAAATCTACAAGAATTTAAAAATAGTTAATTTTTAAAAACTTGATTCTCATAATTTTCTCATTGTTGAAATAATTTGAGAGAGATTTTTCAAGATTTAAGCAAGATATATTTTTTTTAAAATTTATTATATTATTATATATTTTTTAAAAAAATGTAATCCTAAAAAGAATCAAGTTTCATTTTTGTATTTTTATATGTTTTTGGTTGAATTTATTATTATTGTTATTAAATTTAAAAAATGCCCGGACAAAATACAGTATTCACAGTTGCCCCTCTTTACTTGTTTCTTATGTAAGTACATGAAAAGATGTGTTTTTGAATTCTTACATAAGTGACAAGCAAAGATAGAACATGTATTTTGATCGACTGTGCAATATCTATGAAATGACCTAATTGCCCCTGACACAACAAGATATGATTAAATGTGAGACTATTAGATAACAAACATGATAAAAATGATTTTTTAGCAATGCGATGCAAAATGGAAATGACCAAATAAAATATAAAAAGACACTGTAAACAATTTACTATGATACAAATAAAATATATGTTGACTAGATGGCCCTCTCCATTTGCTTTCTAAGTGAGGATTTCAAGAGATGATATTCTTATCATAGAAATGAATGAAGAAGGAAACATGTATTTTGTTGCCTACCTAAGTAAGCCTCTTTTTGCAGGGCTATGAATGATAAGTGCCTATCTAAGTAGGGCTTTTAGTAGGTGCTTGTCTTTATAGGGCTTCGAGCAGTAAGGAAGTGCCTATCAAAGTAGGGAGTTTGGTAGGTGCCTGTCTATACAGGGCTTCGAGCAGTAAGGAAGTGCCTACCCAAATAGGACCCCTACCTAAGTAGGGCATTTAGTGAGTGCTTGTCTTTACAGGGCTTCAAGCAGTAAGGAAGTATCTATCCAAGTAGGGTGTTTAATGGGTGCCTGTCTTCATAGGGCTTCGAGCTGTAAGGAAGTGCCTGCCCAAGTAGGGCTTTTGGTAGGTGCTTGTCTTCACAGGGCTTCGAGCGGTAAGGAAATGCCTATCTAAGTAGGGCTTTTGGTGGGTGCCTGTCTTTATAGGGCTTCAAGCGGTAAGGAAGTGCCTATCCAAGTAGGGCTTTTGGTGGGTGCCTGTTTTCACAGGGCTTCGAGCGGTAAGGAAATGCCTATCCAAGTAGGGCTTTTGGTGGGTACCTGTCTTTACAGGGCTTCGAGCAATAAATGTGATATACTATTTGTAATGATAATTTTATTATATATCCTCTTTCTCTTACTTCCTTCTTTCATTCATTTTTTATTAAATTTCCTGTAAATAAATAAATAAATAAAACGACACTAACATATGCCCTCATGCTAGGTAGAAGATATCATTGCTTTATGTAATTGTTTCGTTTAACTAACCCATTCTTAAGATTTAGTGGTAATATATAGGATAGGTGAATAAAGGAATCTAGTGTAATTCAGATGAAGTATATGCCCCAAATTTATCCAACATCCCAAGAGTGACCCCTTTATTGTTGAAACTTGTGGGAATAAAGGAGAGAGTGTTGTAGCACATGTAAAAAGTATAATATAAAGTGTTATGTCTCTAATAAGGCTGATTTTATGAACAAGAAAAAGTGCAATAAGGATTATGTGAATAAAGGATAAGAGATTATATTTCATGAAAAATTAGTTTATCAACTGAATAAACCACTTGGAGTTACAAGAAAGGGGGAAATTTAACAAGAGGAATCTCAACAGAACAAAATGTTGGGATAAAAGAAGCTTCCTCATCGGATCCTTTACAATATTGGCAATGGATTCATATGTCACTATGGATATATGTAGTGTAAGCATTGATTTCATGAAGCATTTGTCCATCTTATCTAGTAAGACAACAGTCTTTCTAACCCATTGATACAATATTTCACTTTGCCATAACTTGTGCTCAAATCTTCTACTCTTTTACCTAGGTTGTCTTTTTAGATTTTAAACCTAGCAGGCATTTTTGCTTGACCTTCTTCTCTCTCTCTTTTTATTATAGATATTTTTTGCCTCAACTTTTGCCTAGGTGCCCTTTTCAAGATTTCAACCTAGTAGGCATCTTCATTTGATCTTTTTTTTTTGTTTTTGCCTTAACTTTTGCCTAGGTTACCTTTTCTAGTTTTCAACCTATTAGGTATTTTAACTTCACGCAAAATATCACTTCACAGCATCTGAGTTTATGGTTTTGACAATTCTTAGCCCTCTATATCTACCAAAATAAGGGCACCTCTTGAAAAGGCTTGCTTTATAACATAAGAGCCTTTGTGTGAAGGAGCCTATTTACCTCGATAATCCTCCTAATTTAAAAGGATTTTTTTAGGACTAGGTCTCTTAGCTTAAATTCTCTTGGATGCAACTTATTATTAAAAGTCTTTGCCATCTTCCTTTAGTATAATTGCCCATGACATATGGCTACTAATCACTTTTCTTCTATCATATTCAATTGTTCAAATTGAGTTTTAATCCATTCATCTTCTTCCAACATAGATTCTATGACCACCCTTAATGAGGGTATCTCTACTTCAATTAGAGTCATAGCCTCCATGCCATACACTAATGAGTAAGGTGTTGCCCTAGTTAACACACACATAGTTGTGCAATACCCATAAAGAGCATATAGAAGAACCTCACGCCAATCCTTATATGTGATTGTCATCTTTCTAATGATCTTCTTAATATTTTTATTAGCTGCTTCAACCGCCCCATTCATTTGAGGTCGATAAGGTGCTGATTTATGGTGTTTAATTTTGAATTGTTCACACAACTTCTGAACTTCAATCCTATTCAAATTAGGCGCATTGTTTGTATCTACAAATAATGTTCATTTTCAGAAATCTAAGAAAGGCCTTTTGGGTGATGCTAGCAAAAGAAGCAACCTCTATCCATTTGTGAAATAATCAATAGCTACAAGGATGAAATGGTGCCCATTTGAGGCCATAGGACCAATAACATCAAGTCCCCATAAAGCCATGAGGTTGTGAAGCAGTTGAGGTGGCGCATGTATTCGATCAATATAAATTTGGTATTTATGGCACTTTTTAACATATTCAATGCAATCTCTTTCTATAGTTAGCCAAAAATAACCATATCTTTGAACTTGTAGGCCATAGTACGGCCATTAGCATGAGTTCCATATATTCCTTCATGAATCTCATTTAAAATTTTTCGTGCGTCCCCTGAGTCAACACATCAAATTAGTGTACCATCAAAATTTCGTTTGTATAGTACATCCCCACTAAGGAAGAAATTCATTTCCATATGTCGAATAGTCTTCTTGTCATTTTCCATTGCTTCCAAAGGGTATTCTCCACTTTTTATGTAACTTTTTATATCATGGAACCATGGCTGTGCTTTCATTTCATTTTCAACATTCAAGCAATATGTGGGATTAACTTTAGCCTCAATTCTAATTGGTTGAACAGGAATTCCACAATCTAACTTAACCATGATAGCTAGTGTCGCTAAAGCATCAGCGAATTGATTCTTATCATAAGGCAAGTGATGGAATCTTACCTTGTCAAATTTATTAATCAACCGGGTGGGATATTTTTGATATGGGATTAACTTGAAATCTTTAGTTTGCCACTCGCCAGTTGCTTGATAAATAACAAGAGTGGAATCTCTAAAAACATTAAGTTCCTTAATGCTTAATGTCACAGCAGCTTGTAAGCCATTTAAACATGCTTCATACTTAGCCATATTATTAGTACAGTCAAAGCCTAATTTGATGGCTAAATGAAATTGTCTGCCTTCTAGGGATACCAGCATTGCTCTTAACCTATTTCCATATATATTCGCTGCCCCATTAAAGTACATCTTCCATTTCTCTTCACCTTGTTCTTCCTCCTCTACAATAAGAACATCCTCACCTAGAATTGAAAATTTACAGGTTGGTACTCCTCCATAAGATTTGCTGCCAAATAATCTACAATGATGCTTCCTTTGATTGACTTATGAGTCATGTATTTCACATCATATTTTTAAAGTATTACCTGCCACTTAGCACTCGACCTGACACATGAGGACTCTAAAAAATATATTTTATTGTATCCATTTGTGAAATCAACCATATGGTATAATACAACATGTATTGCCTTAGCTGTTGAGTAACCCATACTAAACCACAACATGTCTTTTCAATTAGTGAATAGCATGATTCACAATTATTGAACTTTTTGCTCAAATAATAAACTACTTTTTCCTTTTTGCCAGCTTTATCAAGTTGTCCTAGCATCGCACCCACAGATGTAGGTCTTATGGTTAAGTAAAGGATTAAAGGTCAACCAGGTGTCGGAGGTACTAATAGTAGAGGGTTCAATAAGTAGTCCTTTATCTTGTCAAAAGCTTATTGATAATGTTCATCCCACTTGTCAATATGATTGTTCTGTAATAATTTAAAGAGTATTTCATAAGTAGCAGTTAGATTGGCTATCAATCTAGATATATAATTCAAGTGCCATAAGAAGCTGTGAACCTCTTTCTCTATTTGTGGCAACCTTATGTCACGAATTGCTTTGACCTTATCAGGATCTACCTTTATGCCCTTCTTACTAATGATGAAACCTAACAATTTTCCCGATAACACTCCAAATATGCATTTATTAGGGTTTAATCTGAGCTTGTATTTATGCAAGCGTTTAAACAATTTTTGGAGAACTACTATATAACTTTCATCTTCAACAGACTTAGTTAACATGTCATTTATATACACCTCAATCTCTTTATGCATCATATCATGAATAGTGCCACCATAGCTCATTGACAAGTTGCACCTACATTTTTTAATCTAAAGGGCATAACCTTATAACAAAAGGTACCCTAAGGTGTAATGAAAGTAGTTTTATGTTTGTCCTCCACATGCATAAGAATCTGGTTGTATCCTGAATAACCATTCATAAAGGAATATCTATAACTACGTGCCATATTATCCACAAGCATATCGATATGTGATAAGGGAAAGTCATCCTTAAGGCTAGCACGATTTAAGTCCCTATAATTCACACACATTCTAACTCATCCATCTTTTTTTGGCACAATGTTTGCAACCCATCGTGGATATTTAACGACTTCTATGAATTTGGCTTCCCACTATTTCTTTACTTCTTCTCTAATTTTAAGTGACATATCAGGGCTCATTCTTCATAATTTTTGCTTCTTAGGTTTATTATCAGGATGTAAAATTAACCTACGAGCAGTAATCTCTGAATCAATCCCTAGCACATCCAAGTATGACCATGCAAACACATCAAGATACTCTCAAAACAAACTAATCATCTCCTCCTTCTTTGGATTATTAACAATTTTCAACTCCTTTTTATCTTCCTCTGTCCCTAATTTTACAAGTTCAATTGACTCCTCATGTGGCATGATGCCTCGTTCAGAAGATTCTATCATTTTTGCAAATATTAGGGGTGTTTCTTCATCCTCATCAGTTTCATAGTCATATGTATTCATAGTGAAACATGGTTTATTCAAACTATGCTCAGGAACTAATGGGTTAGACGGGAGTTTCGAGAATTCTAATTCCCTGGAAGATTGTCATGCAAGGTGAATGAGTATTTATATGTATAAGCTGTGAATAGGAATATGAGGAAAACATTATGGATGGAGAGAGTAAGAGCGGAGAAAGAAAGAAAGAAAAGAAAGAAGAAAATAAAAAAGGAAAAAGAAAAATAAAAAAATGAGGAGGAAAATAAAGAAAGGCCAAAGGGAGAAGACAAAGAAGAAAACAAAATATTACATTCATTCCTCAAATAAAATGAGGTTCAGGAGTACACAAATTAACTTAAAAAGTGAAACAAAACTTTGATGTATTACTTTAGTGACATGACATCTGCAATCTCCTTAGATTCCTAATTGTCCAACTCTTTTCCTGGAATGTCCGGATATATCCATACTCCCTTTAAGCTCCCTTTGTCTTCTTTACTCATCATAGCTACAAAACTATTTAGAATGATTATCTCTATAGGTGATGGAAACGTTTCACGAATATGTGGGATTTCTCACTTATCTTGATTCTTTCCTTCCTTCAACTTTATTTGCCCTATCATTGATGCTTCTAAGGAAGGCTCATACCCTAGACCTTGATGTTTTAGGTTTTTTGGGAGTATTATTAGCTCTTTCATCCTTATAACTTTGTTCCTAATCCTTTTCCCAACTTAAATCCATGGTTCTTTATGATCTTAGCCATGACTTGATTTACCTCCTTACTTGATTGGTCAATCTCAACAAACTTAAAGTTTTGATATGCACTTTCAAAAGATTGCTCAATATTCTCAATATAAGGTACCGCACTCAGCTTACTAATTATCAGTTCTTCTTCTCCTCTTATGGTAATAAGTTTTTCATCATCAATGTACTTGAGTCTTTGGTGCAGAGTCAAGGGTACAGCTCTAGTATCATGAATCTAAGGCCTACGAAGTAACATGGTATATGCAGCATTGATGTCCATAACTCGAAATTCTACCATGAAAGTACTTGGTCCAATTTGTAATGGAAGGTAGACATTACCTATGACTTCTTATCTTGTCCCATCAAATGCCCTAACTACCATGTCACTACGTTTCATATAAGATGCATCAACAGGTAAAAGTTCCATGGTAGACCAAGGTAAGACATTTAAGGTAGAACCTCTATCAATCAAAACCTTAGCTATTACATAACCAATGCACTTTAAAGTAATGTGGAGTGCCTTTGGGCATTGAGAAGCTGTTAGGAAGATCTCATCTTTAGAGAACGCAATCAATGTAGAGTTTTTCACAGCATGAACCAAATTAACCACTTTCTTAGGAGTTATGTTTGGGCACACATAAGCCTCATTTAGAACCTTTTGTAAAGCTTTTCGATGCACTTCCAAATTCAAAATGAGGGACAATTTAGAAATTCGTGCTGGTGTCTTATTCAATTTCTCTACAACATTATATTCACTTTGTTTCATGATCTTTAAAGATTCATCAGTGCCTTCTTCTTTCTCTTTCATAGTAAATTCTTTAGTGCTTGAGCTTTTTTCCAACTTCTAAACCCTTATTCCCTCGCATATAGGTTCGTTAGCATAAATTCGACCACTTCATGTAATTCTACCAATAGTATTATTAACATTACTAACTTTGTTTAGTATGCCTTGGTCAAAAGAGCCCTCAATTCTTAAGCAATAATTCTAAGGCACAGCATGATTGCTATGATATGAGAATGATGCTAGTACATGGAGGAGAGCCATAGGCTTCTTGTCACTGACATTATGAGATATTTTGCTGATAAGTAAAAGGGATTTTTCAACTAATTCCTTTACTTCATAAATTGGTTTATTTGTCTTAAGGGATAAATTTTCTCCTTGTGTAGCTTGTAACTCCTTATTGATTACAATATAGTTAACCTTCCCATCTAATGCATATATGCTTCTTGTACTTTTCTTGTCAATGACCACAATCCCTGATATTATCATTCTTTGTCCTTGCTCTTTAGAGGGAATACATCTTTCAATGTCATGACCCACAGCCTCTTGGTGATATTCACAAAAATCAAGCATAATTTAAGTAGTTCTTTTATTGCTCCTAAAGCTTTACTAAATGCAGCCCAATTTTCTTAAGAGATCATATAGCTGCTTCATGGTGCAAGGAATGTCTTCTATTGCTTTTGAGAGGCTAATATCATTATCTATCATGGCAACTAGCTTTCCTTTTTCATGCTCAGGTAGAAGATTGATGGTAATATTAGGGTTGTTACTTGCCTTAATTCCAATATGATTGTTATCTAATAGAAGAAGTACATGTCTTCTAAAAGCATCACATTTGTCAATAGAGTGGCCAATAACCCGCATGTGGTATTCACATGTTGTGTTTGGATCATACCAAGTTAAGAAAGGTGGTTGGAGAGGTTTAACAAGTTGAGGCCCCATGAGGTTCTTTGCAACCAAATCTTTATACAACTACGTCCGTGTAACATTAAAGTTTAGTAACGGGCGCTTGTCTCAAGGCAGCCTTACTAGTCTTAATCCACTATGGTGTTGATTACCTATTTGATGATTAAATTGAGCATTTGGAGGAGCATGACAAAATTCTACCATCGGCCGTGTTGAGTCAAATCATGGAAAGTTGTTGGGTTGAGAATACGAAACGTTGTGGACATGATTGAAAGATTATTGGTAGGGTCCTTGCACATAATTGACATCTCCTTCCTTTTTCTTCCCTACTTGTCCTTTCTTGACTTCTAAGGGTTTATTTTCTAATCTTCCTCTTCGTATGCTTGTATCAATTCGTTCACCTATATCAATAAGATCAAAAAAATCTCAAGCCTACATTCCTAACATAATCTTATGATAAGGATCAGCTAGAGCGTTAATAAAATAGGTTCGTAATTCAAACTCAATCAAAGGAGGTTGAATTTTAGAAGCAATTGATCTCCATCTTTGAGCATATTCCTTAAAAGTCTCATTAGTCTCATTAGCGTTAATAAAAGATTATTGGGCCTATGCTTAAGTTAAACCTGTATTGTTTCATAAATACATTAACCAAATCACCTCATTTCTTATATTTAGATGATCACATTTCATAAAGCACCTTAGCGCACTCCCTGTGAGACTTTCTTAGAAGAAATTAATGAGGAACTTTTCTTCCCTCGACTAAACTGACATCTTTGTGCAATAAGTAACCAAATGATATTTAGGGTCACCACTACCATCATACTTGATAAACTCTGGTACTTTAAATTTTTTTGGAGCAGGTACTTCAGGTGGCAAGCAAAGTTCGTCAATCTTAAGAGATCCCCAGGTGATTAGACCTTGTAAAGCTCGAAGTTGAACCTTCATTTCTGACATCTCTTCTTTCCAGATGTCCTTAGAATTGTCTTCCATGCCTTTAAGTAATGTATTATTAAAACTTTTAGTTGCATCTATGACCGGGATGTTATATGTATATACATCTCACTTATTCCACTCTTGGGTAGGTTATTCAGGAAATTTCGCTATAGGATCAATCCTTCCACCGATTGTCATACTATTAACAACCCCTCCTTGTGGCTGTAAAGACTCATTTCCTTAGGTTCCAGCAGGGGGTTGAGTGTTACAAGTGTTAACTATCCCACTTGTATTCATATTTTGTAATAGTTTCATCATTTCCAAGCTTGTATAAGGGTCACTTGGTTTTTCAAAGATAAAATTTCTTCTTCCATTTTTTTCCTCATGCTCAAGGTTGCAAACCTCCATTACCAAAACCTTAACTTGAGCGTGAGTCAAATAAATTCGGGTAGGGCAATGAGTTTAGTTAAATAAATTCTTTATGGAGCAATGTTATCTTCCCAATTAAAAAATAAATAAATAAATTATAGATCATTTAAAAAAATGAAAATTAGTAGATTGTCACATAGAGTTAGCGTACAAAATATTAGGTCACTTGAACGTGAATCACCACTTATTTGAAGAATTATCGTAGTTTTATTATTCCCTTAAGATACCTATTGTATTCATAAGAATATAAGGTTGGCAATCAATTTATAAGAATTATAGTTTCTTTATAAATGATGTCTATTACAAAAGAGAACCTCTTGGTGGAAATACAAATAACCCAAACGTTTTACAAGAACGTTCACATATAATTCCCTTACATCACCATGATTGTGCTAATGCCCTTATTTCCCCTATGATGTCATCACATAGCATAATGAAATTTGATATTTCTGCTGAAGTATTAAAAAGATGGATCATGTGCTTTGCTTGTGTGTAGACATCTAAGAATTTTGGAATAGTTATATTTGCCAATTGAATCCAACTTTTAGCATAATCTCTCCATTTTTCTACCTCTTCTACAAATATATTAGTTTGTTGGTGTATTTGTTCCAATAAATTTTGAATTGTGCCAGATGTATCTCTTTTGACTGTTGCTAATTCATTTATTTTTGCCTCCAATTGTTTAGTAACCATCTCCACCTCTTGTGATATTTTTTTTTTTTTGTTGAATTGCTAAAAAGACTTTTATTCCTTCTGAACCAACACGTATACATATCTACACGCACATAATTCAGACACCAAGCTTAGGGCCTATTTAATTTCTATTTCATTTTTATTTTTTAAAAATGTAATTTTATAATATGGTTTTTAGAATTTTTTTCAAAATAAACTAAAATAAAATTTATTTAGTTATGTTACTTTACAAACAATTTTAAAATTAAAAATAGGCTGACTTAAGAGCTGTAGATGATAATAATTTATAATAGAAATTGATATAAATAATTATATTTATTAACAATGTATTTTGAAAAAAAATATTTTTTGTTTTTAAAAATAAAAAATAAAAATAGTACATGAGAGTGAGATGCAAAAGGAGCTTGGTTTCCTTGAGAAATGATCCATGAGGAGGGAGTTAGGTACAATTCACATGCGTTTCGGTTCCAGAAAAAGTAAAGATGAATAGATCTTTTTTTTTCCTTTCACCAACAATGATAAATAAACTCGACTTTACTTATATTCTAAGTTTGATCAAATATATTGCTATTATTATAAGCACTGGGATGCCATTCATGGCGTACGACAAGCATAAGACTGAAAAGTGACTACAACTCACTGCAATTCAAGAAGAGTTTACAAAAAAAAAATGTTACATGTTCGCTTTGAAAATTTCACTCAAATCTGTATTTATTAATATTTATCTATTTTTATCTAACAACTTGCACATTAATTATTCTTTACTCACTTTATTTATTTTTTTTAAAAAATATATATTAATAAAATATTAAATATAGAGAAAATAAAAAATAAAATATATATTCAAAAAAATTAACAAATTGTTATGGAGTTGGATAAGATGGCTCTGGCTGTGGCTCTAGCTGTGAAACTACCGGAACTTTTTCATCAAGAGAAAATATTGTATTTAAAGCTTGTAGATATCTAGGATCTATTTCTTGACGAGCATTTAGACCAAAAGCTCACCCAAGAATAATTGGCTATATAAAATTAAAAAACAATTATTAATGATAAATATTAAAATAATAAATATTAAATTTACTAAAAATAAGTAAAAACACTTATATTATTTTTATGAGTTTTTAAAAATAAAATTTTGTGCTTCACTCTTGCACGAGTGTACATGTTAGTACTAAATTGGTGATTCAAAGTTGCTATCCAATTGTCCTTTATTTCTGGTGGAAGCTTAGACATTTCTGTGTCCATATTTTGAGTTTTGTAGGTGACCATAAGCCAAATCAGGAATCTTGTTCATCTCACATTCCAATGAACACATGTAGACATATTAAAAACTGCAAGTTAGTAAATGAGAAAATGAAAAAATAAAAATAGTGATTAAAGTATAAATCTATTCTAAATGTTTGAACATCAAAAATATAAAATGGAACATTTAAATTAAAGAAAAGCCTAACTCTACCAAGTAATATATATATATATATATATATATATTATAAACATAAACTTGAAACATAAGAGTTGAGCGTGGGGTCAAGAGAGAGTAATGAGTAAACACACCTAAGAGGAGAGTTGGACGTGGAGCGCTAAGAGAGGAGGAAGACCAGTCGAACAAGAAGAGAGAGTAATGAGTAAACACCTAAGAGGAGAGTTGGATGTGGATCGCTAAGAGAGAAGGAAGACCAATCAACCAAGAAGAGAGAGTAATGAGTCAAGAGAGGAGGAGGACCATTCAAATAAAAAGAGCCAATAAGAAGACAGAGCAATGGGTTAAGAGACGAGGAGGACTAGTTGAATATAAGAAGAGTGAATGAGAAGAGAGAGCAATGGTCAAGAGAGGAGGAGGACTAGTCAATTAAGAGTAGCGAATCAGTCGAATAAGGAGCTACTTAGAAAGGAGTTTAGCAACACAGAGGAAGGTGAGGACTGAGGACAACTTATATAGTACATCTAAGGTCCATCTAAAAAATAAAATAAAAAAGAAGAAAATGGTTGCCTAACAAAGTAAAAAAAAGTGATACTATAAATTTGAGTACTGCAGCTTACTATATTCCTTACCTTTTTTATTATATCATATAAAAAATTAATCAATATAAATTAATAAATCATATGGGTAGTGTAGATCCTACAATAAGCTAAAACTAATAAATTAAGTTATGTAAGACAGGCCGCCCCCCACATATAATTAAACCCATTTTATTTAACTCCAAGTTATGTCACACATGTTTTTTTTTCCAATTCCATTAGAAAGAATGGCACATACATGACTTTAAAAATATTATTTACAATTAATCATATTAAAATTTTAGAAAAGGACAATGGTATATAATTAGAATTAAAATTTTCATGACTTAATTGATTTCTATACTCATCTTTCATTGTACTCCATCTGCTAATTTCTATTTCTAAAAACTGTCTAGATGGATTAAGTAACTTGTCAAATTTAATATAAAAAATTATTTTTTATATTTTTTTCATTTCATTTCATCATGGTACACATTCATTTTCCCATGACCTATATAAATGAAAATGTATTGATTTTTTCCCTACCTTTGTCCTTTCATTTCAAGCCTTGTCACACATTTTCCCATAAAAACATATAATTTTACTATTGTATCATCTAGTAATAGTTAAATCAATTACTAAAATAGTACTTTTTCATATACTATTCTTTGTTATGTATTCAAACCAGGAATGGAAGCAAAAGAATTGTATTTTTTAAGTTACAAATTAGGATGAATATGTACTCATATTATTGGTTTTCCTCTTGCATCATTGCAAAGAAATAGGATTTGAATATTTACCAACTAAACTAATTTTTATTTATGTAATTATGTTGTTTTCTATCTTCTTTTCCATGATGAGAAATTATAAAATAACAAAAAGCAAGAAAAGGCAGAATTGCACTCAACATAATTAGAATGATATATCTGCCATGTAGACTCGACGCCTGCAATGTAGGCTACTATCAATAATAAAACAAGCTTTTATAACAACTATTATATTTTATCATATATAACTTTTAAAAAATTGTATACATTTCTCGGTTTGTATAGTCATGTAAATTAAAACAGTTACCTCCTTGAAAGTGGATTGCAACAAATTTTTCAATGCAAATATTATTCATAATTCAAATAAAAAGATTAATTCTGTCACATCTAAGGATGCGACGTGGATGGCGCGTGTGAGCAGAGGTTCTACCTTTGAAACGTAAACCGATTTAAGGGAGTTGCCACCAAAATTTTAAGGAATAATTTTGGAAAACCTCTAAAATAAAAATGGAAAGGATAGTCTACAAAAATCAAGATGAGTTCAGGGTCACTTATGTGTGAGGAAGGTGTTAGGCACCCCACAACATCCATTTATATGAACGGTTACCTTAAACTCATTGTGTGAAAATCATTTGGCCAATTATCTTAATGCCTATTCAATTGTGTATAAAATGCAAACAAAACAATTATTTAGTTATCAGGGGACTTGATTCAAAATTAACTTTTGAGGCCTACATACCTTTCTTTAGAGATAAAAGTCCATGTAGTTCGGGATAGATATTAGTGTCAATGGTTTCCTTTATGATTTCTATGAAAAGGGAAAGTTAAATGAAAATAGTTTGTCAATTGCAAACAAAACAATTTTTAAAAATATGGGTAGGCGTGTTTGAATTTGCAAAGATAATTTAGCTTCACTTTCTTACTCCTATTTTATGTTTTGAAGATTTACTTTGGAGATTCATTCCACCAATGTAAAAAGGTAATTTTAAAATATTTTTTATTTAATGTGCCTATGGAGACTTATTGTCACTTGTGGACATACTCATGGTAGAAAAGGTGAGGTATAAAGAAATAAATAATTATTTATTATTCAATTTCATATCATGACTTAATTTATTTATCATTAGTTTTATTCCTTGTGAGTATGGTCATTGTTATTGTTAAAAGATAAAAGCATAAATAAATAATAATGATTGTTTATTATATTTAAAAAGACTTATTGTTCAATTGCTATTTAATTTATTTTTATTCATTATTAGCCTAAAAAATGAATTTAAAATAAACCACTTTTTAGATAGTAAATTCTTGAAGATGATTTTAAACCAAATCCTATGGCAATTTATTATTATTCATAGTTTTATTGATCAATATCAAAATATCTATGATGACTTAGTGCCCTCATTAAAAGACAAAATAAATAACTCACCTTCCTGCTATTCATTTAAAAAAAATATTATGATAAATAAAGAATAAAAAATATTCTTGACGCACAAACGCAAGATAAAATCAATATTGATACATGCAGAGATTTAATATCCCTCACAGCCCATTAAATATAGACTTAAGTACTCATGGGGACTGAATGTCCCTTATGGCAAAAAATCTGAAATAAATAAGTAAATGACCATTAAAATATAGTTAAAAGACAAGATAATTAACTTAAAAAAATTATCCTCTCTATAGTGTTCAAGAGAAGGAAAAGATTATGATTTTTGGCGAAATAGTCAAATTATTTTATTCATCCCTGTTTGTTAACTTGTCTAATATTTTTTAAAGAGAAACCTAGCCATGAACTTTAGAAACAACAAAAGGTCAAGATTTGGAATCTTTCCACTAGGTTACACTATTTTTTTTTTTTACACCATGAAGACAATTTGAAAAATTCTTTGACCTTGATCACAAAGAGGATCCCATCACCCCATTTACCAAATAAGAGAGAAACAAAAATAACACAAAAAAAAGCTTTCACGTTTAGTAAACCAATGCAAGAACAGCATATGATCAATCACAACAAGAACATCCTTATAAGGCTAAAACATGTATAAGTCCCATAGCTTTCAAGTTTATAAAATTGAGACCTGGGTTCAAGAAAATCACATTCCCTTGAAACCGAAGAAGAGGGTTTCTAGAATTAATAAGACCATGGCTTTAAGAGTGGTAAACCAAAACATGATTTTAACAAGGCAATATCCATATCATTTCTCTAAATTTCTTCATCAGCAACCAAATGTGCAACGAGAAGCAAGTTCACATATGATTAAATTATAAAAGGGAAAATTTATCGCTAATAGAAAAAGAAGCAACAAACCAACCAAAGTATATGAACCTAAAAATTTCCCATTCCATCAGTTTTTTTGTTCTTTGCTGAGACAAACTTCCAAAATTCAAAATCTTATGAACAAATGGCAACAGGAAAACAGAGGAATCATAGAACGAATGAAGAAAGAAAAAAAACATAATCTTACTATACTTGATGATGTTTTGATGCTCTTTCTTCCCTATCTATGCTTGATTTCTACCTTTCCTTCCCTTAGCCTTCCAATCCTTGTCTCTTCTCTTAAATCGCTCCTCCTTCCTCGATCGTCTGCCCCTTTTTTTTTTCAACCTCCCCCTTTTATATAGCAAACCCATATCATACCTGAATTGCCCAAATCCATGGACTGTGACTTGATTCAGCTGCTCCTTCCTCACACGACACCGAATTTCATCTGCAGAGTCAGTCTTCATCAGTATTGTCTTCGATCTTTCCTCTTCTTGCTTTATTTCTCAGTCTAATCTTGAAAGTAAACACAGGGAAGGGCTAATTGGGGTTTGAAGGTGATGGGAGTGATGTTTGCGTGACTGACTCTACCTTCTAACCTCTGAGGCGCAACTATGGAGAGAGAGGAAGTGAGCCGACGCCTTCTCTGCATGATCGGGGGTGGCTCTATTTTTTTCTCTTGCAAAAATGAGAGCCATGTAGAGATTGGAAGGTTAAATGCTGTCAACCTTTCAGTCTAAATAATAAAAAAATTTCTTTTCTTTTTTTATATTTATTACTTAATTTAAAATAAAATATCTAGAATGAAGTACCTTATGTTAAATCTAGATTTTTTTTATTTTTTAAAGTTTAAAAGGAAAATCCCTTTTTTTAAATTTTTTTTGATTTGTTTAACTATCAATTTTAAGTTCTAATTTCTTGATTGATTTTTTTATTATATATATATATATATATATATAAAGAAGATTATCTAGAATAGAAGATCTTTTCTCAATCCCAAATTTTCTTACTTCTTAAAAAAAAATTTATGTGAACTCTAGATTTTTTTCATTTTGAAAGGAAAATATATTATTATTTTTAAACTACTTGTTTTAACAAATTAGAAAGAAGTAACATTCTATCTAACAAAAGATTATCTAGGCTAAAAATAAAGCCAAACCCTATTTAATTAAAATTTATTTTTATATTGTTAGAACTTTATTTTTTTAATTTATTATTATCACTATATTAAAAGAAAATGTCTAGAAAAAATACAGTGTTCATAGTTGCTCCTCTTTCCTTATTTCTTATGTAATTATATGAAAAAGTGTAGTTTTCTTACATAAGTAACAAGTAAACATAAAATATGTACTTTGGGCAGCCATATAATATGCTTGAAATGACCTAGTTGCCCCTGACACAACTTGAATGATTGAATACAAAACTATTGGATAACAAACCTAATGAAATGATTTTTGTTGTTTTTTTTTGTTGTTTTTTTAGAAATATGATGAGATGATGTCATAAATAATAACAATCAAACGAAGATATAAACTATCAAGAAAAATCTAAACAAAATATCATGTTGACTAAATGCCCCTCTCCATTTGCTTTCTAAGTGAGAATTTCATGAGATGATATTCTCATCTTAGAAACGAATAAAGAAGGAAACATGTATTTCATTCGGAGGGGTAAGACTCTTAAGCAATGATATAATAAAACCAAAACCTAGATCCTTTAGTTGATGAACACCTATCTTTACAAGGCTTCGAGCAGCTAAGGAGTGTCTTCCTAAGTAGAGCATTTGGTAGGTGCTTATCTTTATAGGGTTTTGAGTGATAAGGAAGTACCTACCCAAGTAGGACTTTTAGTGGGTGCCTGTCTTTACAGGGTTTTAAGTGGAAAGGAATGCCTACCTAAGTAGATCATTTGGTGGGTGCCTGTCTTTACAAAGCTTCGAGTGACAAGGAAGTGCCTGCCCAAGTAGGGCTTTTGATAGTTGCCTATCTTTACAGGGCTTTAAGTAGCTAAGGAGTGTCCACCTAAGTAGGGTTTTTGGTGGGTGCCTGTCTTTATAGGGCTTTATCTTATAAGTATGATATACTTTTCATGATAATAATTTTCATTTTATTATGTTTCCTCCTTCTCCTACTTCTTTCTTTCATTCATTCATTTAAGAAAAATAAATGTTTTCAACATATAGAATAAAAATAATAAAAATAAAAATAAAAAAAATAACATATGTCGTCATGCTATGTAGAAAATATCATTATTGCATGTAATTGTTTCATTTAACCAACCCATGCTTAAGATTTAGTGGCAACATATAGGATAGGTGAATAAAGGAATCCAGTGCAACTCAAATGAAGTGCGTGTCTCTAATTTCATCCAACACCCCAAGAGTGACCCTTATTGTCGAAACTTATGGGAATAAGGGAGAGTGTCGTATCACATGTAAAAAGTATAATACAAAGTGTTATGTCTCTAATAAGGCAAATTTTATGAACAAGAAAGAATGCAATAAGGATTATGTAAATAAGAGATTATATTTCATGAAAAGCTAGTTTATCGACTAAATAAACCACTTGGAGTTACAAGAAAGAGAGAAATTTAACAGGAGCAAATCTCAAAAGAATAAAATATTGGGAAAAAAGAAGCCTCCTCATTGGATCCTTTACAACACTTGTAATGGATGCTTATGTCACTATAGATATATGTGGTGTAAGTACTGATTACATGAAGCATCTATCCACCTCATTCCAGTAAGACAATAGTCTTTTTAACCCCTTGATATAATATTTTAGTTTGCCATAACTTTTTCTCAAATCTCCCCCTCCTTTGCCTTATCTTTTTCCTAGGTTATCGTTTCAGATTTTCAACCTAGCAGGCATTTTTGCTTGACCTTCTTCTCTCTCTCTCTCTCTCTCTCTCTCTCTCTCTCTATATACATATATTTTGCCTTAATTTTTGCTTAGGTGCCCTTTTTGGGTTTTCAACCTAGCAAGCATCTTTGTTTGATCTTTTTTTTTTGCCTTAACTTTTGCCTAGGTTGCCTTTTCTGGTTTTCAACCTAGTAGGTATTTTAACTTCACACAAAATATCTCTTCACAGTATCTGAGTTTATGGGTTTTGACAATTCTTGGCCCTCTATGTCTACTAAAATAAGGGCGCTTCCTAAAAAGACTTACTTCGCAATATAAGAGCCTTCGTATAAATGAGCCCATTTTACCTTGGCAATCCTCCTGATTCGGGAGGATCTTTTTCAAGACTAGATCTCTTGGCTTAAATTCTCTTAGGTGCAACTTATTATTAAAAGTCTTTGCCATCCTCCTTTGGTATAATTGCCTATGACATATGGGTGCTAATCGCTTTTTGTCTATCATACTCAATTGTTCAAACTGAGTTTTAATTCATTCATCTTCCTCCAAAATAGATTCTGTAACCACCCTTAATGAGGCTATCTCTACTTTAATTGGAGTCACAGCGTCCATGCCATACACCAATGAGTAAGGTGTTGCCCCAATTGACACATGCATAGTCGTTCGATACCCATAAAGAGCATATGGAAGCATCTCATGCCAATCCTTGTATCTGATTGTCATCTTTCTAATGATCTTCTTAATATTTTTATTGGTTTCTTCAATTGCCCCATTCATTTGAGGTCGGTAAGGCACCAAGTTATGGTGTTTAATTTTGAATTGTTCACACAATTTCTGAACTTCAATCCCATTCAAATTAGGTGTAACATCCGAAAACTTCAAATCTGGAAAAATTGACTAATTAAGAGATAAATTAGTTAAAAATATGATTAATTTATTTAATTATGTTTTTGGGTTTCTAGTTGGATTTTTGGGTCACTTTTGGCTCTAAATTGAGTTAGGATTGAAGTCGAATCAAGTCGAAAGACATCAGGGGGAGCAAAATTAACTTGTCGCTTGCTGCGTCATGAGCTACGGCATGCACTATGGCACATTGCATAGCAAACAACTTAAAATTTTGAAAATGATTAGAAAATGATAGTTTTTGTGATGGAAAACCTAGAGCACAAAGGGGCAAGTTTTGGGCACTGCTAGGGCATCAATTTGGGAGGATTTTAAAGATAATTTGAACCTTCAAACTCTTGAGTAAGTTTCCTACCTTTCTTCGCTACCTTTTCATCTCATTTTCCATGGGATTTGGAAGAGGGAAAATTTGGTCTAAATGGATTAAGCCATGAGTTTATGTTTTGAAGGTTTCTATTGACTCTAAAGGTTTGATTTAGGTTTTTTTATTTTGGATATATGGTAATATAAAGCTACTTTGTTGTTTGGTGAAAGTTGAATCAAGTCCTAACTTGATTATGAGGTTTTAAAGTGTGATAAGTTGAAATATTAAGTGTTATAATGTGATAAAGTTAGAGGGAGGCTTGAAGGGATTGTGTGAACAAATTGTAATCTTGACAAGCCTATTTGTTGTAATATGAGTGAGAAGTGGGAGAATTAGAAGGTTATTAGTAGCTAATAGTGCTTGTGTTAATTGAAAATTAATATATAGTACTTGTTGAAGTAGATTATGGTGTGGAAAGACTTATCTTGACACAAGAAGAGATTTAGTACCACGAGTAACCCTTTTAATAACAAAAAGGTTGAGGTAACTTGATAATTTGCATTATTTATTATCTTGTATAAGTTATTCTCAAATTGCTTTTCTATGATTGTTGAGTATATATGTATAAATTCTTTAAAGGTTAACTATTTTAGAAAATGAGTGGAGTATTGTTCTGTGAAATTCTATATTTTTGAAGTAAATGGTAAGATTTGTTATATTTGTTTGGAAAGTTGTTTACGCATCGTCAAGTGGAGATATGTAGTGAATTATGGCATATTAGAGGGTGGGAGGTCACTCTAGTGGAGTTAGTGAAGATTAAGTCTATATGACACTGTTAGCACCTCGGGATGCCAGGTACAGCACATATTTCTCCTTAGTGTCCAAAAATGGGTGCAGTATTGGAGACTTACTCTCCTTAATACCCAAAAAGGTGCGGAGTTAGATATTATGCTCCTTAGCATTTGTAGGATGCAATGTTGGAGTAATGACACCCTAATTACTTATAATAGGGGAACCAGTAGTCCAAAAGTGATTTAGGACACCTTGGTTGGATAGTCCTACCATGGATGGTCAGCTTAGGGACCATACATATGATTTAAATTTGTGAAATAGCCTACCGATTCGGTCTGGAGTATTAGAGGACCAGATGGTTAGGGATCATGCATGTAACTTGTGGTGATTTTATATGTTGTGCTTATTTTACTTGATTTAAGGCTTGTCTGTAACTAGGCATGTTAATCAATAATGTAGATTATCTTATTTACTAAGATATTTTATCTCACCCCGTGGTTATCATTTTACAGGTTCCACTAGTAAGACTGAGCTAGGGAAGGAATTGAGCAAGGGCTAACATACTAGCTATAATCTCATTGTAAAGCCCAATTTTATTGAGTCATGTACATAAACTTATATGGATGAGATTATATGTTGTCAACTAAGAATGCATATCATTTTAATTGATTGCACTTGTTTTACACTATGTTATTTTGTATTTTATCCTAATATTGTATATGATGTGAATATGTGATAATTTTTATAGGGATGGGCTAAAATACTAATACAAGTACAAGAAATGTCTTATCTATATGGTGACAATGTATTATATAGCAATAGAAGCCAAATAGTGTATATGGTGTTGATTTAATATTTTGGCCATATTAGATGAAATGGCCATTGAGTGGCCAAATTTTATGTTTGGTATGTTTTTGTGTGTTTGAATGCTCACTCAAGTGTATTTTGATCCATTGGACTTGGTCTAAGCCTCACAATGGGTTAATGGTATAAGTTATGAGTTTGGATACTTAGATAGTTGAAAATTGCTTTAAAAATTGACTTTTACATCTGAATGTTTAAAATTCTCATATGGTATCAGATCATAATGAAACTTATACCATTATTTAGCTTATTGAATAAGCTTTACCTGAGCACTTGAATCACTCTAATTGGATATCGGATGCAAAAATGGCGCGCATTCGAATTTCGTCCAAAAAAGCTATCATGACAGCATTGTTGTCATGGACATGTGCACCGTGGCGCATTTTGCGCAAGCCATGGCACACGGTACAGCAAGCAAACTTAGCTTTTTGTGCCACATGCCGTGGCACATGGACCACGAGCTATGGTGTATGGACCAAAATACTCAAAAATGACATTTTTAGCCCTGTTTTGTAGTGTTTTACTTTCCAAAACTTTTCCATGCTTCTAATACCTTTATAAATCATTAAGTTTGATCTCAAACTACTAATTTGAAGGATTTTTATGGGATCCCACATATTTGACAATTATTTCTAAAATATTATTAGTTTTAACCCTTATATATATAATGTGATCTTAGGAGCAATTCTTGCTCCTAATTATGATTGTTGTGATTGTGTGGTGAATTTTGGTAATGTTAAGTTAGACATTACATTAGGTGCATTGTCTATGATAATTCATTCTGGTAGACCATATCTACAAATAATGTTCGTTTTCAAAAATCTAAGAAAAGCCTTCTGGGTGATGCTAGCAAAAGAAGCAGCCTCTATCCACTTTATGAAATAATCAATAGCTACAAGGATGAAACATTGTCCATTTGAGGACTTAGGATTGATTAGATCAATAACATCAAGTCCCCATAAAGAGAAAGGCCAGGAGGCCATGAGGTTGTGAAGTGGTTGAGGTAGGGTATGTATTCGATCAGCATAAATTTGACATTTATGGCATTTTTTGACATATTCAATGCAATCTCTTTCTATAGTTAGCCAAAAATAATCATGTCTTTGAATTTCTCTAGCCATAGTATGGTTGTTAGTGTGAGTTCCACATATTCCCTCATGAACCTCCTCTAAAATTTTCCATGCATCCCCTAAGTCAACACATTAAAGTAGTGTACCATCAAATTTTTTTTATACAGTACATCCCTACTAAGGAAGAAATTCATTGCCATACGTTGAATGGTTTTCTTATCATTTTTCATTGCTTCAAAAGGGTATTCCCTGCTTTTTATGTAACTCTTTATATCATGGAACCATGGCTGAGTTTTCATTTCATTTTCAACATTCAGGAAATATGTGGGGGTAACTTTGGCTTCAATTCTAATTGGTTGAACATGAATTCCACAATCTAACTTAACTATAACAACTAATGTCGCTAAGGCATCTGTGAATTGATTCTTATCATGAGTTAAGTGATGGAATCTTGCCTTATCAAATTTATTAATCAACTGAGTGAGATATTTTTAATATGGGATTAACTTGGAATCTTTGGTTTGCCATTTGCTAGTTGCTTAATAAATAACGAGAGCAGAATTTCCAAAAACATCAAGTTCCTTAACGCCTAGTGTCATAGCAGTTTGTAGGCCATTTAAACATGCTTCATACTTAGCCATATTGTTGGTACAGTCGATGCCTACTTTAATGGCTAATGGGAATTGTTTGCCTTCTAGGTATACAAGCATGAATCCTAACCCATTTCTATAAATATTCACTGCCCTATCAAAATACATCTTCCATTTCTCTTCCCTTTGTTTATGTTTCTCTATAACAAGAACATCCTCATCTAGAAAGTGAAAATTTACGAGTTGGTACTCCTTCATAGGATTTTCTGCCAAATAATCTGCAATGATACTTCCTTTAGTTGACTTACGAGTCATGTATTTCATATCATATTATGAGAGTATTACTTGCTACTTAGAAACTCAACCTGAGACATGAGGACTCTCAAAAATATATTTTATTAGATCCATTTGTGAAATCAACCATGTAGTATAATATAACATGTATTGCCTTAGCCGTTGAGTAACCCATACTAAACCACAACATGTTTTTTCTATTAGTGAATAGCGTGATTCAAAACTATTGAACTTTTTGCTCAAATAATAAACTACTTTTTCCTTTTTGCTAGCTTTATCAAGTTGTCCTAGCATTGCACCCATAGATGTATGTCTTATGGTTAAGTAAAGGATTAAAGGCTGACAAGGTGTTAAAGGTACTAATAGTGGAGGGTTCAATAAGTAGTCCTTTATCCTGTCAAAAGCTCATTGACGATGTTCATCCCTCTGGTCAGTATGATTTTTCTGTAATAATTTAAAGAGTGGTTCACAAGCAGCAATTAGATTGGCTATAATCTAGATATATAATTCAAGTGCCCTAAGAAGCTGCAAACCTCTTTCTCTATTTGCAGCAGCCTCATGTCATGAATTGCTTTAACCTTGTCAGGATCTACCTCTATGCCCTTCTTACTAACGATGAAACCTAACAATTTTCTTGATGAGGCTCCAAATATACATTTATTAGGGTTTAATCTAAGCTTGTATTTATTCAAGCGCTCAAACAATTTTTGAAGAACTACTACATGGCTTTCATCTTCAACAGACTTGGCTACCATGTCATCCACATACACCTCAATCTCTGTATGCATCATATCATGAAATAGTGCCACCATAGCTCATTGATAAGTTGCACCTGCATTTTTTAATCCAAAAGGCATCACCTTATAGCAAAAGGTACCCCAAGGTGTAATGAGAGTAGTTTTATGTTTGTCCTCCACATGCATAGGAATCTAGTTGTATCCCGAATAACCATCCACAAAGGAATATCTATAACTGCATGCCGTATTATCTACAAGCACATCGATATGTGGTAAGGGAAAGTCATCCTTAGGGCTAGCACGATTCGAGTCCTTATAATCCACACACATTCTAACTCGTCCATCTTTTTTTGGCACTGGAACGATGTTTGCAACCTATTGTGGATACTTGATGACTTCTAAGAATCTGGCTTCCCACTAGTTGTTTACTTCTTCTCTAATTTTAAGTAATAAATCAGGGCTCATTCTTTACAATTTTTGCTCCTTAGGTTTCTTTTCTTTCTTCTTGATTTCTGCCTTTCCTTCCCTTAGCCTTCCAATCCTCACCTCTTCTCTTACATCATTCCTCCTCCCTCGATCATCTGCCCTTTTTTTTTACCTCCCCCCTTTATATAGTAGACCCATATCATACCTAAATCACCCAAATCTATGGATTGTGACTTGATTTGTTGTTCCTTCCTCACACGGCACCGAATTTCATCTGCAAAGTTAGCCTTCATTAGTATTGTCTTTAATCTTTCCTCTTCTTGCTCTGTTTCTTAGTCTAATCTTGAAAGCAGACACAGGGAAGGGCTGACCAGGGTTCATGGGTGAGGGGAGCAATGTTTACATGATTGACTCTACCTTCTGACCTCTGAGGTGCAACTATGGAGAGAGAGGAAGTGAGTCGATGCCTTCTCTGCGCGATCGGAGGCAGCTCTATTTTTTTCTCTTGCAAAAATGGGAGCCGTGTAGAGACTGGAAGGTTAAACGCTGTCAGCATTTAATCTTTCAATCTAAATAATAAAAAAAATTCTTTTCTTTTTTTATATTTATTACTTAATTTAAAATAAAATATCTAGAATGAAGTATCTTATTTTAAATCTAGATTTTTTTTTAAAGTTTAAAAGGAAAATCCCTTTTTTTAGATTTTGTTTGATTTGTTTAACTATCAATTTTAAGTTATAATTACTTGATTGATTTTTTTATTATATATATATATATATATATATAAGAAGATTATCTAGAATAGAAGATCTTTTCTCAATCCCGAATTTTCTTACTTCATAAAAAAATATTTTATCTTAACTCTATATTTTTTTCATTTTAAAAGGAAAATATTATTATTATTTTTAAACTACTTGTTTTAACAAATCAAAAAGAAGTAACATTCTATCTAACAAAAGATTATCTAGGCTAAAAATAAAGCCAAACCCTATTTAACTAAAATTTCTTTTTATATTATTAGAACTTTATTTTTTTGTTAAATTTATTATTATCACCATATTAAAAGAAAATGTCTGGACAAAATACAGTGTTCACAAATTCTAACAAAAGCTATACGTACACTTTAACATTAATGTACCTTAAAAAAATTACAGCTAGCAACAACTGAATTAATGTACCTTTTTAAATTTTTATAAGAATTATAATTTATTTCCCTCTCTTATAGCATAGGCATACCACTATTACGGCCATTTTAGTTTCTATATCATAAATTTATTATACCTAACTAAAATTAATCTTATTTTTCATCATAAATCTTACTTTTAATTTTGATTCTCAATTCTAATTAAAATCAATCTTATTAATCAATTTTATAAATCAATTATGAGTATTTTGCATTTTATAAGTATCCCAAAAATATATTTTACATTTTATAACATGAAACCAAATAAATTTAAAGTAAAGATTGAGGTTTGTTTGGCTATCAAATATTACAATCAAACTTCTTTTCTTTTTTTCCCTAAGTTGTAAATTGAAATTAGAAATGAGAACATTTAATTTAGAGATACACAAAATCCATCTCAATTTAAAGATGGGTAAAAAAAAATACAGCTTTAAGTATTTGGCAACATCACTTTTAGTGATGCCGTGTATAGATTTTGAGCTATTTAGAGATGAATTTTGAGCTATCTAAAAATCATTCTTTTTTTGTAGTGGTTGTTCCATTCATTTTAGCTAGCTTAATAACTTTTGTAAATGTATGTGCAGATAAAAGAGAGAGACTTGATCATTTTACAACAGAGGTTGATGTGTATGGTAACATTGATCGATCAATGTGAGAGAGAAATGTATGATTTTTTATTGTTTGAACAAAAGATAAACAAATTTCATGACAAATGAATAAAAAAATTAATAAGATTACCTATAATTAGTATTTCACAATATTTTGAATATAATTGCTTTCAATAAAAAAACATATAAATATTAAAAAATAAAGAAACTAGTTATATTATTAAATTAAAATAA
Source organism: Prosopis cineraria (assembly GCF_029017545.1). Classification (NCBI taxonomy): domain Eukaryota; kingdom Viridiplantae; phylum Streptophyta; class Magnoliopsida; order Fabales; family Fabaceae; genus Prosopis; species Prosopis cineraria. Next base: position 517,620 of record NW_026555338.1, read on the forward strand.
TAATAATAAATGTTAAACTCTTTCTCTCATCTATCTAGATGCGAATTCTTATGTCCTTTCCAATCCCATTCCATTTCAAATAAGTAGTGAAAATCCTTTAATTCATTGGAAAAAATCTAAACCTTTAGCAAAAATAGAATTGAAAGATTATAGTAAAGAAATAAATTGTAAACCATATCTATAGATAGAAAGTGATAAAAAGGAATTTGTAATGCATGTTAATGAAATAAAATAATATGATTTAATAAGAGAAAGCAAATCTGAATATTTATTACTAGCAATGATTGTAGTAAAACATAGTAAAAAAAATCTAGATTAGTAATAAATTTGAAAAAATTAAATGAGTTAGCAATAAGAAATAGATACCCAATCTCGAAAATAGACTTGTTATTTAACTTAACAAGAGGAAAACTATATTTAGAAAATTCAATTGTAAATCAGGATTTTTTCAAATAAAATTAGAAGAAGAAAGTAAAAAATATATTACTTTTTGTACATCTGAAGGATTATATGAATGGAATATATTACCAATGAGATTTCATAGTAGCCCTAGTATATTTCAAGAATATGTGACAAAATTATTATTATCAATAAGAGATTTTGCTATAATATATATAGATGATATATTAATATTTTCTAAAGATATAAAAAGACATGAAAATCACTTAGAAAAATTTATAAATCTTGTACAAGAAAAAAGATTAAATATATCACCTGAAAAATCTGAATTATGAAAAGAAAGGATAGGATTTTTAGGCCAATATATAACTAATAATGAAATTGAATTATAATAACATATTAGTAAAAAGATATTAGAATTTGATGAAATAGAGAATAAAAAAGAACTTCAATCATTTTTAGGATTAGTAAATTAAGTCAGAAATTATATTCCAAACTTATCTAAGTTAACAGCTAAAGTAAGTAAATTAACTAGAAAAAAACAGCATGGATATGGGATAAGGATAAAGAAAAAATAGTAAACCAGATAAAAACTTTATGTCAAAATTTACCCAAATTAACTATTCCAATAAATAATGATGTAATTTCTATAATTTATACAGATACTAGTGAAAATTATTGGGAAGCAGCTTTATATCACATCAATGGAAAAGAAGAAGTAATAAGTAGATATACAAGTGGAAAATTCAATGAATATCAAACTAGATATCATTCCAATTTGAAAGAGTTTTTAGCAATAGTAAAAGCTATACAAAAGTTTGAATTATTTATTGTTAATACTAAATTTATTATAAGAACTGATAATACTCAAGTAAAACATTAGTTGAATAAAGGAATAAAAAATCTCAATTATGCAACAAAATATTAATTAAATGGCAATCAAATATGTCTTACTGTGATTATGGAATTGAATATATGAAAGGAAAATATAATCTTGTTGTATATTATCTATCTAGATGGAGTCAAATAGAAAGGAGACAAGTATGATGACAAATAGTAATGGTGGTGGTTCACCAATAGGACCAATAATGACCCCACTAGATTAAGTAACCATGAAGGTGAATATTCTAGAAATGAATATGGGTATTATATATATATATATATATATCAAACACACACACACACACATATGAGTATATATATATATATATATTTTAAATATATATATATATAATACACTCACCCTATGTTACATTCATTGAATCTAGATATATTCTAACCTATCATCCAATCGTATTACATCCCTTTCGTCACGCAATATTTCAATCAAGTGTGAGATATGAAATTGTCATTCTCCTTTACCTAACCATTACTTTCTCGATCAGTGATATGGTTACAAATGAGATAAGCTTAAAACTTGTACCATACAGCTTTATTATAGCGGGTCGGTCCAGCACCTTGTACTCTTTCAAGTGCCTATGACTTTGATTTATATCTCTATAATTAATCAAAGTCATACTAGTCTTGTTTCATCTATGATCTCTCATAGATGACCAACTAGGGACATTTAAGACAATAATTATAGTTTATCCAAGGATACAGTTATCATAATAAATATGTAATGATATGATAACAAAAAAAAATTCATTAAGTAACAATATGTATAGTACAATGATTAGCCTTAGGGCACAATTTCCAACAGAATGATAGATGGTGTGGGGGTATATAATATAGCAACTTTTATAGAGGCTTAGGTAATATAGGTCCCAAATGTGAGGTAGCTCATTTCCTTTTTACCCAATATTGTACTCCTATCTATCAAACAACTTTACTTTCATTATAACTTCTTATAGGGAAATGTTCTTGAAGAAATTGTCAATTGACAAGGCTTTTACTATCATTTATTGTTTTATCAAGGATTTTATAGGACTTTACTTGCATTACAACTCCTAAAGGGAGCTATTCAGTGGGAAATTACTAACTTGACTAACCTAAGTGACTTGTATTTGAATGTGAATAATTTGTTTGGAGAAATCCCTCCCAAGATGGACGAAATGGACAACCTACAAGGTAAATGCTTTGTTTCTACTATAATAATATGAACAAATGAGTTCTTGAATAAATGAGACAAGTCTTGCTGAAATAAAGATCCGTGCTTCTAGATGAAAAAATAGCCAAAGTTGCACGACGCTCATTATTTTTGGAATAATTTTATTGAGTGCAATATTTTTTTAATTTGTCTTCATTTTAATGGAATTAGTGGATGAAACTTCATTAATCAGAAAGAATTTATTCATAGATTTTATTGTTTTATCTTTTTACTGTTTTATCTATTTAATTATTTGAGATTGACATGTCTTTTCTTTTTCTTTCTTTTTTTAATTAGGAGGGGTCAGATTCAAAATTTCTCTTATAGCTCACCAAAAGAACGTATAGTATATTATATTGTCAACTGGTTTTATAATAAGGTTATAATAGTCTTACTGCCATGTATAATTTTTTCTCACTACAGGTGATAAGTTCATGCCAATAAGAAAATAGTCTAATATGTCATTGCCCTTTTTTTCTTTTTTTCAACAATTAAAAAAATTTAGGGCCTATTTGAAACTATTTTTGTTTTATTGTTCTGAGAATTAGTAGTTTGTAGAACGTGTTCTAAAAACAAAAAAAATAATAAAAATAAGTGTTTTTCTCATTCTCCCTTATTCTCCAGAACAATAATCCTAAAATACTTAAAAGATGTTCCTGTTTTTCTGTTCTCAAGAATAATATTTGATTTTTTTTCTCCAAACTACTTTTTGAAAACATGTTATTAAACAAATTTGTTTTTTTGTTTCATTTTGAAGAGCAAAAAACTATTCTCAAAATAGGTTGCCAAACAGGCCCTCAATATTCAAAAATTCCTTTCTATTTCACTTGATCTCCATGAACTGAACATTAATTAAATGCCTCTCTCCCATTAATTTTGAATATGTCTTTGCATTCTCTTCCTCTCCATTCTTAGGATCATTAATGTAAATGTATGCAATAGCCTATAAACTTTCTTATCCTTTTTCCATTATAAAAGAGGTGGTTGAATCATTTTCTTATTTTGGATGCATATAATTTTCCCTACTGTTCTAATTTGTATAGCCTAATCTTAAAATTTTCTACTGTTTATTTGATAAAAGATTGCTTATTTATTCTTTAGTGCTACTATCCAAATATATATCTTCTTGCCAAATCTTGCGACCGTTTCTTGATTTGTTCTCCAGAGGTCGAACTCCCCCAATTTGAATTCATAATTGGAAGTTCCTGTGATAGAATAGACCAGTAACTCTTAAAAAAAGGAAGGAGAAAAAGCTTGTTCAAAATTATTAGATTTCAAAAAGACACTCACTCTATGCAAATATTTGTACTTTCAAGCAATGAGTTCAGCTCCACTAATAATTAGATCAAATACTTTATGGCTCTTCTCCTTTTCTTTTATTTTTAATAGTTTAAAAGGCTTAAATATTTATGTGTCTTTCTATTTCTCTTTCTCCTTATAAGCTGGACATTAAATGCCTTTCTTCCTCTACTCTTGAATCTATCTATGCATTCTCTTTGTTTAAGTTATGTATGTTTGTGCATAATTAAGTATGCATGCTTAAAGCCTTATGTGTAGTTTACTGTGCATAAACTTTGGGGTAGTATCGCTCATCTTTTTAGGCCTCCATGTTATTATTTTTTCCCTTGGCATTAAAGCATGTCATGGTTTGTTATATTGGTATAAATTCCTTGTGTTGATTATGACTTATTGGTTGTGATATTGCTGACTATTAAAAAAATTTATATTAAAAATTTCTTATGTAGTTATTACATGACTATCCATCCAGAGAGGTCTTATGTGTTGGCACTAATAGGTAAAAATATAGTTTAAGTCGTGCCTAAGGACACTATTCTTAAGAGCTATTTCACCATACTGGGTTGATCATATGACAACTCTCCAGGATTAAATAAACTCTTCCTACTAAAAGTAGGCTCAATAATGAATCAACATGATAGAAGAGGAGAGAAAGTTTGAGAGTACCAAAGCTCTCTTTGAACCTATAGCAAGCACTGCCTTTTATAGGTAGATCTCATAATGCTAGGTAATAAAACCACTTTAATATCAATTAAAAATGGTTACAAAAAATGAAAAGGTTAAATAAATATATTTAAGTAGGGGGTTATGGTAATTAATATTAATTTAATTCATAATAACTCCTTTTGGAATACTAAAGATATTCTATAATATCCAACAATCTCCCACATATTTCAAAAGGAAGGAAAATTTTCTTGAAAACTATTTTGTACAAATAATTTGTAACTCTACATAATAGTTTTCAAAAGTTTAAAAAAATGCCTAGTCTGTTTGATACCACATTTAGCTCACTTGTGAGTAATTGCATTTGCATGAGCCTACTTCTCCTCTAAGCCCATTTACTTGCTCGAGCTCTTACCTTAGTATACATGTATTAAGGCCACCATTCGTTTGAGAAATATGGGACTTTCCTTTTTGACACAATTGCAACAATTCCCCATATATGTCAAAAGGACCACTACCGTTTGAGTTATTCACACGGAAGATAATCATTTTGAATATGGTGTCTTTTAACTTGAACTAAACCTAGACTAATAAAACATAGCACACAGAATAGTCAGTGTAACTTTGTTATTAAACTAACAAATCTTGGTCATATATTAGAGGTCTTATTAGTCGGATTATACCCCCATAATTTCCATTGTTAATGCAGTTTTGCATGTTATCGACCATATGCTCACGTGGTTTTAACAAATGCTTTAAAGATTACACCACGATCTCATAGCAACGGCTTCACTCCACATTCATATAGGTGTTTTTATCAAGTGTATCTACAATGAATACACCATCCATAAGGACTATAAAAACATTAAGAGCTTTCACTCAGCCTCTGGTCAATGCATTCTAGTACTTTCTCAAGTTATAGGAAGGGACAGAAAATTTAGTGCCAGCAGAACTAACAATTGACTTGTTCTTACACATTGAACCTTCTTCATGGAATCTCCAATCACAAAGGTTGGGTTTGCATCATCATTAATTTCAAATAGGCTTAAGTCTCATTTCCCTCGACATTTGAATAATTAAAATTATTCCTTACGGGCTAGTTAACGGATCCATCAAATTTACATCTATTTTCACATAATTGATTGAGATAACTCCCTCTTTTAACATGCTTAATTATATCTCAAATGATATTTACCTATGCCATTATTTTCTTTGCAATTACTATCACCATTTGGCCATTGTTCTCTTTACAATGACTATCGCCATTTACAATTGCACAAATCATTGACATAATGTGTGTCAGTTTTTCTCTCAATGCAATATTATTTACTAAGAAGTTTTTTAACTATGTAACCTCATTTCTAGCCAACTTTAAAGTAATATACTCTAGCTCACATAATATTTTATTTGGCTATAAATGGATTTTTCCTCGTGAATATAAAATTAAATCTACATCATTGTATTATTTTAATATAATGAAAATCCATTTTATGTGATACCAACATTTATGGTATCTCTCAAATGCTCATTTGTCTCATCTTCTCATGAGACTATTTGATATGCTCAATCTCTACGTAACATAACTATATCATAGATGCTTATCAACACTAAGTGTTGGATTTACACCAAAATTATTGCTATGGAGATTTTTCACAACTTATCCTCCAATTCTAGAGTAATAAACTTTATGATCTTATTATTATATTTGTTTCCATCACCACTAAAGGTGGATAATCACTAGTGAATCTTCTTACATAAATATATAATTCAATTAATATCAGTATATTTTATACAACAGGGATCCACTATTCAAAAAATATTTTATTTTTCTCATATGGACCATAACACATATAAATAAATCATTGTCCACAATAATAAATATTTATGCCAAAATAAATAGATCATGCACCTATTTAAAATAAATTTATCTACACTAGATAAATAATTAAATTTTGTCTCATCATCACAATACTTGTTTCAAGCTAAGCCACAGTTTGCCATCATGCAAATAATAGCCTCCTCTTAATTAATTTTCCTCTAAATCACTATAGAATAATATCTTGGTATTTATAAATTGAGGCTAACAATTTAGTACAACACATGTTTATATTTTTTAATAAAGTAAAATAATTTTTACTAGACACCCTACACTTTAAAATATTTTAATCATATGCAAATTTCATACATTCTCAATAACTCTAATTGAATTAGAATCTAAATATATCATCATAATTTTTCTTATTATCATATTTCTCATATGCCATGACAAGGGAAATAAACCTCTTTCATGTGTCATTATCGGTCAATATATCTATGACAAGATCAGCAAGTAACAGACCCAACGTAAAAATTATTGTCTCTACGAATTCAATGTCCATCAAATCCTCATTTTTAACATCAGCAATGCTTCAACAATTTAATCAATACTACAACTGTCTCGGTTTAATACTAGAACTAGAACAAAATAATTTTATCTCTCAATGCTGCCAAAATTATAAAACCCACCTCAATATTTATTTATTTATTTATTTATTTATAAAGGTGCATATTTTTCCACTCTTTATAATCATAATGTATATTACCATGACATAGTATGGCAGCATCACAAGCAAATGAGATGAGATCGCAAAATCCATCACCGATATGCAAATATACTGGTTTTTATGAAATTTTATCAGCCTTGAAAACAAATCATAATCAACCCCACATCGACCATAGGTTTTCTATATATTCAATTAATATATTGCCATACCTAGGGAAATGATCAGTCACCATTCTAATGTTTAATACATGTTGCGGTCCAAATAATAAATACAATAAATATTTCAAATTAACTAAACTAACACAGGCAGTTGTGTCCATCTAAACAAGTTATGCAACTAATCGTGCAATCCTACATATTATAACATTTTGAAGGTAATATAAGTAATTAACTTCCTATATCCAGATACTCATAATTATGACATTAGATTATGCTTACTCACATGTTCCCCCACACCCAATTTTATTCATAAACATCATCGAATCTCACTACCTCATCACATACCTCTACTAGGTACAGTTTAGTAAAACCAAACAAGATTAACTTGTTGAGAGTAGCTCTTAAAATTGTTGGCACCAATAGGTAAAAATATAGTCTGATTTGTGCCTAAGAAAACTATCCTTAAGAGCTATTTTGCCACAATCAGTTGATCACATGACAGTACTCCAGGATCAAATAAACTCTTCCTACAAAAAGTAGGGACATAGAACAATAAAAATTCACAAATATACTCAGGCAACTCAACAATGAATTAATATGATAAAAGAGAAGAGAAAGTTTGAGAGTACCAAAGCTCTCTTTAAACCTGTGGCAAGCACTGCCTTTTATCGGCAGATCTCATAATGCTAAGCAATAAAACCACCTTAATATAAGTTAAAAACAGTTACAAAAAATAAAAAGGTTAAATAAATATATTTATGTAGGGGGTTATAGTAATTAATATTAATTTAATTCATAGAAACTCCTTTTGAAATACTAAACATATTCTATAATATCCAACATTATGATAGAGTTGGATCTTTAAAATGTTTCTCGTGGCAAAAGCATACTTGCATTCAGATTGCCTTATACCTATGGAATAAGTAGTGAAATAAGAATTTATTACAGCATCATTATCTTGTAACATCAATTATTTATGGAAATCACTTCTTTGACTAAATTGTAGATTCAACTGGGAAATATATTATTCTATGTGTAGTAATTTTGAACTTGCCATGATTGTAGGTGTTTAGTGGTCACACTTGAAGTTTAATCATAATCTTATATCTCTAAGATTCATTGAATTTTTTTTCATAGTTTAATTTTTTAAATGGAATCAAATGTTGATAACTTATTTGCAATCATAGGAAGAAATTAAATTGTTAGTTTCTTTACATGTTCCTTTCTTCCTGGTTAGTCATCACTAATAGCTATATGACAATTCTTATCTTATTCTATTCAAATATATCAACAACAATTGAATGCGTAATTTTTATTTTAAATATGCTAAATCCCATGAAATACCTCTAAATGTGCATACTACTAATTTGTTTTATCTATTGTTTTGTAAATGAACTCTTTTCTCCCAAACCTGAAATTTTAGTTTCAAGCTTCCAGCATGCATTACCAATTATCACTTTAAAATGAGATGACATTAAAACCATTTATTGTTGGAATATTTATTTATGAATTTACATTAATTAATTAGCCTAAATATATTGGTCTTTATGATCTTATATGGACCGTGATAGGTAAACCATACAAGTGAGCCCAATGGATAGAGGCTCAACTTATAACCTTACAGCCATCAGTTATTTCCTATCTCTTAACAGACTGAGTCAAAGATAACGAAAGATAATTAATTAATTAATTTATTATAATGGTTACTGATCTGGTCCATATAAGCCAATTAGTCGATAACCACAAACACACGACAGTTTTCACTTTCTCCATTTTCTCTAAACTCTTTGCAAAAATACGAAGGTCTTGTAGGTTGTACATCTATCTATACTTGAGGTAATCAAGCTACTTCTAGCGATCATGGATTCTTCAGGTATGCTCACAAATCTTCATTTATTATCATTTGTTTATATGAATTGAGATATTAAGTCTAGCATATGGTATTAGAACCAGGTTACAAATATTAATTTATATATCTGAATTCACACGCTAATAAGTATAATGATAATGAATATAAGAATAGTTGATTGAGATCCTGTTATCTTTTGAAAAGAAACTTGATGCTTACTATAATCTTGACTACTCAAATTTTAGTTAGGCATCTGTTAATCTATTTCCTGAGAATCTCTATTTTTTTTCAACTTTACCATTGTGGATGTTCGCCGGAACTAAGTTCTGAATGAACTCCCACCTGCTTCGCTATAAGCCTTTACTATTGTTTCCAAGCACACTATGATAGAAATTGTATTCTTCACTGACCTATTACTGGAGAATGAAGAATGTAAGTGCTTTGAGTTCCTTGACATCAGCTTTTATCACTATCAGTTGCCGGAAGTCACTTTCTCAACATCACTATCAGTGAAAGTCACCGGAAGTCACCATTGTCAGCGTTCCTCGACATCATGTGACAAGAATGTATACCAAAGATGGCTATCACGGACACATCATTGGATAGGAGGTTGCTGCTGTGTTTGCCAGTGAAGTCTCCCTTGTTTCAGGTTCACATCGTCATCACAGTGTAGCTATCCTAAGTCCCAGCATTCTTATTCATGGCGATGGCATCATACTTTACTCGCCTAGTCACAGTGGCACCATCGCTCTTCCAAGGCTCCTAGTTTATGACTTTTGAGGAAGAAGGGAGTGGGTCAGAAATTGGGCCCTAGGGATCTAGTTGATGGTGTTACACCTAGATGAAATTTGGGCTATATAAAAAAAAATTAGAGATAGTTTTTGTAGGCTAAGTCTGATTCACTTAATGAACTGGTGCTAGGCCCAAATCATATGGGCCCAGAATAGTGCCAAAAAATAATTATTATTTTTGTAAATTATGTTTTGGCCCAAACTATAATTACCTCACTGGCCCAAATTTTTCTAGAATTTACACCGTGACCCTAACTACTTTTTGGAAATTATAGTTTGGTCCCATAACTTTCAGAATTGCATTTTGACCTCAAGTCTCTTCCAAAATTACCTTTTAACCCTTGATGCCTTTTAAAATTCCACTTAAGTCCCAGATATGTTCTCTAATTCCTAAATGACCTAAAAGTCCTTTTGAAATTATTTTGTTTTGTACTAAGGTTATAAAGCTTCTGATTTTATGAATTATTGGTGATGCCTAAGATCTTGTAGCATTCATAATGGACATACCCCATAGGTGTGACATTATTAATGTGATTTTAATGGTTGGCTTTGAGAATAGGCAAATAGAACCTTTGATGTATTAAATATTTGTTATACCCCATAAGTATGGAAATATTTAATAACTTTTTTTGGTACAAACTTTTGTGTGAGCCAAATCTATGGTATGAGAGCCTTCTTAGTGCATAATGATAGTTGCATAACTGAAATTTGTTTGTTGGGAATTCTGTGCTATAATTATTTTATGCATGCATAATTATTATTTCCATTTTTTGTTTTGCAATTTCAATTTACGTGTTTTGAGCAGCTACCTTTTTCTAAGGCCCTTTATTAGACTTCTTGGTGCATGATAATAGTTGCATAATTGAAATTTGCTTGTTGGGAATTCTATACTATAATTATGTTTTGCATGCATAATTATTATTTTTCATATTATGTTTTGTGATTTCAGTTTCAGTTTTGAGCAACTATTTTTTGTAAAGGCTCTTTATGGGCTCATTATAATAAATTGTGAGAGTCTTTAAGTATGTGTCTTACCACTTTAAGAATTAGTTAGCTCTAAGAGAGCCTAAATCAGAGGATCTCTCTTTATAGTCTAATGCTTTTGACAAAGCCTATAATAAATATTGGTATAAGTCCAACCAGATCTCTTTGGCAATGATTGAATTCACCATTAAAGAAAGGAATTAGGGACAACATTTCTAGTAAGATATATTATAACATGCTTGATAGCATTCAGTTATAATGGGACATTTGGTGTTAAAGGGGGTATGTCTTGAACTTGTATGGGGTCATGGTTTATAAAATTACTACAACCTAAGTATGAATTCTTGACATCTTCTTACTTCACGTAAGAAAGGGGGAGATTGAAGGATCATACAATATTAATAGTAGCCCATATTAACTTCCAATATGAGGGGTAAAGTATTTCAAGTTTGGAACAACTTTAGAAGTTAAGGCTCATTTAAGTAGAGTTGTTAGACTATTATTCTTTTATGAGTTTATACAATTCTATGCTTATGATGAGCTCTTGATACATCAAGCATGTAAAATCCATTATATTGTAAGCACTATATATAATGTTCTACCGTTAATAATCTAGCTTCCTTAGAGGGATGGATAAATTAAAGATATTTAGAATTTCCATTTCCATCCACATGCTCAGGGCATTTACAAATAAATTAGTGATATATTTCTATGATATTGTAAGAGTTATTTACACTTAGTGATTGTATCCTCACCTATAGTGGGTCAAATCATGGTAGTGTATTATTTAAAATTATATTTCAAGATATTATGTTGATAATAAATTTTACCCCGTAGGTATGTCATTGTCAATGTAATCACTAGTACAAAAAGCATTTTTTACCACAGTTAAAATACAATTTTCGCGACAGAAGAAGCTTTATAGTATAAAATCATGTGGTAGTAAATAGACATTTTTTGCCATAGGTCAAGCGGAATTATGGCGAAAGATATCATTTTTTGCCACAGATCTAAGCTCACCTATGGCGAAAAATACAGTGATAAAAAATATCATTTTTTGCTACAAGTTTCAACTCAACTGTGGCAAAAAATGATATCTTTCGCCACAGTTTCTAGCTCACTTGTGGTGAAAAATATAGTAGTAAAACATATCATTTTTTGCCATAGGTTCTAGCTCACCTGTGGCGAAAAATAGTATCTTTCGCCATAGGTCCGAGCTTGCTTGTGGCGAAAGATGCGTTTAGAAATTCATATATGGTGACAGTTGTTTTTATAACTGTTGCCATATATCATCTTTTACCACAGCTATAGTGATAACTGTGGCCATAAATACTATATTTTTTTAATAGATTCACAAATAAATATATACATCATTTGATTACAAAACCTGCATTAATACATAAACAGCAACTCCAGACACTAGTATAAATATATTTGGTACAGATATATGAACTAAAAGTCTACATTTTTAATACAAATATCTAGAAAGTTTCTACTCTAATCCTGTCAATTCTAAGAAAAACCTAGACCATATATTGCGAATATGTCTTATTGCTTAGAATATGGCTCTAAACTTTGAAAGTGCTGCAAATTAAATAGCAATATATGTATGAATAATAACTTAAGTATATAACAAACATCATAATTATAAATTATTATTAACAAATTATTACCTGATCAAATGACTGAGTGATACCCTGAGTGATGATTTCATACATGAAAATCATCACATAATAACCGCATTCTACACTTCCTGGTTGTTGAGGACACTATGAAGAAAATAAAAATAATTAAATTTATTATATCAATACTATAATATTTATTCTAATTAGGGAATAAATTTGAAATACTTACTTGCAATGGCACCCACTTGATTTTGTTTTTTTCTTGTCAACCATTCCCGCTAATTTTGTATCATCATTATCACTATAAATGTTGACACCAGTACATATATTCCCACTAATTTCTATAAATGTTGACATCATTATCACAATCATCATTTTCGTTGCAACTCTTAGGAAACACATATTTTCTAGTAAGTTTGGACTTAAAGTCCCTACATCGATCCCCAGCATACTTTAGCCACTTGTTCTTTAAAAATGGAGTTTCCTTAATATCATAAGTAATCTGCAAAATAACACACATTAACAAAGAATTTAGTAACAACATAAATGTCAAAATAAAAAGTAGATATGACATATAACAATTAGAAATACCAGTATAGATTCCCAAACATCATTTTTGTCACTTTCCTTTACATCATCCCACTCTTCCTCCAAGATGTTGATTTTTTGATGTGCCACCAAACCCACAAAACTCTTAAAAATGTTTCCTTTCTTCTTATCAATTGGTTGGCCTTTGTCATCAAAATCAAGTTGAATTTTTCCATGTATTTGGGCTAACTTAGTAAGTCGTGTGGCCCCTCTTTTACCTCTTTTAGAACTTGATTTGTCGATGACAAGATTCTTCATATTTTTCCTAATACAAATAAGATAAATAAAGTTAGTAGAAAAAAATATAATAACATATCTCATATTCATCACTTGTTCGCAAAGCATCTATCCAACTACGGTTCATCATTACCTATTTCAAATTTCAATAAATAATTAATAATTTGAAATTTAAAAAAATTTTGACAGCATAACAGTTCACAAAGCAAGATTTTCCGAGCACTAGACCCCTCAATTTGTTTAATTTAACCTCTCAATTGAATTTTTAAAATTATCAACTCTAATCAACAACCAATCTAGCTATCACATACAACCGTCAAATAATAATCTAATTTACTTTTGTAGAGCTAAAAGGATAATTGAAATACATTGTTCTATTTAACCTTTCCAAAACACCAATTTGAACAAATTAAACAAATTTTAATGATTAAATTCAACTGAATTGTCAATAATTATTAACTCTAATAAACAACCAATTCAAACTATCACATACAGCCATCAAACAACATTTTAATTAATTTATGATAGTAGGTGTTTAAAAATTATCAAGAAACAAACAAAAAATAGTAAAAAGAACAAAAAAGAAAAAATTTAAAATCAGTAAAAAAATTAATTTTGTGAAGCATAAAAAGCTAATTAAAAAATTAAAAAAACCTAAAAATTGAGATGTGCAGGGGCAAGGGAAGGAAACACAATGAAAGCAGTGCTTAAAAATAGGTGTTTAAAAATTATTAAGAAACAAACTAAAAAAATAGTAAAAAAGAACAAGAAAACAAAAAAAATCAGCAAAAAAAAAATTAATTTTGTGAAGCATAAAAAGCTAATTAAAAAATAAAAAAAACTTGAAAGTTGAGATGTGCTGGGGGCAAAGGAAGCTGAACTGAAGGTGGCGGCGGCGGCAAGCTAGGGGCGCAGAAGCTGAAGGTGGCAGCGAGCTAGGGGAACACAAGCTAAAGGCGACGGCGAGCTGTGGGATAAGGCGAGCTAGAGCTGTGGGCACTCTTCAAGCTGCGAGAGCTACAAGTTAAAGGAGAATGAGGAAGCGAGCTGCAAGCTAAGGGGGAATGAGTGAGCTTGAGGGTGAGTTATAGGGAAGACGAGCTGTGGGCGACTGTGATTGCTGGAGCTGTGGGGGAGAGTGACGGCACGAGCTGAGGGATTAAGTCTTTTAACAGCATTAACAGCGACAGTTAACCCATCGCCTGTCGCCATAAATGTGTCTCATTTTCAGACACATTTATGGCGACAGTTCATAGGGCAACTGTTGCTGTAAACCATGTTTTTTTTAAAATTATTTTAAGACAATTTTAATGTGTCTTAAAATAAAATATTATTTTTAAAATAATATTTTATTTAACTTAATTAAGACAGATTTAATGTGTCTAAATATGTGTCTTAATTTAGACACATTAAATCTGTCTTAAAAAAATATAATTTTAAAAAATAATATTTTATTTAAAAAGTCTTATTTAATGTGTTAATTCAGAAACATTAAATGTGGCCTAAAATAAAATATTATTTTAAAAAATATTATTTTATTTTAAAATAAGATTTTATTTAAATTAATTAATAACAGAGACAGATGCCTCAGGGTCTGTCGTTATAAATATGTCTTGTTACATATTTATATCTTTAAAAAGACATATTTATGGTGACAGATCCCTAGGGGACTATCACTGTAATTTTTTTTTAAAAAAAAAAGTCTTTGTTGACAGGCGTCCTCAGGCCTGTCGCCAAAGTAGACGTAAATAAATAAATAAATAAAATATATAAAATTAATTTAATTTAATTATTTTAAGATTTATTTTATTTTGTCTTCTATTTTTAGTATGCCTGATTTTTTAAAAATTTTAATTTTAACTTTAAAAAATATATTAATTATTCAATGTTATTAAATAAAATTTTTTAATATTTTTTTATCTAGACATAATTAATTTAACTTAGATATTACATTATTTATCACGAATATAATAAATAATTTTTATTTATTATAATAGTCTCTAAATAAAATTCATTTAATATTTTTTATTTTAGATACAATTAATTTATCTTCAATATTACATAATTAATTACAAATATAATAAATAATTTTGATGAAGTATAATTATCTTCTCAATAAAGTTATTTTAATATTTTTTAATTTAGAAAAAATTAATTTGCTTAAATATTAATTTATTATTAATAAATAATAAATAATATAATTAATAATTGATTTCAATTATAATTATTTTGTAAATGAATTACATTTAAGTAATATTTTATTTTAATGATTTAATTAAATTATTTAATTTAAATATTTCTCATAAGCATTTATGGCGACTGTTTATCATAGAACTATCGCCGTAAATGATCTACTTTTTAAGTTAATTACCAATAAGCCATTATCTCATGTATTACCATAGTTTTTTTACGAGCTATGGTAAAAAATATGTCGTTAAATTGCTATTTTGCACTAGTGAATTTTTTGTTTAAAATTTTGGATCCATAATACCATATTGGTCAAGGATGCTGTCAGTAAAATAAAGATTATTATTATTATTGGTAGTTGGGCATTTATTTGGGAAAATTTTGCAAATAAGGGTTTTAATGTTTTGATATTTCTTGTACCTTATAGGTATGATGACATTAAATATATTTTCTTATAATCCCTTTTGGTAAAGTCCTTAATTCATATTTGAATTGGATGCCTAATAATTTAGTGTCCAAAAAAATATAAGATAAATTATTTGTATTAAGCTAGAAATTATAAGTGAAATATTCAATTGAAAAAGCTTAATTTTAAAATCTATTTAGGGATTCATTGTTTTCTGTTGTACAGTGTAACATCCCAAAAATTTTAAGACTTGAATTTATTTTAAAAATAAAATAAAATATCTATAATTAAATTAAAATTAAGAATAATTTGATAGAGGTCCAAAGTTTGAATTTTCTCGGCAAAAGTTTGGTTTATTTGATTTTTTAACTATGAAAAAATTTTCCAAAGTTGACCCGGGCTTTTGCGCTATAATAAAAAATGTTGGGCCCTTTCTTGTAATTTTCCCCAAAGTGTTGGATCAGGATTTTAAAGAGCAAATAGAATGCAGAAATGAAAAGAAAGAAACAAAAGAAAGAAAGAAACGCATGGATGAGAGTGAGAGGAAGAAGAGAGGAAGAAGAGAGGGACTTGGGCTCGGATTTGGAAGCCTTTACGGCCGTTGTGAGCTTAGCTATGTGGTTGGTAAACTCTCTACTTCAATTCTCTTCCTTCCCTCTTGATTTCTTCAATTTTTGGAAGATGAAATTTTTAGATTTTGATCCCAAAGGCTTTATTCTTGTAAGCTTTGGTTTCTTTGGATCCTTGGGAGGTTGTTTTGAGTTTTTATATGATGCCCTAATGTTTTAAACGAGAAATTAGATGAAAAATGGAGTTTTAAAGGAATAGTCAAACCCAAGATATTGGGTTTTTCTCCTCAATAGTTTAAGTCTATTGATTTAGTTACGATTTTGCTATTTGAACCCAATAAGATTTAAATTAAGGTTTGGTTTTAATTATAAGGACTAATGGTGAAAGTTGGTAACACTAAGTGAAGGTTTTTAATTGATTAAAAATTATATAAATTTAAACTTGGCCTAGTGATAGCTAATAAATGGTTTTAGTGGTTAAGTGAGACTATTTGAATGGTTGGTTTAATATATGGACCATTAGGATGGATTATGACTCATTGACCCAAGTTGTGTGGTATGAGTTATAATCTTCATTAATGCTATTTGTTATGATAAGTAATGTGGATCACTTATATGTTGTAGGAAATTGTTGGTGAAACTTATTGAGAAGTTAAAGAACAAGTCAAGTCCTATTTTGTACAAGAGGAATCCTTTTGGTACTAAAAGGTTGAAGTAACAGGGAAATTTATATTTTTTATTGCTTTGTTTAGCTATTTTTGAGTAGATAATATTGTCTAGCATGCATTACATGTTTTAAACAATTGAATGCAAATAAAATGTGTTTTAGAAGGGTTTATGGGGTATTGTTTTAATAATAATGTATTTATATTTACTATCTATTTAATAATAATGTTACTTATGGAAATAAGATTATTAGCATGCATTGTAATCATGAAAAACTAAAAGTTGCACTTAGGGAAGTGTAACTAAGTTTGGTACCTTAGATAGGCTAAGGAATCGCTTAAGGGATGAATTATGAGTGTTATACTACGTTAAGTGTTGAAGTGGTCAATACTCGGGAAAGGTAGAAAAAGGGTAGAAGGCATGATCTCAATGGGAGTTTACTAATAGGGAGATGTGGTCTTGTGATATTCTATGGCTCACTATCAATACTCAGTGTTACCTTTCGTACTGTGGGCTTAGTAGGCTAAAGTGGTTAGTGGATTGAGTGTTCAACACCTCCCAGTGGGAAAGGAAATTCAGCACATGAAGTGTGAGGTTGAGTGCCTAAGCCAAGGTAATCCTCACATGGAGAGTAAGTCGGGCTGTCTTTGGGAGGGAGTTAGCTTTGACTGCTTAAGATTCACATCGAAGGGGCACAGGCAGTTCGGTGGATCAGATCATGCCTTGGTTTATATGTTGTGCCTGTGGAGGTACAGTGGGTATAAGGTTTACCTACAAGCTAAAGAGTACCAGGGGCATTCTGTTGGTCAGGAAAGGCTATATCGACCTATCTCATGTATTCAAGCATTTTAATTGGTTAATTATATGTTCTTTTGAATCTATTATTTATTTACTTGACTATGGCTTTCCTTGTAATAAGAAATATCAATTTCTCTATTACTGAGATTGTGGTTGTCTCACCCTTTTTTTTTAATATTTCTAGGTTCAGGCGAAGGAACCAGTGGAGGACGGGGAAAGGAGCAGAGCTAGGGGTTGTTTGTGAATTGTAAAGAACTGTAACCCCTTTCTTTTGAGCAAATCTATTGTAATGTATTTAGAATTAAGGTGCCAGTAGGATGTGATTATGTATATATGTGTGAGTATGTGTGGATTATATGGCTTGTGTATGAATTTTTGTTTACTTGTAGACTTGTGGCTAGGAAACTTAGCTATGGTGCGTGGTTTTGATGGATTTATCTAATAGACCAAGTTTTCACTACAAGCAAATATTTATTTTAGTATATATGTGATTCCACGAGCAAATGCAAGGTGGTTGCATTGCAAATGGTGTGCTATGGGAAAACATACACCTTGGATATAGAGAGTAGGTGCGTGGGCCACACAGAGATCTCTAAGACAAGTGAGAATGTTTAGCATATGTATTCATATGTGTATATCATATTTGGAATATTTTTTAGCCACTCTTATGTGATTTGTACATTTTGGGGGTTTAGGATCCATTTTGGAAAATGGCACCTGGGTGGTCAAATTTTGGTATAAAGGGTTTTTCTATCATTTAAATGTTCTATCAGGTTTTTTTAGTCCTATTTGATGTGTCCAAAGTGTTCTCATAGGTTTGTGACCATTAGGATGAGATTTGAATAATTTTGAAAATAGTTTTTACTAAAAAACTGCACTTTTGCATTCGGGTGTCCAAATCTTAATCCGACTGTTGGATTTCTCTAAAATTTAGGTCACAAGTAAAATCTTTTATAATCTTCGTGTGGGCTTTGGAATCACGTTGATCAGATATCAGACAGAGAAACAGAGCACTCTAAAATTTGGTTCGGAGGAGTTGTCATGACAACAAAAGTTCTGTCATGACAGCAACAGTGATGATGTTGCAACATGCATGAAATTCAATCCATCTATTGGATTTTTTCAAAATTTGGTATGCTAATAGTACTCTTTAAAAGTGACATGTGAGCTTTGGAATTGCTCCGATCGAAGGTCGGATGATGAAATGGTGCATTCCGGAAGTTAGTCCAGAGATGCTGTCATGATAGCTGTTTAGCTGTCATGACAGTAAAAATAACCAAACTTGTAACATGTCTAATTTTTAATTTGACCATTGAATCTTTTTTAAATTTGTTACACTTATAGTACCCTTTGAATGTGACGTGTGAGCTTTAAAATTTCTTCAATCGGGGATCGAATGACAGAACAGTGCCTCCCGAAAGTTGGCCCGGGAGGGCTGTCATAACAGTGATTTAATGCTGTCATGACAGCATCTTTTTACCTCACTTTTGCCTAGCTTGCTTCCGTGCGCTATAGGTAAAACCTATAAAAAATTTTATTTAAAAAAGGTTTTAAATGTTTACTTTACAATCGTGTACCTGCTTAGTGATTTAAATGGTTTGTTTCCTAAGTTGATTTTAGGATTAACTCCTTAACCACACTTAGTTTATTTGAATTATATGATTTTTGGATAACACTCGAGACAAGTGTTACACATAGGATAAAAAAGGTGGCAATTTTGTTACTCACTATCAAGTTAGTTAAATTTTGAATCTTACTTTCAAATAAGTAGTGAGAGTAATGGGCCTAAACCATTAGTTTACTTGTTAAGAGAACCACCTTTACCTAACCATGTTTGTTCATCAACTTCATTTGATAATGATGAGGTTGTTAAGGAATTCACTTGTTAAAATAAACCTTTCTTGTTATACATGATGAGGACATTATCACATTACTCATGGATGTCATAATAATTTGCCATTAAATTATCCTAAAAGAATAGAGACTTGAGGGAAGGAATTGAAATACATTAATAAGATGGTTTTGTAGAATTTAGTTGAGAACATTTAATATGCAACGATCTAAAACCATCTTTAGAAATAAGCAAGTCTCTAGGTAGTGATATCTAAAATTTTGATGACGCTATTAGCTCCCTTTAATTTTACTCGAAATAATTCAAACTTGTGTACATTTGTTAATTGTTTGGGAAAAGCAATCTTTTACTTCTTATGCTCCATGCTAATAGCTAGTCATTAGCCAATGATCAAGTAAATAAGATAACATAATTGTGGTCGTGCCACCTTGATATAAGATTAATGTTGAGGAAGACCATTTTAAAATTTGTATATAAAGAATTTTATATGCTTCCGCTATGAATAGCTCTAAGGATGCTAAAATATGTGTTGGTCTTTTATCTAGATTTTGCTCTGTACCCCTTAGTAAATACTTGCAAAATCCTAGCAAGAAAATACTAAGATCATTTTGGAAAATTTTTATATGTTGAAAGGTATATGACACCTAATATTGGTTTTTAAAATGTGATCCTCTTTTAAATTTGTGATTATGAGGATTTAGAATGTGCATCTTATTATTCCATAATACAGAGGAGAGCTATCTTGTAAAAATGAGTGTATTATAGAGATTTGTAGCTACCTCCATTTAGAATATGGAATATATATATATATATATATATCTCGCTTGTTGTAAAGCCTTTCATTAGGTTATATAGTTGAGGAAATTATTATTGGAAATGTATTTTGTTGTTTCCTCCAATTATGAATGTGATATTTTATCTACCTTGAACTTCTCTTAAAGATTTTGTTTGAGAAGATTATAAATACTCATACTCATGTTCACTTCTGTGGTGAATGTATGCTTACGCATTTGTATGACCAAAGGCTTACCTATGTGGGTTTTATTGATATTTTGATATAGCCTTGGTTTAGTGGGAGTTTGAGTTGTGTCCTTTTAAGGACATTTGAGGGTTTAAGGCCATTTTTGCTATTATGCTTAGTTCTTGTTTTAGAAACAATAAGATGCTTTATATCATTTGTTTCCCCATAGGATTCAATGATTCGTGTTTATACATCTTGTATCACTTGTTTCCTCCTGGGATTTAGTGATCTTGAATTGTTTCTCTACTGAGTTTCAATCTAAGTTTAAAGATTTATGGTGCTTTGTATAATTTGTCTCCCTATAGGATTTAATGATTTGTGTTAGAGCACTTTGTGTCACTTGTTTTCCTATACGATTAAGTGACTTCATGTCGTCTCTTTGCTGAGTTATGGTCAAAAGACCCATTTTATGTTCAATTCAGTTAGATGTGTCTATATCATTTGTATCTCTATAGAATTCAATGATTTTGTTGTGGTACACTATGCATGTCACTTATTTTCCTATAAGAATTAGTGATCTTATGTTGTTATCATACTAAACTATGTTTGGAATAAAAAAATTTGTATTTTGTCAATTTAGATCATGAGACATTATATCACTTGTTTTCCTATAGGATCTAGTGATTTTATGAAGTTTCATTTTTTAAATTTTGTTTGTGGCTTATTTATATAACTTGCTTAATTAATGCAATCCAAGTGGGAGATTGTTGGAATATTTATTTATGGATTTACATTGATTAATAAACCCAAATTAGTCTTTATGATCTTGTGTGGACCGTGATAGGTGGACCACACAAGTGAGCACAATAGGTAGAGGCCCAACTTACAACCCTATAACTGTCAGTTATTCCCCATCTCTTAACTGACTAAGTCAAAGATGATGGAATATAATTTATTTTTTATTTATTATAGTGGTTACTGATCTGGTCCATATAAACCAATCAGTCGATAACCACAAACACACAATAGTTTTCACTTTCTCTATTATCTCTAAATTCTCTGCAAAACTACGAGGTCTTGTGAGATGTGCGTCTGTCTATACTTGAGGTAATTGAGCTATTTCTAGTGATCATGAATTCTTTGGATACGCACACAAATCTTTGTTTATTATCATTTGTTTATATGAATTGAGATACTAAGTCAAACATTTATAAGATCAAGTAACTTAAAAATTTAAAACTTTCAGCAAAACTCAATAAAATATCATTTAAAAAAATACAATGTGAAATAAAAATATGATTTCTAAACAATAACGCTAGTTGTAAATTTATTTTATTTAATATTTATAAATCACAGTAACAATTTATCTATTACATATAGATTAAATTAATCTAAAAGAGATTTCCATGTACTAAATTAACACATACATCTTAACTGGAAAAATAATACAGAATGAGAAAAAGAAGACTCTCAACCCAAAAATTTTAATAATTATATGCACATTGCATGTACGATGTTGATGATGTAGGGAGCAAAAGACTAGGTATTTATATACATGAAATAATGATATACAAGGAGGTACTTTTTTTAGCATTGTTGCATGCAAGCTTCTTGTAAGTAAAAGCTTGTGAGTTCAATCCTGTTTATAATCTCAAGTTATTAGTATCTACCCCTCTAAAAAAAATATTTTCTAGAATAAAATGTGAAATATATCTTGGATGAAAATGAGATAGACATATTTCACGTTTTTCTTTTCTAAAAACATTTTTCTAATCCTAACATTTTTCTTTGAACTCTTATCAAAGTCTTCTTTTCTTTTCTTTTCTTTTCTTATTGAAAAGGCTCTTCTTAGATTCTCCTTCAAAGGAGATGATACTATTGGATGTGATGTGAGTGGGTGAAAAAGGAAAGGAGGGTGAGAATTAGAATGACTATACCAATTTGATACACCATAAACAGGAGGCACGCTGCAAGTAGGAGTAGAGCCCACCCCTATTCCTTTTCTCTTTATTTGTATGTTTCTTAAGCTTTTTCTTTTATCAATCATGATCTCTCATTTCTTTTCAGCCAAAGACTCTACTCTAGCATTTAGACAAAATTGTCTATCCAAAATTACCATTTACTAGATTCAATATTTTAGTAAAATTGTTATCAAGTGAGGGTGAATTGAAATCTTAACGTGGCATCACTGTATCAAGTATCACATATATGCCAAATCTATGCTTGACATGTGTATCAAAATACATAAATTCAACTCAATCACATGCTTGTGGGATCTAATTCTTTTGTTAATGATTTGAGAAGCTACTTTGTTTTTTAAATCATGAGAAGGAGGAAGACTTAATTAATGCATGGAATGATTTTCAAAACAAGACACAAATTCAACTGAGTCACAAAATGCATAGCATTGTAATTAAGTAACATAGATATACTATTTTCCTACCAAAACATACTATCATCATCATCATCTCCTTCTTCTTCTCATGCTTCTCTCAGCTCTTCTCTATTGTTCTATAATATGATTACGTTCATTTAATATATCAAAAAGCACTCCCCTACGTAGAAAGGGATTTGCAGGATCATAATTATTGTTGTATAACAATCCTCTAAAATAACAAAAGTTTTCATGGCCAAGAATGTGTTGAGCTAATTAAAATTCATCCTTATTAATCTCTTCGTTATTACGCATTTCAATTAAAAAAGTAACCAATTGTGCCGATGTTGGATATTGCATTGCTTGTTGTGGTTGTTGTACTATAAGAGCTCCTTGCTACTGCTGCTCATTAGGAAATATAATGCGTAAAACATTTACAAACCATCTATGTAGCTCACCATCTTCCCCAACACCAATAGCATTGTTAAGACTGTATCAATGTATAAATTATAAAAAATCATAAATATTAAGATTATGAAAAAAAAACTTACTGCTAATTAATAAAGAACATAATTTAAAATTGAAATTCTTCATTGAATCCTCTCCCAAGTGTATTCATCAGTTTGAATATATCATTTAGGGCATGTGCCCATTGATCTCTAAACTCATTTGTGAGGTTTTGCAAAATAGAAACATCCATGTGCTTAATTTTGTATTGAAGCATGAGTTCAATGAGGCACCTGGTTAGTCCAACTCCCCATAAAAAATGAGAAAACATGATGATAAACAAATGAAACTACAAGGTAAAGAGTGAGTGAGTAAGAAAAAGAAAATAAACATAAAAATATGAAATTATTAAAATATTAAAAAGGAAATATGTTGTCCAATATCCAAAACTAATATAATCTAATATTAATCATTAGAATTCGTAAAAAACAAGCCCGTCCAATGTAACATCCTAAGTTTCAAGGCTTGAACTTTCAAGTGTTTAGAAGGGTGAATTGATAAATTTAAGTAAATTATAAATTAATGAGGTTTTTAAAAAACTAATGTAATTATTAGATCATTGAGTAGCCTTAAAAAAGGACTACATCAAAGTTTGAGTAGACTGAGAGTAGATTGGAACACTACCTCCAATATTATTTTATAAATTGGAAAGATGAAAGTGTGTGTGTGCACATGTGCGCGTGCGTGCATGTGAGAAAGACATATAGGGCTGTCTCAATCACAACAAAAGTTGCAAAAATAGTAGGCTTTATATGTAAAAGTAATATAGGGTTGTCTCAATCACAACAAAAGTTGCAAAAATAGTAGGCTTTATATGTAAAAGTAATATTTATGATAATAACCAATGCATAGATGAGAGACCACTGCTCTACTCATGATTGATTTTCAATATTTTCTATATGCCAACAATGAATTTGAATTCCACAATTGTATTTAAAACAGACACTAAATGTCTGTACTATCTAAATCATTAAAATTTAAATAAATAATTTTAAATTCATACTCTACTTAAAATTAATGAGTGAGTGAGTTTGTATTGTTATCATTTTTTATTTTATTCTTTTTTTTTATATATACAAACTTTTGCATACGTACTAATTGAAAATCTGTTCCCCTATGCCTTTTTCCTTTCCCTTTTTTTATACATCTAGTGCCATATTGCATAACATGAAATTGATATTAGAAAAATAAAGATAATACTAAAAAAATATATTATTTGATACAATAGATTTCACTTCTTTAAAAAAAAATTCTATTTCCATTAAAATTAGTCATTAACTTCTACTATCATATAGATTTTGAATAGTTATTATAATTTTTTAAAATCATATTTCTATTTTATATATTATTCTTATGAAAAAAACTGGATAATAAAATTTTTAATTATTATTATTATTAATGTATTCATATAAAATCTATAACGAGAGTATAATTAATAAATATACAATTTAAGAAAAAAAGAATTTGTGCTAATTTTTTAAAAATATGAGTAGTAAAATATAAATCAATATTATGTATCACAAGAGGAAGAGAGTAATAAATATTATCTTCCCCTTGTATAAAAAATAAATTTTATTTCTTTTAATTATTTCTTGCCTTGAGAGAGCGAGGGGCCTCTGAGGAGAGAGGGAACCGATGAAAGTAGGAGTTAAAACACTATTACAGCCTTTCAAATGCTACTCCTCCAGTCTTATATATTAGTTACTTTCTAGAAATATAATCTAGTCTACTTTATAAGTCACAAGCTGATGGGATTATTTTGTTTCAAATTAAAATTCCTAAATTACCCTTGAAAAGTAAGAGAGAGAAAGATAGAAAAAATTTTATTATATTATCTGTTTACTTTTTTTCTTTTTACTTTAAGGTTATATTTGAAATTTTACTTACTTTTATTCCTTGTAATTTTGTTGTATTGATATTGATGAGATTGATAAAAATGACTTATAAATGAGATCAACAGAAGTACTTCCTAAGCTTTACAGGCCACACTCTGATAGCTATCGTTCTTCCCCTCCTTTGAACACGTGTCCTTTCACCCCGTTAGATCTCCTTTGCCTATGTCTTGGTCGTGTGGTTCACGTCTTTCCTTTCTCTCCCAACTTAATCAAGTCACATTACTCGCTCTCACCTTTCTTTTAGTCTACCACTTTCACCTTTCTTTTAGTCTACCACTTGCTAACTTGTACTATGAAGTAGACTTTAGTTCTTACTTCTTTTCTATAAAAAATAAAATTCATCCAAAAGAAATGAAAGATGTATGGGGAACAATAACATAAATGGCCCAAATCAATCAATATTCACAACCTTACAATAAAAGGTAGGGAATAATCAAGAGAAAATTACACCTAAAAATTTATTGCACAAAAATCTTATGAAATTCACAAAATATTTCTAAATTCTAGATCGTATGCATTTACAATATAAAATTCACAAAATACTTTTAAATTTTAAATCCTACATATTTACAACTTAGCAACAAGTATTTACAATTTGAGAGGTATTTTATGAATTTTATGAGACTTCTAGGTAATAAATTCTCTTCTGCAAGACCTAGGTGTAATTTTCCAATAATCAAAGATACTAAAAGTGCTCTCCAATATTTTTTGAGATACTTTATATATTAAAATAAATTTTAAATATTTTTTGAGATATTTTGATATATTTTAAAAAATATCCATAATAATGCATACAAATATACGATCTTCTACTATAAAATGAAGTAAAATTTTGATTGTGGAGTTAGTTTAATGGATATATATATATATATATATTAGTAACCAATAGTTTTTTATTACTTTTATTTTTTTAGCTCATATGGTGCTGTGCAAGTTAGGCACATTTATAGTCCACTTTTAATTTTTGAAGCCTCAGCTAGGAGTTACTTTGAGGCATAACATCTACACAAGGATCCATCCATCCATCCATCTTCTATTCTATCTATAATTGTAAAATACATGAGTTGATTATTGATTAATAGTTGCCTTTACAGTGTTCTACTTTTAATTAATTAATATTATTAATCCTTGTGTGGGTTCCCTTTTGATGTTATGGAATTATGTGATCAAGACAAAATTAAGTAGACACAAACAAACAAAATAAAATTTGGGCTGTTTGATTTTCTTGTGTTTCACATTCAAAAAGTAAAATTTTACTTTTAGGATACTGTAAGTTGTTTAAGTAAAATATTTTATAAGAAAGCACATCTAAACAGTGCTTGAAAGCGAATTTGAGAAACGTAACTATTTGAAACTTTTGAGAAGCAGATTTAAAAAATATGATGTTATTTAACCGTACAATCTCTAATTTAATCTCTTATTCTTTTATTTAAAAATAGTTAATTTATTAAAAATATAATTATTATTTCAATAATAATGATAATTAGGTATTAAGTTTTTAGCATTATAAATTGAATAATTAATCATGTTAATTTTTAGCATTAATGTATAATAAAAATTATAAATCTTTATCATATTTTTTAAATATTTTAAATATATTACATTTGTATAATAAAATTATAAATCATCATAAATCAATATCTTTTTTGATAATTGTACATTCAAAAAAATATTTTACTATCATAATCTAAATAACTTTCAGTATACCAAACTAACTTTTGAAAAAATGTATTCAAATATAAATTTTGTTTTAATAACTGACTTTTATTAAATTAACTTTGGCTAAATAAACTTTTAACAAACTGAATAAATTGATACCCAAGCCAAAAACTAATAATTAAAAATAAAAATAGGGGAAAATTTTAATAAAGGAAAAACAATTTTAAGCAATTAAAAAATGATTGCAGAATAAAATAACACAAAGCATTTTAGAGAAATAAAATTGAAAAACATGAAATATAGCATATCAAGTATTTAATTTCCCTTTAAAAAATATATGCTATTTCTCTCATTTTTTTGGCCCAATTCTTTTTTATGGATAATGGGACTAATAGAAATGCTTGATTTAGAAATCAAATTTCTCCCTTTAAAATGCCTGATTCTTAAGACATCAATTTATGATAAACAATATCCTTTATGATGCAAGGAGAGTTATTAAATAGAGAAACAATCAAGTGTTTTTGTTGTGCCAATTACATTGTAAGCTATAATTTGAAAACTTTTATCTATGATATCTTTTTATCACGTACCTACTTTATTCTTTTCTTAAAAAAGTAAAATATATATTAATAAAACCTTAAGTATAGAGAAAATAAAAAAAATTACATATCATATCTTCTTCTTTTTCAATCCTCTAAAATACTTCTAAATCTTTCTACAATAATTAAAAAAGATTCTCCTATGTCAATCAGGGTCTATAGGATCAAATCTAATATTATACAATATTTTTTTATAATAATCGAATGATCATAACAAAGAATGGCTTGAGCATTATGAAATTTGATTCAGTTATTTCACCATTTTTAAACATTTTTATTAAAAAATTAATCAATTATTGTGGAGTTGGAAAAACTGAATGTGGCTGTGACTGTGACTGTGGCTATAGCTCTGAGACTACTGAAACTTCTTCCCTAGGAGAAAATATTATAGTTAAGGCTTCTAGAGATCTAGAATGTATCTGTCCAGTTGCATCTCGATTAAAAGCACAAGTAAAAATAGTTAACTTTGTAAAATTACAAAATAATTAATAATAATAAATATTAAAATAATAAATATCAAATTTACTATAAATAAATAAAAAAACTTACATTATCTTTATGAGTTTTTAAAAATAAAATTTTATATTTCACTCTTGCATGAGTGTACACGTTAGTGATAAATTGATGATTCAAGGCTTGTGCCCTATGTTTTTTTAATTGTTGTGGAAGTTCACTTGACATATCTATATCCATATTTTGATTTTTATATTCGAGCATCAGTAGAACAAGGAATTGTGTTTGTCTCTCATCCCAGCAAACACCTAAAGATATGTTGAAAATTGCAAGTGAATAAATGAATAAGTCAGCAAATAAAAATAATGGCTAAATTATAAAGCTGTCCTAAATATTTTCAGGTTTACTACTTTCAAGAAATTAACAATCAAAAAGGAAAAATAACTAAAAAATTTAAGAAATTAACGGTTAAATAGAAAAAGTAACTAAAAAAAAATTAAAATACTTACATAATCTGATTGTGTGCGTGTAAAAGTGTATACATATTATAAAAATATAAATAATAATAATATTATTATTAGAAATAGGACACATAGGCCAAGGGTCCATTTTCTTTTGTCTTTCTAAAAAAATAATAATTTTGATCATTCTTCCAACTTTGTCAAGTGGAACATATATATATATATATATATATACATATATAAAATTTTTTAAAAAACTAAAGAACCTAGTCTCCTCATCATTCTCTATCTCCATACTTAAAAATGATGGTTGATCAAAAAATGCAAAATGAAACGTCTAAATTAAATTAAGCAAATGAGCATGCTTAAGGTCTTTCCTGTACAAATAACTTATGTATACTTGTCAATTAATGTGAAAAATAGATTTAGCATTATCTACAATAACTTTGAAGGGATATTAGTGTCAAGTCAACACTTCCATTTTTTGTTCTTTTTTAGATAAAGGCATGGCTCAAATACTCGCTGGGAGAGAGATATATATATATATATATACATATTTAATACTCAATCCTTATTAAATGTTAGGAAAAAAATATTCCCTCTATTTTAAATTATAAGACATTTTTAGATAAAATTTTATATACCAATAAAACTTATTAAATACACTTTACAACCTTATTTTTTCAAAACAAAAATATAAATTTTTAAAAATGTCCTTCATTTAATACTCCATTGATAAAAGAATATTGAAGAGAGAGAATATATGGAAAGAGTGATATTAAAAAAATTATTAATGAAGCCTTATTTTTATCAAAATATCTTATATTTTGAAATGCTAAATTTTTTTAAAAGTGTTTTATAATTTGATACACAGGAAATATATATGTTTTTCTATTATTTTTTAGACGAAGGCATGGTTCTACAATTTATGGGCTGGTTTATTGCAATAAATTCATTGAGAGCCCTATTTATATTTTCCCATAAGCATGTAAGCTGTCAGGCACCCCATGAGTGAAATGAAAGTAATCAAAATTAGGATCCATAGTGTTACAAATTTGAATTATCTCACTTATGCGCTACCTATTCAAATTACCTACTTAACCAGTCCCGCTCCTAGTTTTTAATTAAATTTTTTCCATGAATAATGAATCTAAAAAAATCGATGTTCATTAATTTTTGCATAAGTATGATATAGATAATGTTAAATTAAAGTAAATTAAAAAGTGTACTTCCTCCATTTAAAAATATAAAGCATTTTTAGTCTTTAGAGGTGTAATCATTATCTTTTTTTCAAAAATACCTCTATTGATAACGACTTTATATTTATTGTAAGATATTTAATAGGGATAAATATAAAAAGATATGATTAGTTAAAAAGTAAGTAACTACTTTATTGAGAAGTGAGATTTAGTTAAAATTTTTTTATATTTTTTAATGAAGGGAGTATGTTTTTTATTAGTATTTTTTTACCAGTATATATTTTCAATAGTTTCACTTTTAAGAATAAATTGTTTAGTGAGAGGTCATATTGTTTTTAGGCTAACCAATGAGAGGTCACATTGTATTGATGATGTCTTGATGAGTACGATAAGATGATTTTGCAGAAGCCCATGCCTCATTAATTTATTATTATTATTTAAATATTAAAATCATGCAATAAAATGGTGGTCAAATTAAACACTTCGTGCTAAATTATAAAATAATTTAAAATGAGATGATACATATTAATAAAATATAATAACGACACCTTATCGATTTCTTTTTTAAAATAAATCGTATACTTTTAAATAATTTACCTTATAATGTTATTTTAATATTTATATTATTTTAAAAAAATTATATTGAAAAAAAATATCATTTACGCTCGTGTGTGTGTGTGTGTGTGTGTGGTGCGTGTGAGAGACATGTGTAATATTTCCCATTGTTCCTTCTGCTAAAAAGACTTTGTTCCTTCTAAACCATCACATACACATATCTACGCGCACACAATTCGGACACCGAGCTTAGGGCCTGCTTAATTTCTATTACATTTTTTACTTTTAAAAATTGTAATTTTATAATATGGTTTTTAAAATTATTTTTCAAAATAAATGAAAATAAAATTTATTTAGTTATGTTACTCTACAAACGATTTTAAAATTAAAAATAGGCTGCCTTAAGAGCAGTCAAAGATAATGATTTATAATAAAAATTGACAAAAATAACTGTATTTATTAATAATGTATTTTGGAAAAAATAATTTTTTTTAAAAAATAAAAATAAAAATAGTCCTCCTCTGGTTTTATTTATAAGTCACTTCCAACATATTTACCAGTATCAAGAAAAATTTTTTAAAACTCATTAGTTCTTTCTTAAAATTTAATAAGTTCTCAATTTTGTCCTTATTAAATATACATATTTCAATAACAATTTTCTCTCTTCAATATTCAATGGAGGGTAAAAGAGAACAATTATAATGAAAATTTATAAATAGAATTAAAAAAAAATTCTTCTTTTTCTGTCTTATAAATAAAATTAGAGAAAGTACATGAGAGTGGGGTGAAAAGGAGCTTGCTTTTCTTGGAGAAATGATTCATGGGGAAGGAGCTACATGCAATTCACGTTGCATTGGGTTTCCAAAAAAGTGTGGATAAAATGCATGGTTATTATTATGGATAGTGGCATGCCACCCATGGCGCACAATGGGTATAGAGTGTAGAAAATGAGTAGTCACTATTATTTAAGAGTAGCCTACAAAAGAATGATACATGTGAGGCCGCACTTTGGAGATTCCATTCAAACCTGTATATATATATTTTTTGGCTAGATAAACCTGTATATATTGATCTTTATATTATTTAAATTTGCACATTAATTATTCTTTACCTACTTTAAAGGGTAAAATATATATTAATAAAACATTAAATACAGAAAAATAAACAAATTATATATCATTTTTTTCTCGATTCTCTAAAATACTTTTACATTTTTCTACAATACTTAAAAAGATCTCCTACGTCGATCGGGATTTGTAGGATCAAATCTAATATTATGCAAGATTTTCCTATAATAATCAAAACACTCATGACCAAGAGTGGCTTGAGCATTATGAAATTCTGGTTCAATCATTTCACCATTTTCAAATATTTTCATTAAAAAATTAACCAGTTGTTATGGAGTTCAAAAAGTTGATTGTAGTTGTGGTTGTGGCTGTGGCTTTAAAACTACCAGAACTTCTTCCCTAAAAGGAAATATTATAGTTAAAGCTTCTAGAGATTTAGAATGTGTATGTCCAGTCATATCTCGTCCAAAAGCACGAGCGAGAATAGTTAGCTGTATAAAATTACAAAATAATTAATAATGATAAATATTAAAATAATAAATATTAAATTTACTAAAAATGAATAAAAAAACTTACATTATCTCAATGAGTTTTTAAAAATAAAATTTTATGTTCCACTTTTGCACGAGTGTATACATTAGTGGCAAATTGATGATTTAAGGTTTGTGCAAGTTCACCTGACATATCTATATGCATATTTTGATTTTTGTATTCAAGCATCAGTTGAACAACGAATATTTTAAAAAATATAATAAATGCATCATTTTATATTTCTTTTTAAATGAAATTTTTTATTAAATAAAGATAAATATAAAAAGGTGACATTAGTTAGAAGGTAATTAATTAATTTATTAGAAAATAAAGTTTAGTTAACAATGTCTTATCTATTGAAAAAAAAAGGAATAGGTTTCTAAGCCACTCAATTTTTTGGTGATAAAAAAACAACTCTCTCTATTTCTTTTTCTTTTTCCTTTTTTTATAAGACAAGGCAAGAACCAAAAAGCTAACAAAATTAAAAGAATAAGAAAATGATTAGCTATTCAATGGTCTAATAAACGTGAATGACCTCTTTTGTCAATCAATAAATGTATCAAATTAATATTTTGAAACATGTACAGACAAAATTTTAGAACGCCCTAGCCTCACTGTACTTGAAAAAAAAGGATAGATGCCTTATTTTGCACAGAAATTGAATTTTGATGTTAACACAGTATCATCCATCTAAACAAATTAATACACCGTAAAAAACTTGCAGAGTATGAGTGTAAAAAATTGAAAGAAAAAAGAATCATAAATAGTGGTCTATTTATATATTCATATATGTATGTCAAATACAAAAGATTGAAATATCTGAGAGTCACTTCACAATAACTAATTAACTTTTTAATGGAAATTTTTGAAAATGATGAAATAATTGAACAAAAATTTCATAATGTCTAAGCCATTCTTGATTATGAGCATTTTGATTATTATAAAAAATTTTATATAATACTAAATTTGATCCTACTGATCTTGATCAACATAAGAGATTATTTTTAATTATTGTAGAAAAATGTAAAAGTATTTTAGAGAATTAAAATAGAAGATATGATATGTAAGTTTTTTATTTTCTCTATATTAATATATATTTTACTTTTAAAAAAATGAATAAAGTAGGTAGAGAATAATTAATGCGCAAGTTCAAATAATGTCAGGATTGAAAAAGTAAAGATCAATATACATAGATTTGAGTGAAATTTCCCTCCAAAGTGAGAGCTCACATGACATCTTTCCCTTGTAGGCTCCTCTTGAATAATAATAAGTACTCATTTTCCATGCTCTATATCCATCGTACGCCGTAGTTGGCATGTCAATATTCATAATAATAGCCATGCATTTGACCCACACTTAGAATCTAAGTTTATTCATCTTTACTTTTTTTTAGATTTAAACAATAAATGTATCAAATCTATCTTATTTACAATACCCATTTCTCTTATTTTATATTGTAGATTACTAGATGGGATGCTAGCTTTTTTTTTTAAAAAAAAAGAATCACATGCATGCTTATAGTAAAAGTGACCCATAAAGTGTATTCATATATGTTACGCTTTGTTTTAAAGTCTCTTTAAAGTTGCTTTCTTTTTATTTCTCTTTCTTTAATTAACAAACTTATTACATTTCTAATTTCTGCTTTGATTTCTCACCACTCTGCTAATGTGACTCTTCTAGTCTAGTTTGGAAGCAAAGCTCCTATCCAACCATATGCTACACTCACTATCACATCACTTTATTTTTAGGTTTGAATAAAGCAATAATCTATAATATAAATCATATTTTTTACATCATTTGATTTCCCTTCATTCTTAATTTTTGACAATTGTTTTGAGTATTTGAAGCATTATTTAGATTTATTAGACTTAATTTGTAATTTTAAAAATAACTTGTCAATTTCTAATTTTTCATCTTAATTTTTTTATTTTTTTCCTGCTTACATCCTGCATACATATAATTTAGTCTCATTTTGATTTACTAATTATCTCCTTTGTTATTTTTATTTTTCTAGCATTGAAATATATTTTTATAACAATTTTATCATATTCACATATATTTGTAGACATGCATATATTCACCTCACTTTAGGACACTTAAACAATAACTTATTATGCTCTTATTATATTGAAAAGGAAAAAAAAAGTACTCATTAATTTACTTTAAAAAAGATATTAATTTTTTATTTACAATAATTAGAGATAAAATTAAAATATTGTTATACTTTTAAGTAGATAACCATCTTTTATTGATTCAATTAAAAATATTTTTATATATAGAGATGAAGGAATTATTTATTAATTTAGATTCTTGTATAACAATACAATTCCAATTAATAAATAATTCCTATTTTAGTGATATATAATATATTCCCTCCGTTACATGTTTTTGAGGAGTTGAATGTTTAAAAATATAAGGTATTTTTAGTCTTTTGAGATGTACTCATTATTTTTTTTTTTAAAATGCCCTTATTGATAATGACTTTATATTTATTATAGAATATTTAATAGGGGTAAATATAAAAAAATAGAGTTAGTTAAAAAGTAGGTAACTACTTTATTAGGGGTGAGATTCAGTTAAAAATGCCTTATATTTTTGAATGGAGGGAATATTATTTTTCATTTTCACCTTTAATTCTAATTATCAATACAATTTTTAATGAATGAAAAATAACTTTATACAAGAATCTAAATTAATAAATACTTCCTATTGATATATAATTTTTTTTGAAGCTATTTATATTTTAAATTAAATAAAATATATGTAACCAATTATATATATATATATATATATATATAAAAGTAGAACCGCAAGCTTATGTCTGGCGACAACACGTGTCCTTCATTTTCTTTTACCTTTTCTTTAAAAAAAAAATAAACTACCTCTCTTCAATGAATGCCTCCTATCAGTTATGAATTCATTATTTATTGTTTATTTATCAGTCATGTATCTCTCCACTATCCCAACTTAAATATATAAAAGTATAACAACAAGGTTATGTCTAGTGAACTACCTATGCCATCTAAATCTCACGTAATTTTTACTTTAATTATTAGGTAACATATATTTTTAAAATTAGTCATTTAATGTTTAAATATTTAATTGTTACAAAATCACCCATGATCACGATAACTTCCCATTATATATAAATTTATATCCCACAACAGCTTTTGTAATTTATATATTAACATATTTAAATAACTAATTTCATAACTACCCAAATGCCTCGGTCAAAATCAACTATGTTTAATCTTAAAAAAAAGAAAAATAAAAAAAGGATTATTATTAGCATAAGCAGTTATTCAAAGAACTGAATCATATCTTAATATTATGAAATTAATTCAAATTTGAAAAGTAAATCAAAGTATTTAAATTAATTTCATTTTCATAATAAGAATGTGGCATTTAAAGTTTAAGTTTCTAGAGCTTTATTTATTTTACAAAATATATAAATTTAAATTATAATGTTAAGTTGAAGTTTTGAACTTATATTTAGCTTACAAAATACATAAATTTAAATAAAGATTTTAAGTAACCACCCTCAACATGGAAAATGGTCATGGATCTTGGAATTATGTCCCACTACATATAATTTTCAATAACATGTATAACTTACAATTTATTTTTGCTTAAATTATATTTAATTAATATTTTTTTTAATGGAGAGATATAAAAGTTAACAACTTTATCAGGTATAATACCTATTTTAATTTGAATTTAACTCATTTAAATAAAATATGTTTAAACTACACTTATGCCATCTAAATCCCTCATACTTTTTACTTTAATTATTGTTAAGATATATATATATTTTTAAAATTAGTCATTTAATGTTTAAATATTTAATTGTTACAAAATTTAAAAGGAAGAAATTTATATGTCAAATACTACCACTCACCATATGCCATATGGAAATTTAAATACATATTTAAATGAGCGTATTTAAATAGATGTTTTGTTAACTACACAAATGCCATATGAATATTTATTTTGTTGACTTGGTTAGAATCAAGTGAGCCCAATATTAAAAAAGCAAAAATAAAATGAAAGAATTATTATTAGTATTAGCAATTATCCAAAGAACCAAATCATATCTTAATATCGTAGAATTAGTTCAAATTTGAAAAGCAAATCAAAGTATTTAAATTAATTTCATTTTCATAATAAGAATGTGGCATTTAAAGTTTAAGTTTCTAAAGTTTTATTCATTTTGCAAAATATAAAAATTTAAATAAAAAAATTTTAAGTAACTACTCACAATATGGAAAATGGTTGTGGGTCTAGGAATTATCTCCCACCTCATATAATTTTCAATAACATGTATAACTAAGAATCTAATTATATCATATAGAGATTTTTCAATTAATATTTTGTTTAAAAAATATAACGGTTAACAAATTTATTAGGTATAATAACTATTAATATATTGAATTTAGCTTATTTGAATAAAATATTTTCAAACTACGGTTATAGCATCTAAATTTTTCTTTAATTATTAAATAATATATATTTTTAAAACTAATCATTTAAAGTTTAAATGCTGCTTATCTTTAATTGTTACGAAATTTAAAATTTATATATTTTAACTCCAATTCACCATACGCCATGTGACTGCATAGTTGCTTCCCATACCTCCCTTGATACAGTTATCCCCCTTAACTCAAGTTATCTCTCACAACCCACCTATTTCAATTATCTCCAATGAAGCCATGATGTAAGAGGTTTTCATGAGGTGAGCTTTTTGCAGTTGGTATATTTCACCTTAACAGGCAATCTTACTTCTATATTGGCCTTCTATTATTGCATGCAATAGTCTCGTGTCTCATATGGCTTCCTTTCATGCTGTGCGAGATATTGATAACACCTGTAAACAGTGAAAAATCAAAGTTTGAATAATTCAATTATGGTCTATGACTATTGCCAAGATGCAAGATGATGATTCTGCGATTGAGATGGTTTTCCAAGATGAATCAGTATTTGCTTTATCAATTGTCTTAAATTCTTTTGCATGTACTATCCTATATTTGACATTGTTGTTTGTGAAATGAAAGGTTGATCGCATAGGAGCCTATATTCATCAGGGTATAGCTAAACATCACAAAAAGTGGCTAAAGGAGGGGAGAGTTTTTGTGATTACCCAATTTGGAGTGGGTATAAATGCTGGCTTATATCAGACAACACAACACAAGTATAAGATTCTTTTTCAATTTTTAACATCCGTTAAAGCATTCTATGATACAAGGAATATACACCCATATAGTTTTCACTTTACAAAGTTTGTAGATATTATCTCTGGTGCATCAAAGGATGAATTTTTAGTTGGTTTGACATTTCAACTCTTCTTTGATTTTTGTTATATGTTATCCTTTATCATTTAAAGAAGCCGTGTTAATATTGTCCTTTTTCATTCTTTTCTTATTACATGAGATTGGAAAGCTAGCAGGTGTTGGAGAGATACAAGTTTCTATGGTCAATGGAAACCCAGAACATAAGATTGATATAGAGCTGGAAGATGATTTGTAAGTTAAGACCCCTTCCTTTTTTATTTCAATATTTCTTTTTCTGATTTTGACTAATTTTAACATATTTGTTGCCTTTTCTGCAATTATTTTAAGTTATTATCGTCTTTCTTACACATTGTGGGGCAATTTTGCTGAGGATATTGTCAACTACATGAGTACATCTCCAAAATTTCCTATTATTGTCATCATCCAATGGTGCAAGATCAAAACTTTTAGAAGTATATCTTTTTTTTTTTAAGTCCTTTGTATGTTTAATTATTGCTGACCATTTATTATAGATACATACACATAAAGCTTTTCATGCGTTGCTTATTTTTTACTACAAATCAAAAGAAAATCTCAAACACCTTATTTTGCTCACGCATGTTGGTTCACCCATCAATCCATGAGGTTGTTTCTTTCATAAAGAGGTATAATTTATATTTTTATCCAAATTTAAAAATTCATATTTCGTGATTATTGTTAAAAAATTGTAGAACCCTTACAAAACTTTGATTAATTTATAGAAAAAGTATCTAATTAAATATAACAATTTATAAATATCAATTATATATATTTGACTCCAAAAATATTATGATATATTAATATTAATTAATATTCATATACCATAATTATTATATATATTAATATTAATATAGATATGAAAGATTAATCATTTTTTAAAAAAATGACTTTGACTTAATATTTCTTCAAAATATAGCATTGACAAACCATGTAATTACATATAACAATTTATAAATATTAAATATATATTTTTGACTAAAAAATGTTGTGATATATCAACATTAAATAATATTAATATATCATAATTTATATTAATATATTAATATTAAAAATGTACTTTTTGTCGAAAATCGCTAATGTCTTCATTCTTCATTCTTTCATTCCTTCATTCCAACCCCTTAGCTTCCTTTCTCTATTGTGGGTTGTGTACATAGATGGGCCCTACGTGAGTATGTCATTCCCCCAGTTTTCAATGTTTGTACATATTTCTTTTCATGTCCATTTATTTCAATTCTATTTAACTATTTGTATCAATTCAAAAGAACATTTATTTTTTTATTCTCACACATGAAAATGAGTTCATTTGTTTTATTTCTTATCATGTGTAGGTCTCTGACAATTAATAAGATATTTTTGGACACATGTAAGTTGCAGACCGTGAATGTTGATGTGTGTAAAGAACCCTCCAGTTTGTTTAACAAGAAAATCTTAAAAAACAAGGACGACATTTTGAAATATGCAGATAGGAGAAATGTAGATGACCTTCGAGATGGTCCTATTGTAAGTTAAACATTGTTA
Organism: Prosopis cineraria; assembly: GCF_029017545.1. NCBI lineage: Eukaryota > Viridiplantae > Streptophyta > Magnoliopsida > Fabales > Fabaceae > Prosopis > Prosopis cineraria. The sequence goes on from NW_026555338.1 coordinate 556,405, forward strand.
ATTAGTCTTCTAATTAGAAAAATATTGTTATAACATTTTTTTATTTAAATCTATGATTGTAGGATACTGAAGTTGTAACATTGGCTACTATAGCCAGTGTGGACTTAGAATGTGGATGGTATTATAATGGATGCATCACTTCTGCTAAGAAAGCTCTTCCTGATGGAGACTCCTTTTTCTGTAATAAATGCTAGAAAAAGATTTCTTATGTGATTCCTCGGTATGTAGCATATATTGGATTTTCAATTCATATATTGATGTGAATCTATGCAATTATAATTTAGCATCACTTTGCTTGTGTTTTTTCAAGATACCGTTTACCTTGTCATGTCTTTGATTCTTCTGGGTTAGCTGATTTAGTGATATTTGATCGTGAATTTTTTGAATTTTTGAAAATCTTAGCTCGAGATCTTGCAGATAAAGTTGAAAATGTGAGTCAAGTTACTGTGCTTTGAACCTTCTTTTTGATGCAATTATATTTCTTCTATGAGCTATATGTTCAATTATAATAGATTACTTGTCCCACCCGGAAAAATGCAACGCGGACGGCGCGCGAGCGGAGGTCCCGGCCTTCACGACGGGAACTGGATCGAACGAGGAGTCGCCACCAAGATTTTGAGGTAAATCTCGGAAAACCGATTAATGGGAGGATAAGGTTGATCTGCGTAATCAGAGAATAGATTCGGGAGTCGATTGAGTGTGGGGAAGGTGTTAGGCACCCCACAACACCCGTTCGTTAGAACAGTTACCTGAAGCTTGTTGTGTTCTTTTAATATGATTTTATAATTATTTTAATTATCCCTTTTATATTCATGTGTTTCAAAAAATGATAAGAATTATGTGAGAAATGTTTATTTATTTACGAGGGAGGACGGACTTGACTCAGAATCTGACTCTGAGGCCTACGTATCCTGTGATGGAGATCAAAGTCCACGTAGTTCGGGCTTAAAAGTTTGTTAGTGAAAATATTTTTTTGAAGATAAATTAATTAGAAATAATTCACCATTTTGCAAATAAAACAATTTCTAAAATTTTGATATGTGTGTTTTAAATTGCAAGAATTTAATTTTAATTATTTTCTCAATTTTTGAATTTCAAATTAAAGAAAAGAAAAGGGTCTAAAATTATTATTATTATTATTATTTTATTTTATGATTGAGGATTTAATTGCAGTACCTGCAAAACCTTATTGGTTCATACAGCAATGCAATTGTTCTAAATATCTGCGGAGATTCTGAAATCTCACACGATAAAAGAGTTTGGCCATTTAATTTATTTATTTATATTATTATGTATATTTTTAAGTGTTAATAATAATTTTAAGTGTGTGTATATATGTTTCAAAGAAACTTAATCATCATACCTGCAAAGCCTTATTAGCTTGTACGGTAATATGATTATCCCTAATATCTGTAGAGATTCCAAAATCTCACACGATAAAAGAATTAAATTTAATTAATTGATTTAATTAATTATATAATATATATGTATATATATATTTTAAAAACTAAATCATTATATCTGCAGAGTCTTACTGACTCATACGATAATACGATGATATTAGAAGCCTACGGGGATTCAAAAATCTCACATGACTAAAAGATATAATTGGTAAATATGGTTACAATTTAAATACATTAATTTGGTTAATTAAGTTTCTTAAATTGTGTATTATATGATTATTTACAAATATCATTTATTTATTATAGAAATTGATAATCACTATATCTGTGAGGACTTATTATCCTACACGATAATGCGATTAATTTAAGTCTCTATGAAGATTCTTGAAATCTCACATGAGACTTAAATATTTATTATAAAGAGAGAATTAATTTTAATAATGGGCCTTTGAAACTCATATAAATACATACAAGATTGATCCTCATACCTGTGAAATCTTATTGATTTACACGGTATAAAATCATTCTAAATGCCTACAGAGATTCTTAAAATCTCACACAACAAATAAATCAAAGGCCAGCGAGATTAATATTATGATCAAACCGTACCAAAACAATCAACAAGTTTTCATGGTTAATAAGCAAGCATAATGATAAATTTTCAAATACCAAGAAACTAATAATTCAATTAAATTGTATTCTTTGATCACTAAGGGGTATAGGATCATATCTAGTCTTATATGTAGTTGGACAAAGGATCCATGAAAACTTGGAATAAAAATGTGATTCAAAATCATAACCTTTAGCCGATGCTTTAAAACTTGAGAACATGCTCTTATATTTCCTAATATATCATGAAACACCTAAATTTGGATAGTTCTCATGATGCAAGTTGTAAGATCATGAAATCACAATTTTGAAGAACCAGATTGTTGATCCATCTTTAAGCATTTAAATGGATTTAAACATGCATTAATCATCAAGTCAGAACAAACACTCACTCCATACATGCCCATATTAAAAAAAAATTAAACCAAATTTCAAGTATCCCTTCTACAACATATATGCACACAAAATTTATCACAGCCATGATCGCATGAGCAATTATTCAAGCAAAATATTTTAACCAAACCTGTATTAATGCAGGCTCGATGTATTTTTTGAGAGTGAAGTCAAGACCTACCGATAGACCAGATCATTTTGAATCATATGCCATACACAGTGCCATGCATCTCGTGCAAACACAGGAGCCATACTCTCGATAAAGGCTACATAAGGAGGCAAATGAGGATCTGTGTAGTATCCTAATTCTTCCTCTATTATTCTGTGAACTTCACGATCACCTTTCTTTTTTTTTCTCATCAGGTTTAAGTGCTTCTTTGCATTGAAATGCTCAAGTCCCAAGTCTTCATCCCATGCAAATACGTAGTCGTAGGATGCCACAATATCTGGATGCAGAACTCTCCCACACTCTCGGTCTCTTCTTCTTCTCTCTCCTTTGCATTTTCTGTGTTGCTTCCTCTCTCTCCTCGTTCATTCTCTTTCCTTCATACTCCTCAGGAAGATCCAGAAGCAACCCTTTCGTCTATCTTTGCCTCTAGGAGCTAACTTTTCTCTCCTCCTTTCTCGGACGTTTTTTTCTTTATGCTCTGTTTTTTTCCCTTCTTCGGTCTCTCTGTTTTTTTCTCCTTCCCTCCTCCGTGTTGCGTCAGTTCTTCATCCAGACTTCTCCCTCGGTCTCTCCCTCGCTCTTCTCAGTCCTCTACTCTCCTTCTCGGTGCTCTCTCCTTCCTCGGCTTTCCTCTCGTCCTCGGGCTCTGTTTTTTTCTTCTCTCTTTTCCGTCTGGTTCTTGTGCCTTTTTCGCTGAAACTCCCCTCCTCTTTGTTCAGGCTTCTTCTGTGCTTTATTGTTCTCTCCTTCTTCGATTTTCTGTTCTCATTCTCATGCTCTCTTTTTTCTGATTTTTCGGTCTCTCGTTCTGTCCTCTCTGTGCTCTATTTTTTCTTCTGTTTTTCGTGCATGTGTGTGCTTGCTTCAATGTGTATGTTTTTTTTTTAAATGGAAAATAAGATTTAAGGAGAGAAATTTAACTCTCAAAAATTAACTCCCAATATTTTTGAATGATTGGGATAATTTAGAGGGAGATCTTAAAAGATTTAAACAAGATTTTTTTATTTTTAAAAATATAATCCTAAAAAAAGAATTAAATTTTATTTTTATATTTTTTGACTATTTATTATTATTTTATTAAATTTAAAAAAAATGTCCGGACAAAATACGGTGTTTACAATTGCCCCTCTTTACTTGTTTCTTATGTAAGTATATGAAAAAGTGTGTTTTTGAATTCTTACATAAGTGACAAGTAAAGATAGAACATGTATTTTGGTCGGCTATGCGATACCTATGAAAAGACCTAATTACCCCTGACACGACAAGATATGATTAAATGCAAGACTATTGGTTAACCAACACAATGACATGATTTTTTTTTGATTTTTTTTAGCAATGTGATGCAAATGAAAATAACCAAATAACATAAAAGAATGCAAGACTATAGGATAACAAACACAGTAAAATGATTTTTTTTATTTTTTTTTAGCAATGTGACACAAATCAAAATGACCAAATGATGCAAGACTATTGGATAACAAACACAATAGCATAATAATTTTTTTAGTTTTAGCAATGTGATACAAATGAAAATAACTAAATGATAATGATCCAAACAAAATATATGTTGACTAGTTGCCTCCTCTTCATTTGATTTCTACGTGAAAATTTCATAAGATGATATTTTTACTTTAGAAATGAATGAAGAGAGAAACATGTATTTTGTTTGGAAGGGCAAGACTCTTAGTTACCTACAAGTAAAAAAAAAACAAAACAAAACAAAGGGTTTAAAATGAAATGTGATTTAGGAACTAAACAAAACAAAACCTCAATGGAGATGAATTGCCTATGTTCCAAAGGACCTGGTGGATGCGTGCCTTTACAAGGCTTGGAGGGTGCTTGCCACGACAGGGCTTTAAAGAATTGTGCCAGCCGATACTGGGCTTTAAGGTGCCTGTCGTAACAGGGCTTTTAAAGAATCATGCTAGCTGGTACTGGGCTTTGGGGTGCCTGCTGTTATAGGGCTTTAAAGAATCATGCCAGCTGGTACTAGGCTTTAAGGTGCCTGCCATAATAGGGCTTTTAAAGAATCGTGCCAGCCGGTACTTGGCTTTTGGGTTCCTGTCGTTACAGGGCTTTAAAGAATCGTGCCAGCCGATACTGGGCTTTAGGGTGCCTGCCGCTACAGGGCTTTAAAGAATTATGCCAGCTAATACTGGGCTTTGGGTGCCTGTCGTAACAGGGCTTTAAAGAATTCTGCCGGCCGATACTGGGCTTTGGGGTGCCTGCTGTTACAGGGCTTTGGGGTGCCTAGCATTACAGGGCTTTAAAGAATCATGCCAGCTGGTACTGGGCTTTGGGTGCCTGTCATAATAGGGCTTTGGAGTGCCTGCTGTTACAGGGCTTTAAAGAATCATGCTAGTCGATACTGGGCTTTAGGGTGCCTGCCGTAACAGGGCTTTTAAAGAATTGTACCAGCCGGTACTGGGCTTTTAGGTTGCCTGCCGTGACAGGGCTTTGGGGTGCCTGCCGTTATAGGGCTTTAAGGGTGCCTGCCGTTACAGGGCTTTAAAGAATTGTGCCAGTCGGTACTGGGCTTTTGGGTGCCTACCGTAACAGGGCTTTAAAAAATCGTGCCAGCCGGTACTAGGCTTTGAGGTTCCTACCGTTACAGGGCTTTAAGGGTGCCTGCCGTTACAGGGCTTTTAAAGAATCGTGCCAGCCGGTATTAGGCTTTGAGGTGCCTGCCGTTACAGGGCTTTGGAGTGCCTGCCGTTACAGGGCTTTGGGGTGCCTGCCATTATAGGGCTTTGAAGAATCGTGCCAGCCGATACTGGGCTTTAGGGTGCCTGCCGTAATAGAGCTTTTAAAGAATTGTGCCAGCCGGTACTGGGCTTTTAGGTTGCCTGCCGTGACAGGGCTTTGGGGCACCTGCCGTTACAGGGCTTTAAGGGTGCCTGCCATTACAAAGCTTTAAAGAATTGTGCCAGCCGGTACTGGGCTTTTGGGTACCTGCCGTAACAAGACTTTGGGGTGCCTGCCATTACAGGGCTTTAAAGAATCATGCCAGCCGGTACTGGGCTTTAAGGTTCCTATCGTGACAAGGCTTTTAAAGAATTGTGCCAGCCGGTACTGGGCTTTAGGGTGCCTGCCGTTACAGGGCTTTAAAGAATCGTGCCAGCCGATACTGGGCTTTAAGGTGCCTGCCGTGACAGGGCTTTTAAAGAATTGTGCCAGCCGATACTGGGCTTTGAGGGTGTGAGAATAGGTTCTATCTCACGTGAAAAATATGAGAAACTCATAGGTGAGGTTTGTTATTTCTTCTCTTACTTCCTTGGGTTTTGCAAATTTTTGGTTCGCCCTAATCCAAATGGGCATACTCTCTATGGCAATGCATGCAATGGAATGATATGCAATGCATGATTTTTTTTATTTGCCCCAATCTAAGTGAAGGAAAATTTTTGTATTAAGTATGTGATGGATAGATAATGCATAATGCATGATTTTTATTTATTTGCCATAATCTAAATGGAGGCAAATTTTCATGTTAAGCATGTAATGAATGGATAATGCATGATTTTTTTTATGAAAAGTTCAATTTTTGTTCATGCCTCCAATTTAAATTGTGGCAATTTTGATGCAATGCATGCCATGAGTGATATGGAAGAGTGAATGATTTGCTTTTGATTTGCCCCAATCTAAATTGTGGCAATTTTTATGTGAAACATGCAATGGGTGGATAATGCATAATGCATAATTGTCTATTTTTATAAAAAAAAATTCAACTCCTCATTTATCCCAATCTAAACTAAGGCTCACTTTGATGTGAAAGATGAAATTTTTCAATTCGTGTGAAGATATGGAATGCTCAATGCATTTGAAATTGTAAAATGTATTTCTTTTATTTGTAGGATTTTGATGCAAGAGGGAAACAAAACTTGAAATTAGCAAAATGCTAGGGTCTTCTTGGTCATTTGCAACAGGAAAATTGTTGGTCGCCCCAATGAAATTGCAAGTCAATGACTTAACAACTTTTGTCACAAGAATTGGACATTAAGGGGTCACACTTTGAGATATCTAAAACTGTTTATTCCTCCCATATTGAGAATTTTCAAGGCAATTTGTTTGCCCCTATGAAAGGCTTGTTGGACATGGATGTTCCATCTTGTCTATCTTTATCATCACTATTTGTATAGTCAATAAGTGAAATTGGCACTGATTTTTATTTAACAATGTCAACGTAAACAATCATCGTAAACAAAAGGCTGTGTTTGAAAATGAAATGGAGTGGCCAATCAATGGAATGTTGGGAATATTTAGAGGCATCTCCATTTGGGTGCAAGAAATGTATGAAGGATAGGCATCACGTGGATAAGCCAAACTGTGAAGTGGAAAGTGATGGAATGGTAAAATTGAGAACCTGACTTTTATATGATGTGTCTTTGGATAGTATAGAGATAAAAGGGAATAAATATGGAAATTGAAAAGAGGGTCCCCTCTTCGTTTTGTATGTCCCTTTGAAAATGACACAATTTTTGAGTAAAAGATCTTATGCTGAGATATAAGCTTGCCCTAATTTCAACAATCTGCATCTTGGAATGATCTCTAATAAGAAAGCTACCCCGATTATATTCAAACAAGTCAAATCTCAATGAGGACTTATGGGGTTTGTAATGTGGCTTGGGTAAATTGGCTTATAAAGTAAAAGGATATTTGGCTCAAAAGTTCTATGCCCCTTATGCAAATTCTTCGTTCAACCTTTTTCTTCTTCTACTCTAACGTAAAATTATGCTAAAATTCACCTAACAAGAGAGGATATTCAGGGATTGTGATGTAGCAGAATAAGATAAAATTGTGGGTTGAAAATGGAAAGGAGTGATGGTCTAAACATAAGTGCAAAATCACAATGGAATTTTCTTTTTAGACATGTGATCTTGCAAGACTTGACATTTCAATGGAGTTATCAGTGAGAGAGGAAGAAAAATTCTCTTCTATTTCTTCTATTTCTTCTTTTTCTTTTCTTTTTCAATTTTTCTCTTCATGTCCCATTCAATGAGTGAATGTTAGTGGAGGGATAATCTTCTTTTTTGATTTTCCATCAGTAGGAGTATTTTTTCTTTTTTTTCTCTTTTCTTTGTATTTATTCTTAGCTCTTGAGCTTTGCTTTCATGAGCTTGGAAATGGAAAGAAATTATCTGAATGGATAAATCTGGAGGGTTAAAAAAAGGCTTCAATGGGGTGAAAGAAAGTCTTGATCCTCTCTTGGAATTTGAAAATTCAGTATAAACATATGTTCGAGTACCCTACCCCGGTGATATTTGTAAACAGGTGAATGAAAGAAACAATACTCCTGGCTCAATATGGGTGACTAGGGGAAACTCCTTCAAGATTTAGGAAAGAAGAAAAAAATGCCTCATATCTTTGACTTAACTTGTTAATGGAGCATGCTATCTTATCTCTCTAATCAGTTTTTTTTATCTTTATTTCTTTTTCTCTTTTTTTTCTTTAGTTCATTCACTCTTCTTCATATTTTCATGAATTAAGGGCATTTTTCTCAAATTGATCTTTTCCATATCTATTGTAATTTTTCATTGGGAATACCAAACGTTGAGGGAGTAATGGATGGGATAAGAGAAATTTGATGGTCAAGGGATAAAACAAGCAAACAGGGGTGTCAAATGGAAAAGTATGATTACAACATTGACAAAGTTAAACAAAATCATTTCCAGTGATAGAGTTTGACCATACAGACATTACGTAATGAAGATAAGACATGTTAAAAACAATATCTTTGAATTCTCTCTTCAATGGTGAATGACTTTATTGATGAATGTGATATTTAGGTTTGATTTCTTTATCTCCCCTCTTTATTTTTTTAACCTCACAACTTGATCAGGAAAACTATGTGCCCCAAGTGAATGCTAGCATCCACACCTACCATATCATTTTTGATGGTCAAGGCAAGGGTATGAAAGTATATTGTGAAATGTTGATGTGCTTTGAATGGATGAGATAATGGCAATGGGCAAGGAGTGAGAAAATGACTGGCATTGTGGCAAGTAAGGTGGGGGACTATGACCTTCCCATGTAAAGGACCCAAAAATCCAATATTTCAAAATTTTTAAAGTCTTTTTATCATGGTATGTGATAGGAAAATGCATGGATGCAAATGCATTTGTTTGTTATATATGGCTTTGCTCTAATGGATGATTATTGTGGAATCAAGTGGGGGGTCGGGATGAAAAGATGTATCAATTTATTTATTTACAATTTTGCATTGGTGTAGGGGACCAATTTGAAAGAATTTTGAATCTCACTCAGAGACATAGAGTTTGTGATTGAATTGGAAGAATTTTGAATATCATTTCCATTGTTATCTTATTAGTAATAAGGGTTAAATAAGCAAGTGTGCTTACTTGTGCCTTGAACCTTTATGCTAAGGAAAGCACAAAATGATTCGACAATCCCTATAAAAAGGGGTTTGGATATTAAAAATATTGTAACTTTGTGCATTCTCTTAAGTGATTACAAGGCTACCTCATTTATGCCAAATAAAACTTCCTTTCCTCTATATGCTTATTGCATCATAGGGAAATGGAAATGACTATTAACCTACAAGGGACCAAAATCCCTACATGATTAAAGTCATGAGAGTAATAGCCTTATAACTTGTTATTGTTTTTGTTTTTAAGGGAGAAAAGAAAAAAAAATAATCTAGTGTAGTTGGTGTTCAGATATGTATGCACAAGAATCAACTAATTTTTGTTAAACAAAGCTTTATTTGTTATTTGGGTAAATGAGAAATTTCCAATCTCCTCTAGGTACTTATTGCATCATAGGGAAATGGAAATGACTATTAACCTACAAGGAACCAAAATCCCTACATGATTAAAGTCATAAGAGTAGTAGCCTTATAATTTATTTTTAGGGAGAGAAAAAAAGGATAGTTGGTTTTCAGACATTTATGCACAAGAGTCAACTAATTCTTGTTAAATAAAGCTTAATTTATCATTTGGAAATGAGAAGTTTCCAATCTCCTCTAGGTGCTTATTGCATTATAGGGAGAAAGGATTAATAATTAGCCTATGAATAGTCAAAACAAATACATGGCTAATGTTTTACTTTCAAAATGAAATGTGTTATTTTACCCTACAACGAGAAGTTGTTTAACGGGAATTAGCTAACAAAATGCATCAACTCTTTAATGTTATGAACTTATAGTCACTGGGGTCAAAAACCCATGGGCAAAGCTTAGTTATTTAATGCTAGTGCCATCCTTGTGACACATTAACATTGATTAGTGTAATGACATTCAATACCTGCTCTAGCATAAGGTATCCAACAATTGTTTTTCTTAAGTTTGTATGCATAAATGATATGTCATGATGATGATAATGATGCAATAAAATATGCTCTCATTTTGTGTCCTATTTAAGAAAGCTTAAGTCTGTTTATCTTTATAATCATCAGGTATGAGCTAAAATGGTTGGTTACTAGCTTTTATCTAAAACATGTAGCTCTAGGGTAGATTCATAGTCCTGATAGATAGAAGGTTCCCAAGACGCCTCACCACATGGTGAAGACCTTACTTAGTAATTTTGACCCTCCGAGAACATAAGCTCTACAGGGATCGAATTTATTGAGTAACAACTTAGGTGAGGTATTCATGGTAACCTCCGAAAGTTTAAAAACTCCACAGGGAAACCACTACTAACCTCTACTAACCTATGGTGCTCACAGACCCGGGTATAAGGCCCAAAATATGTGTGTGTCAAATTGTGTAAGTGCACAGTGTGTGATAAGAGCATGCAAGCATGTTATCTTATTCTCATATGCTGCCCAACCTTCAACTATTAATCAAGTCAAACACAGAGACAGATATATGTACAAATAAAAGTCTTCTATCCTAGGATTTGTTCTGCATGTTATCTATCTTAAGATATGTTATAAGAATCAAAAGAGAGAGAGAAAAAAGGAAAAGAAGGGGGAAAAGCCCACATAAATTAAAAGAGATAATAATAATAAAAGAAAAACCATATTATATTTTGAGCACAACAAACTTATATAGGCTTGACTCTCTAACTTGTCCCCAGCGGAGTCGCCAATTGTCGCACCCGGAAAAATGCAACACGGACGGCGCGCGAGGGGAGGTCCCGGCCTTCACGGCGGGAACTGGATCGAACGAGGAGTCGCCACCAAGATTTTGAGGTAAATCTCGGGAAACCGATTAATAGGAGGATAAGGTTAATCTGCGTAATCAGAGAATAGATTCGGGAGTCGATTGAGTGTGGAGAAGGTGTTAGGCACCCCACAACACCCGTTCGTCAGAAAAGTTACCTGAAGTTTGTTGTGCTCTTTTAATATGATTTTATAATTATTTTAATTATCCCTTTTATATTCATGTGTTTCAAAAAATGATAAGAATTATGTGAGAAATGTTTATTTATTTACGAGGGAGGACGGACTTGACTCAGAATCTGACTCTGAGGCCTACGTACCCTATGATGGGGATCAAAGTCTACGTAGTCCGGGCTTAAAAGTTTGTTAGTGAAAATATTTTTTTGAAGATAAATTAATTAGAAATAATTCACCATTTTGCAAATAAAATAATTTCTAAAATTTTGATATGTGTGTTTTAAATTGCAAGAAGTAATTTAATTTTAATTATTTTCTCAATTTTTGAATTTCAAATTAAAGAAAAGAAAAGGGTTTAAAATTATTATTATTATTATTATTTTATTTTATGATTGAAGATTTAATTGCAGTACCTGCAAAACCTTATTGGTTCATACGGCAATGCAATTGTTCTAAATATCAGCGGAGATTCTGAAATCTCACACGATAAAAGAGTTTGGTCATTTAATTTATTTATTTATATTATTATGTATATTTTTAAGTGTTAATAATAATTTTAAGTGTGTGTATATATGTTTCAAAGAAACTTAACCATCATACCTGCAAAGCCTTATTAGCTTGTACGGTAATATGATTATCCCTAATATCTGTGGAGATTTTAAAATCTCACACGATAAAGAAATTAAATTTAATTAATTATATAATATATATGTGTATATATATATATTTTAAAAACTAAATCATTATATCTGCAGAGTCTTACAGACTCATACGATAATACGATGATCTTAGAAGCCTACGGGGATTCAAAAATCTCACATGACTAAAAGATATAATTGGTAAATATGGTTACAATTTAAATACATTAATTTGGTTAATTAAGTTTCTTAAATTGTGTATTATATGATTATTTACAAATATCATTTATTTATTATAGAAATTGATAATCACTATATCTGTGAGGACTTATTATCCTACACGATAATGCGATTAATTTAAGTCTCTACGAAGATTCTTGAAATCTCACATGAGACTTAAATATTTATTATAAAGAGAGAATTAATTTTAATAATGGGCCTTTGAAACCCATATAAATACATACAAGATTGATCCTCATACCTGCGAAATCTTATTGATTTACACGGTATGAAATCATTCTAAATGCCTACAGAGATTCTTAAAATCTCACACAACAAATAAATCAAAGGCCAGGGAGATTAATATTATGATCAAACCGTACCCAAAACAATCAACAAGTTTTCATGGTTAATAAGCAAGCATAATGATAAATTTTCAAATACCAAGAAACTAATAATTCAATTAAATCGTATTCTTTGATCACTAAGGGATATAGGATCATATCTAGTCTCATATGTAGTTGGACAAAGGATCCATGAAAACTTGAAATAAAAATGTGATTCAAACTCATAACTTTTAGCCGATGCTTTAAAACTTGAGAACATGCTCTTATATTTCCTAATATATCATGAAATACCTAAATTTGGATAGTTCTCATGATGCAAGTAGTAAGATCATGAAATCACAATTTTGAAGAACCAGATTGTTGATCCATCTTTAAGCATTTAAATGGATTTAAACATGCATTAATCATCAAGTCAGAAAAAACACTCACTCCATACATGCCCACATTAAAAAAAAATTAAACCAAATTTCACCTATTCCTTCTACAACATATATGCACACAAAATTTATCACAGTCTTGATCGCATTAGCAATTATTCAAGAAAAATATTTTAACCAAACCTGTATTAATGCAGGCTCAATGCATTTTTTGAGAGTGAAGTCAAGACCTACCCATAGACCAAATCATTTTGACTCATATGCCATACACAGTGCCATGCATCTCGTGAAAACACAGGAGCCATAATCTCGATAAAGGCTGCATAAGGAGGCAAATAAGGATTTGTGTAGCGGCCTAATTCTTCCTCTATTATTCTGTGAACTTCACGATCACCTTTCTTTTTTTTTCTCATCAGGTTTAAGTGCTTCTCTGCATTGAAATGCTCAAGTCCCAAGTCTTCATCCCATGCAAATATGTAGTTGTAGGATGCCACAATATCTGGATGCAGAACTCTCCCACACTCTCGGTCTCTTCTTCTTCTTCTCTCTCCTTTGCATTTTCTGTGTTGCTTCCTCTCTCTCCTCGTTCATTCTCTTTCCTTCATACTCCTCAGCAAGATCCAGAAGCAACCCTTTCGTCCATCTTTGCCTCTAGGAACTAACTTTTCTCTCCTCCTCTCTCGGATGTTTTTTTCTTTATGCTCTGTTTTTTTTCCTTCTTCGGTCTCTCTATTTTTTTCTTCTTCATCCAGACTTCTCCCTCGGTCTCTCCCTCGCTCTTCTCAGTCCTGTACTCTCCTTCCTCGGCTTTCCTCTCGTCCTCGGGCTCTATTTTTTTCTTCTCTATTTTCCGTCTAGTTCTCGTGCCTTTTTCACTGAAACTCCCCTCCTCTTTGTTCAAGCTTCTTCTGTGCTTTATTGTTCTCTCCTTCCTTAATTTTCTGCTCTCATTCTCATGCTCTCTTTTTTTTGATTTTTCAGTCTCTCGTTCTGTCCTCTCTGTGCTCTGTTTTTTCTTCTGTTTTTCGTGCATGTGTGTGCTTGCTTCAACGTGTACGCCTGGTCTTCTGTTATTGTCTGCTGCTCTTTTTCTGCATGTGTTTCATGTGCAATTTGTGTGCATGTCCAGTCTTTTCTTTTGCCTGCTCTCTGCTCTCTTTTTCTGCTGCGTGGCCGAAGTTTTGGGGCTGTGGTTGTTTGCTCTGCATCTCTCTCTTTTCTGCTGCATGTTCGCGTGTTCTTTCTGTGAAGCTTTTCTACTCTGTTTCATCTCACTTTTTCCTTGCTGTAATGTCTACTTTCTCTACTATTTCGTGTACATGAGTATGTGTCTTTGCATGGCTACCTTTCTGTGTGTTTCAGTTTTTTTCAGCGCACGCCTTTGCTTCTTCTGTTTTTATTTTCTTTCTGGTCTGCTTGCTGTCTTTTCCTTCAGTTTTTTTCTGCGTGTGATTTCTTGTCCCTGTGTGTGTGCTGAAAATGTGTGTACGTGAACTGCACAAGGCTTGTGTTTCACCCAGCCTTTTTTTTTGCTTTTAATAATTTTTTAGATTAAATTAACACACACACGTGTATGTATTTTTTTTTAAATGGGAAATAAGATTTAAGGAGAGAAATTTAACTCTCAAAAATTAACTCCTAATATTTTTGAATGATTGGGATAATTTAGAGGGAGATCTTAAAAGATTTGAACAAGATTTTTTTTATTTTTGAAAATATAATCCTAAAAAAAGAATTAATTTTTTTTTTATATTTTTTGACTATTTATTATTATTTTATTAAATTTAAAAAAAATGTCCGGACAAAATACGGTGTTCACATTACTCATAAATCCTTTTCTTATAAGGTTACTGATAAGAGTTGCCATGTTGATATGTTTGAGAAATTTGTTGGCAAGAAGTTCCTATTTAATCTCTGCATACCAGAGGACTGTCTTAAAGGATTAGCTTGTGGATGTGTGGTAATTGGGATGACTGATAATGAGGATATCATTAAATTATATCTTCAAGAATTGGGAAAGCTAGGATACCCTACCAAATATGCAGCTTCTGAAGAGGAATTGGTTTGTTTTAATACATGTAAATTCTTGTGTTCTTTATTATGTTCATTGCTATTCAATTTTGTTGATTGGCAGATGTTTTATTCATAAGAACTGGAGTCATCTCTGAAAGATTCTGAATGTGGAACTTCATCAAGTCTCACTCCCATTGATGTGGCCAAAGTTAGATCTTCAAATGAAGTAGAAGAGGAGCCAGCACCTAAAGGTAATAGATGTCCTTTGAAAAAGAAAATAACTTCAACAAGTCTCACTACTCCCATTGGTATGGTCGAAGCTAGATCCTCAAATGAATTAGACAAAGATGAGCTGGCTCCTAAAGCTAATAGATGTCCTTCGAAGAAGAAAATAACTTCATCAAGTCTCACTCCCATTAATGTGGTTGAAGCTGGATCTTCAAATGAAGTAGAAAAAGAGGAGTCGACACCTAAAGCTAAGAGATTTCCTTTGAAGAAGAAAATCAAGGTGGAATGTGATGATTAAGAATCGACAATAGTTTGTTATGTTGAATTTTATTTTATTTTTGTTTAGCATTTAGACTTATAATGTTATCTGCTTTATGCAATTATGTTATTACTGTCCAACTTTAATTTGAATTTTGTATTTTTCTAGATTAATTCTATTAATTCTAAAAATGTTGGGAAGAATATTAATTAATGAATTAACATGCCTATGTTTTGGTAACCCCACTTGAATAATTGCCTTAACCTTGTGTATTTTGACATCAATTTAAGCTTGTGGCTTTACTTTTATATATTTTTAAAAATATTTTTTTAAAAAAATCAATGTTGAATTCAACTCAATTAAATAAAATATGTTTAAACTACACCTATGCCATCTAAATCCCACGTAAATTTTACTTTAATTATATGCAGTGGGAAATAACTCCAAGACCCTCGACCATTTTCCATGTTGTGGGTGGTCACTTAAAATCTTTATTAAATCTTATGTATTTTGAAAGCTAAATATAAGTTCAAAACTTAAACTTAACATTATAATTTTTTTTGTTTAGCATTTAGACTTATAATGTTATCTGCTTTATGCAATTATGTTGTTACTGTCCAACTTTAATTTAAATTTTGTATTTTTCCAGATTAATTCTATTAATTCTAAAAACGTTGAGAAGAACATTAATTAATGAATTAACGAGCCTATATTTTGGTAACCCACTTGAATAATTGCCTTAACCTTGTGTATTTTGACATCAATTTAAGCTTGTGGCTTTATTTTTATATATTTTTAATTTTTTTTAAATCAATTTTGAATTCAACTCATTTAAATAAAATACGTTTAAACTACACCTATGCCATCTAAATCTCATGTAAATTTTACTTTAGTTATATGTAGTGGGAAATAACTCCAAGACCCACGACCATTTTCCATATTGTGGGTGGTTACTTAAAATCTTTATTCAAACTTATATATTTTGTAAGCTAAATACAAGTTCAAAACTTAAACTTAACATTATAATTTAAATTTATATATTTTGTAAAATAAATAAAACTCTAGAAACTTATACCTATTTTAATTTGAATTTAACTCATTTAAATAAAATATGTTTAAACTACACCTAGGCCATGTAAATCCCACAAAATTTTTAGTTTAATTATTAGATAATATATATTTTTAAAATTATTCAACTTCATTTATTAATTACATATTGTGGGTAGAAGTTAAAGATTGTTACCTTATGAATCGTGTCAACTATCATTCAGAAAATATTAATATTAGCAATGAAAGGTTGGAATCAAGGAATGAAGAGTGAAAACATTAGACAAAATGTACATTTTTAATATTAATAGATTAATATAAATTATGATATATTAATGTTATTTAATATTGATATTTACTCTCAGTTATTCAAGTCACTCATATTATCTTCCTCAATTATCTCTTAATTCTATATCCCATTGTCTCTATATTCATAAATATACTATCCATTACTTTAATACTTTTATAATTTTCCTCATTTATCTCAGCTTTTTTTTTTCATATCTTTATTATCCTAACTTTTGTAACAAACTCTTCTCATTATACGATTTTAAGTTTCAACTTCCTTAGTTCCACCATTAAATTTCTTGATTTTTCAATAAGCAAACCGAAGCAAAATTTTGAATTTTTTTAATCATAAATACATATATTTATAATTGTTCTCAAAGCACCCTAAGAATATATATATATATATATATATAAAGATTTTATCTTATTCCAAAAGCACCAATAATGAGATTAATAATATTAAAACCTTGCAAAATTAATCTCAAAATTCTCTTAGTCTATTAATTCAAAAATTATTTTTTAAAATTAGTGTAATTATTTTTCTCATTTGAATAACTACCCTTCATTTATAGTTTTTAATTTTATATGAATGGTTTCATAATCTCTCCATAACTTTATAAATTAGAAGAATATGTACGTATTAACATTTACAAAACATTTTTAATTCTTGAAATTTATTTTTTTAAAGCTTTTTTCTTTATTAAATTACTGTTATAGACATTCAAATAGTACATGTATGTGATTGAGTGGGTTGGTAATCTCCAAGCGGTTATTCAATATAGATGCTCCTTCCTTTCTCAATTCCCTTTCTTCTTCCCTCATACTTGCAGGAATTAGCCGCTTATACGTGCAATCATACTTGCAGCAGTTAACCACTTACACTTGCAGCAGTTAATACTTAAAGCGAGAAAGGTATTTATTGCACATATTAAATGTGTTTTCCAAATCCGTCTCTACTCTACTCTTTTCTTCATGCTTGTAAAGCTATATATAAGAAAGATGATCACATATTTACCAAACTTTTCTTATCTACACTGTGTGCATGTGTGATTCTACACATTAGGATATCAATCTCTTTATTTATATACAAGTCGATTATTATAGATTTACACACATACACACACACACATTAGAGAACTCAACCAGCTTAACTGCCAAAACTCCCATTACAATGCAGATTGCAGTGCATATATACAATAGTTGACAATCTGAAGGTGAAACCCTAGGTACACTCATCTATTATGTTTAATTTAAACGTGAAAAAGTAATTGAAGAAAGAGGTATTTTCAATATTGCGTGAGCATTATGCTATCCTGTCCACCATCCAAGAGAGGAGCAAACCTGTCATAGAAATAGAGATGGTCTTGCCAATCATAGAAATAGTTATCTAACATTTTGGTTCTCAATGTGCAGAGTTAGGGAAAACAAGCAGGCAAATCAAATGTTGGTTTGCTTCTTTGTCTTCCTCGCATACACAATTTTTTATATTTTGTTGACATAACTCATTTTTTAAATTTTTTTTATTATTTTACGTGTAGCCCTTTGATGGAGAAGAGACAGAAGAATGAAGCATGCAGTTCAAGATTGAATTCCGTTGGTCATGGTTAGTGTTAATTTCATTTTCCATGATAGTTTGAATTTTATGTTCCAACATTTTTCTTGATGCTTATCTCTTTTTGTTATAATAGATATGCATAATTCATATGTATATTCTTTTTGATTTAGTTGACTCTATGCATCCTCCTTCAACTGCAAGAGAGAAACGTCTTACCATTATACGAAATAAAAGAAAAAAATGCTGCATATAAAATTATGCCTTTACAAGAAGGTCATAAAGGTAAATTACAATAATTTTCTATACTAAATATGTTTGATTCCATCACTTTTCAAGCAATATGATTCCGGACATAAGACATTGAATTTAATAATTAAAAATTAAGCATGTTATAATTTTATTGAACTCAAATAGATCTAAATAGTTTGAGTTATCATGATGGCTTTGGTGGATCATAAAAGCAGCATTACAGACGACCACTGACCAACATAACTAATGGTGTGTTTTTTTTAACGTATATAGTATTTTTTTTGAAAATATTATACCAAGTGCATTCCAGTATAGTTCTCATTTACCATGTGTATAACTTACATCCCTGTTTGTTTATCATCTTTATGATGCTATATCTGTTGACTATACATTTCTATAAATATCATGAAAATTATTTTAATGTATTTTCATGATATCTAATCATGTTTTTCAACTATGCTATAATTTTGTTAGTCAAATCATTTTTTATGATATAAAGTATCTTATATTGAAAAATTTGTTCATTGTTATGACATTATCATTATGACATGATTTGGCTAAAACATATGCACATCATGAAGTCACAAAGACCAGGAAATCACAATTTTGCGATGCTCCA
Organism: Prosopis cineraria; assembly: GCF_029017545.1. Classification (NCBI taxonomy): domain Eukaryota; kingdom Viridiplantae; phylum Streptophyta; class Magnoliopsida; order Fabales; family Fabaceae; genus Prosopis; species Prosopis cineraria. The sequence goes on from NW_026555338.1 coordinate 575,113, forward strand.
ACACATATCAATAGTAAGTATATTAACGAAATTATTGTTGCTTACATTCATCAAGTTGTACATATTCATTTATTAATGTCAAATTAGTGATGCTATAAGCATTAAATTGTTTATCTTACTTCATTTCTAGGATCAATACAAAATTGCAGTTCCCAAAAAACTTCACATGCAAGACATGTCCAGCTTTCAAACTCATCATCAGGTAGCTACTAAATTTGCAATTACATCTTCTTAAAAAAAAGATCATAATGAACTTTAATCTTTGACATTGATGAAAATTATATATTTGTGACTCATTTACTTTAATGTTTATAGATTATAATTCATAGTTTCATTTTATCAAATAAATTTAATCATACTGCTTACTAATGGAATAGCTTTCTCTTGTAGAATATATTGATCTTGGCGATCAAATGTACTAATGTTTAAATTGTGATGCTCAAATGTGGTATAATGAGAGACTTAAAAAGGACCATTCATCTTCTGATTTTAAGTTTGGAATGTGCTGCTTACAAGGAAAAGTTCATTTACCTAGACCTCATCCTCCTCCCGTAGAGCTGTATAGATTATTTCATGAAGATCATGAAGACTGCGAGAATTTTCGTGACAATCTTAGAGCTTATAATATGATGTTTGCCTTTACTTCAATGGGTGGGAAAGTTGACAAGGATATTAACAAAGGTCGTGGCCCATATGTGTATCGAGTGGGTGGGCAAAATATCTATTTAATAGGTAGCATTCTACCTGTAGAAGGAGCTGCCCCTAAGTTTGCACAGCTTTACATATATGACACTACAAATGAGTTATCACATAGAATGGCAACTATTAGGTATTTGCAACTTGATTGAAAACAATAGTTTATCTCATTATAATAAAAATAAAGATATTTATTAATATATTTTTTTCTTTATTACAGTGGAGACAATCAAAGCAATACCTCTTTCAAAGTTGAGATTGTTGACTATTTGAAGAAAATATTGGATGCCAACAATGAATTAGTGAAAATGTATCGCTTAGCAAGAGACTTTGTTGGCTCACATAGAGGTCAAGAAATAAAAATTAGACTCCTCCACAAGAAACAAAAAGATGTATGCACGTACAATCTACCAACATGTGTAAATGAAATTGCAACACTAATTGTAGGTGATGTTGGATCAACATAATATGGTAGAGATATCAGTGTTCAATACAAAACAGGTCTGCTAGAAAGAATCAAAGAGACCCACCAACTATATCTTCCAATGCAATACCCTTTATTATTTCCATACGGGCAAGGAGGGTATTCTGATGATATTCCTCATATACGAAAGGATAAAAAGGTTAAAGCTAAACATACAACAGTTTCTCTCAGAGAATATTTTGCTTATAGTATCCAGGATCGTCTATTTGATATGTCTTTGTTGTTATATGGCTGCAAGTTATATCAACAATATTTGGTTGATGCATATACAATAATTGAGTCATATAGATTTAATTACCTTCGACATAATCAAAAAAAGCTAAGAGCAAAAGTATATAGTGGATTAACAGATGCAATATTTAGAGGAGATACTGAAGCTTCTTCTTTAGGGAAAAGAATTATTTTGCCATCTTCATTCACAGGGGGTGCTTGATACACAATGCAAAATTATTAGGATGCAATGGCTATTTGTAGATCGGCAGGATTTCCTGACTTATTTATAACTTTTACTACTAATCCTAAATGGCCTGAAATTACTCGCTTCTTAGAATCACGTCAACTTCGTGTGGAGGAACGTCTTGACATTGTTACCTGCATCTTTAAATTGAAGCTTGATATGATGATTCATGATATAAGGAAGAATGAGCTTTTTGGGAGTGTCAAAGCAAGTACTTATAAATAGTAAATGAATTTTATATGTGCTTTCTTATTAATATACTAATACCTCTTGACAAATCTTTGCAGTACTTTACACAATTGAATTTCAAAAAAGAGGACTCCCTCATACTCATATCCTGATATTTCTTTCAAATAAAGACAAGTTGTCAATAGCCTCAGAAATAGACAAAATTGTATCTGCTGAAATACCAGATAAACATCAAAATCCTCAACTATGTGAAGCTATAAGCAATTATATAATGCATGGGCCATGTGGAATAGCTAATCCTCAATCTTCATGCATGGAAGAAGGAGCATGTAGCAAACATTTTCTGAAGCCATTTAATTCAACAACTGTGATTCATGAGGATGGGTACCCTCGATATAAAAGACCCGACAACGATAGATTTGTCATGAAAATGGGTATTCCTTTGGATAATAGGGATGTCATCCCCTACAATCCATTGCTTTTGTTGAAATATAGAGCTCACATTAATGTTGAACGATGCAATCAAGGAGACTCTATAAAGTATCTTTTTAAATATGTTAATAAAGGGTACGATAGAGTTATAGCTACATTTTATGCTGAGTCAGGAGATTTTGTTGATGGTTCCTTTCATGATGAAATTAAAATGTATTACAATTGTCGATATGTCTCTTCTTGTGAAGCATCATGGAGGATTTTAGCTTTTGATATCAACTATAGAAAACCTTCAGTAGAGCGACTATCTTTTCACTTACCAGGACAACAAATTGTGGTATTTGAAGCAAATGAAGAGTTAGGTAATGTTATCTATAGGAATGATGGAAAGCCAACTATGTTTAAAGCGTGGTTTGAAGCCAATGGTAAATATGAAGAAGCAAAAACCTTGACATACTCTGAATTTCCCTCAAAATTTACCTATAAGAAAGATGCATATGAATGGACTCTTAGGAAAAAAGGATTTTCGATAGGTCGTATGTATTATACACCACCAGGAAGTGGTGAATCTTATTACTTAAGAGTATTGTTGGCTACAGTTAAAGGACCTACTTCTTATAGATCTATTTGCACTATTGATGGTGTTCATTATGATACCTTTAAAAATGCATGCTTTGCTTTAGGCTTACTAGATGATGACAAAGAATATATAGATGGCATTCTTGAGGCAGGTCAATGGGCTTCGGCATACTTTCTTAGGCATCTATTTTGTACTTTGCTAATTTGCAATTGCTTGTCACGACCAAAATTTGTGTGGCAACAAACATGACATGCATTATCAAATAATATCCTTTATAGAAGAAGATAGATTACCAGACATCAAGGTAATAATTATATGTTAAATTATAGCTTAACATTTTCTTGCACTTTATTATATTGTTTACAGAAATATACTATTTATAATTAGCATAAAATAAATATCTAATATACTAATATTTCTTCAACATGTAATGACAAGCTTGCAATTATCTGATGACAAATTGCAAAATTTTGCATTAATGGAGATTGATAAGTTGTTGAAATCAAATGGAAAAAGCTTATGTGATTATGGTTCTCTTCCTATACCCCAATATTCATCTATGGATATTCAAGGTAACAAATTATTTCAAATGGAGTTGAATTATGATAAAGAAGCCTTATCATGTGAATTGAGAGATTTATTAAAGCAACTCAATCCTGACTAGAAAAAAATATATGATGAAGTTCTTAATGCAGTAAACAATAAAAATGGTGGGATGTTTTTTGTTTATGGATATGGTGGTACAAGAAAAACTTTTGTTTGGAATACTCTCTCCACCTCTCTTAGATCCAAGGGGAAAGTTGTCCTAAATGTAGCTTCAAGTGGTATTGCTTCATTACTGTTACCTAATGGTCGAACAACTCATTCACAATTTTGCATTCCTATTGTGATTAATGAAGATTCTATTTGCAATATAAAGCAAGGGAGTCATCTTGCTGAGCTTCTAATTAATATATCTCTAATTATATGGGATGAAGCTCCAATAGCTAAAAAACATTGTTTTAAAGCTTTAGACAGGTCCTTAGGGGATATATTGAAGATACATGACTTAAGTGCTCCTTCAAAGGCCTTCGCAAGCAAAACAATTGTTCTTGGTGGAGATTTTAGACAAATTCTTTTTGTTATTTCAAAAGGCAGCCGTGAAGATATAGTATTTGCAACATCAACTCTTCATACTTGTGGACAAACTATAAGATATTTTCTCTTACAAAAAATATGAGGTTGTTGACAAATTCATCTCCTGAAAAATTAGATAGTATAAAAGAATTCTCAAGGTGGATCATCTCAATTGGTGATGGACATATAGGTGGTAATAATGATGGACATGAAAATATAACAATACCTGATGATTTATTGTTGCATCCTATTGAAGATCCTTTAAAATGCATTGTTGAATCAACATTTCCTAATCTTTTGGACAATTTACATGATGTAACATATTTCAAAGATCGTGCCATTTTAGCTCCTACATTATCCATTGTTCATGATGTGAATGATTATATGTTATCTATGCTACCAGGAGATGAAGTTACTTACTTAAGTGCAGATTCAATTTCTAATTAAGATAGCATAACAAATTCAATTGAAGGTGTTCACTCCATTGAATTCTTGCATTCAATTACTATGTCTGGACTTCTAAATCATGAGATCAAATTAAAGGTTGGGGTGCCTATTATGCTTATGAGAAATATTGACAAGTCAATTGGTCTTTGTAATGGCACACGGTTAATCGTGACAAAACTTGTGAAGCAAGTGATAGAAGCTGAAATTGTGACAGGGCAACATAGGGGGCTTAAAGTCTTAATTCCTCGAGTCACCATTACTCCATCAAATACAAGTTTGCCATTTACTTTATGTCGAGGACAATTCTTGATAATACTATCTTTTGCAATGACTATCAACAAAAGTTAAGGACAAAGTCTTAGTAGAGTTGGATTATACTTGCCACGTCCTGTTTTCACTCATGGACAACTTTATGTGGCTATCTCACGTGTTCGAAGCAAGGAAGGGTTGTAGATCTCGATTTTAGATAAAGAAGGTAATCCTACAAACAAGACTTTAAATGTTGTCTACAAAGAAATTTTCAATGTAGTTCAACAATTTCTTTGAAATTCTCATGACAATTTCAACCATGAATATGTTATATGTATTGATTATCTCTTTTATATTTATATGTGAATTTCTCATTCAATAACAATATTTGACGTCTAATTTGCAATATTAAAAAGGATTTAGAAGTCATTTGAAATTTTGATTATTGATACAATATATAATACATGATAATGATGTTGACATAAATAATTACCATTGATAGATTTATAGTAGATCAAAATAAATGCATTTAGAATAATAATTCAATCACTCGAAAGTAAGAAGAAATGACATTATTTTTATACGAAAAATGCATATTCTTTTACTTATATATATCATACAATAACTTATAAAATTCACATTTATTTACAAGTTAATTATTCAATATAACATTACAAGCTAATCACACTTCGCATTCTCACACCATGTGCATCGCACAGGTTACACACTAGTTATATATAAAAATACGTGAAAATAGAAAAAAAGATAATAAATAAATGAGAGTGACAAAGGGGAGACAAGAAGCTAAGTGGTAGTAGTGGTAACATGGCGCGAAGTGAGGGAAGAAGAAGACAACAGAGAAGGTAACAAGAGGGGAATAGAAGAATATTTTTTATGGGAAGAAAACCAACAACAATAACACACACATGTCTGTGTGCAAAGAATCACCAAACATAGACCCACCTTGGCCAAACCACCACCCACCACCATTAAAACAAGCAAAACACTCAACATAGTAAATACTATTCTCTTTTGCTACATTCATAAAATGGTAAAATTATATATTCTTATCAAATAATAGTATTCACGTGAGCATTATTACTCCCTCCCCCTGTTTTTGTTTGTTTATAGTGGGTTAGGTTGGTGCAGCTATTTTGAGTCTTATCATCCTTTTTTCTTTCACCCCACTCACATTACACTCATACACATATCTTTTTTTAAATAATAATAAAATAAAGATATACTATTATTTAATCTAATAATATGACAACAAATGTCAAGAAAAAGATAAGGGAAAACAAGTCAAACATGCCATCCACACTTCCTCTATCAATCAACATGGCCATTTCTTTCTGGTGTATTTACTTTTTCTCAAATGTTGGTTACTAATCTCACCAAATTCAAGACTAGTGGTGACAAAATAGGTAAAAAGTAATTAATGCACAAGTTCAAATAATGTTAGGATAAAAAAAAGTAAAGATAACACACCCATATGATATCTTTCTCTTATAGGCTCCTCTTAAATAACATTAAATAACAGTGACTATTCATTTTTCATGCCCTAAAGCCATCCTACGTCAGCTATGCCAATACTCATAACAATAGTCATGCATTTAACCCACATTTACAATCTAAGTCTCTTCATTTTTATTTTTATTTTAAATTTAAACAATAAATGCATCAAATTTATTTGATCTATAATACCCATTTCTCTAATTTTATATTGTACATCACTAGATAATAAAAAGAATCACATGCATGCTTATAGTAAAAGTGATCCATAAAATGTGTTTCTATTACTTTTTTTTTCAAGTCTCTTTAAAGTTACTTTCTTTTTATTTCTCTTTCTTTAATTAACAAACTTATTACATTTCTAGTTTTTGTTTTGATTTCTTACCACCTGATTAGTGTGACTCTTATAATCTAACATAGAAATAGAGCTCCCATCCAACCATATGTTGCTAAACTCACCCATCACATCACTTTATTTTTATGTTTGAATTCAAGGTCCTATCTAACTTTTCCTTTTTTAAAAAAAAAATTTATTTATTAATTTTTTTAATATAGTACTATTGAGTGACACTGTTTATTCCTAATACCTATATTATAAGTATGTAGTATTACAATACCCATCTAATTTTTTAAATTTTTATTTATTAATTTTTAAATGATATAATATATTATTGTGGGATCTGCACTACCCATCCGACATTTTAATTTTTTTATTTTTAAATTTTTTTTATTAATGTTTATATGATATAGTAAAGAAGGTAGAGAGAAATGTTGGCAAAGTATACGTGGGACTTAAAAAAATAAATTATTGATATAAAATTTATAATTAAAAATGAGTAAAATATTTATAAAATAAAAACTTCCCTTCTTTTTTATAACTTCTTTAAGGGTCATGAAATTAATAATTGATCTATAATTAGCAATCACTTAATTCTCTATAAAAATAAAATAATTTATAAGTTTCATTTAAATAATTATAACTTTTCTTCGTATATTCACAACAATACAACAATAAATTATAACTTCACATGTTAAATTCCTAATTTGTTGTTGCATTATTGCGAATATATGTTGAATATCAATACTTTTTATAAATTTAATTATATTTAGAAGTAATAGGATTCAATTCAATAAAAAAATAAAATTTAAAAAAATAAAAACTAATATTAATAAAAAAGAAAAAAATTAAAAAATAAGTTGCCATATTTTGCAATTTCTATGCTAATGATCTATGAATATAGATAGATTTAATTTCAATGATTTATATTTCAAATGTATTTAAATTAAATTATAGTCATATTTTATATTTTAATTATTTAATTATATATTTCTAAAGGCTATTTATTAATAGAGGTAAATTTTTACAAATTTACGATTTGAGTTTATATTTTAAGTTTACATCCCTATCATTAATTTACTTAAACTTGTAAATTTAATAACTTTAACTTGAATTGTCTCGTTTCTCCACTTCTAAGTCAAGCGTAAAGCAAAGCCTTTGATTTGCATTTAACATGTTCATCAGGGTTATGAGCAATTTTAGCCCTTCATTTCAATTCAAATTGATCCTTTCATTTATTTAAATTAATTTTTAAATTTTTTTATATTATATTTATCAATATAAAAATATAAAAAAATTTTAAAATTTTAATAAATATGTTCATTATCAATTTGGTCAATATAGATTTAATCGAGCAGTCAAATTTAATATTAAAAAAATTTATAATTTTATAATTTAACTGTCTAGTTAGACTCTAGATAGTTCAAATATAATTTAGATGACCTAATTTAATATTATAAAAGTTTATAAATTTTATAAATTAACTATTTAATGTACTCCAATTTGTCTAGATTAAATATTAAAATTTTTATATTTTATATTTTAATAAATATAATATTAAAAATATTTAAAAATTAATTTAAATGGACGGTAGAGATCAATTTGAATTGAAATGGAGGGCCAGGATTTGATGACTACTGAATGCGAATGCTAAAGCCTTTGCCATTGTGCTTCTCTTTGTCTAATCTTTTCTTTTTTAAATATTAAATATTAATGAAAGAGAGAGGGAGGCACGTAAATGTTGAAGTATATTTATTTTTAACTTAGGCAATAAATATTATTTATATGGTTTATTACAATACAATTTTTATTTTTTTATGTGATGAATGGGTCAATATTCTAAAACAGATTAAAGTTAATTTTATTTTAATTTTCAAGGGGTAAGAAATTTTAAAAATATTTATATTTTTTATTATGCTTGAGAGTAACACACAACAAATAAGAAGTTGTTACTTATATTTTAATTTGTATGAGTAACAAGTGATAGATCTAATAATGTTTATTAGGGATAAAATTTTTACTCTAAACATAACTTAATGATAAAATTAGTTTTTACTATGGGCATAATTTTTTTTACACGTTCCTCTCTATGACCCTCTAACATCTTCATTTCATTTTTATCTTTATCAATTCGATATCTTTTTAAAATGGTTAAAATATATGGACCTATTAAATTAGACATCATAGTAGCATCCTGTAGTTAAATCAGAGTGACAGGTCATGAGAGGGAGTGGGTGTGGTTATTAGGTGTGTCAGACGCTGATGTAGAGAAAAAGAAAGGGAACTGCTAGTTGAAAGACATTGCCACTTGTAGTCCTCTCACTTTTTTTTTCTATCCTTTATATAAAATCAAAGACCGTGGCATTTTCTATCTAGACCACTTTTTTGTCCACTTGTTCTATCTTGGCTTTAACTGCTAGGCTATGAGCTCCCCCCCCCCCAAAAAAACATGCCTTACCACCAAAAAAAAATCTTAACCTAAGCTTCTTTTAAATTTTTGAGTTTCTTTTATAATTTTTATATTAACTAACAATTATAGTTACTCAATCTATTTAAAAATAAAAAATGATAGAAAAATTCATTTAAATTATATAAATGACATATTAGTCTTATGAAATGATATAATTCTCTTGGAGTTTCAAGAGATGTTTTATTCATTAGAAAATTATAGGAAATGATACTTTTTCCCTTTATTCATATTAAAAAAATTAACAACTTTTCATTGACAATTTTTATTCATATATTAACAACTTTTGTTTCTAAATTCATAATAATTGAATAGCTATTTGTAAGTCCTAATCTGCAGATCCTGATATGCATTAGGTATTAAAAATTCATAACTTTTCATTTACAACTTTTATTCCTATATTAACAACTTTTATTTCTAAATTCGCAACAATTCAATAGTCATTTACATCTTCATATCTATAGATTATGATATACATCAAGTGTTGAAAATTGATAATTTTTCATTTACAACTTTTATTCCTATATTAATAACTTTTGTTTATAGATTTGTAATAATTTAATAGTTATTCATAACTCTGTATATGTAGGTCCTTATATATATCAGGTGTTGAAAATTCGTAACTTTTTATTCACAATTTATATTCCTATATTAATAATTTTTATTTTTAAATTTACAGTAATTTAATAATCACTCACAGTTCAATAGTTATCAGGTGTTTTTAATCTAATAATATGACAAAAAATGTTAGAAAATAGATAAGGGAAAACACGTCAAACACGCCATCCACACTTTCTCCATCAATCGACATGGCCATTTCTTTCCTCCGTATTTACTTTTTCTTAAATGCTGGTTACCAATCTCACCAAATTCAAGACAAGTGGTTACATTGACAGGAAATGACTTAAAAATATTATTATATTAAATCAAAATAAATGTGAAGTTTTATATTTGAAATGACTAGAGTATATAAATAAAAAAGATCTATAAACCTAATTTTGACATAAATTTTAATCAAAAAATTTAAATATGAAAAAAAAAGGAAAGAAAAGGATACAAGATAGGAGGCTCGCAAGTGTCACATTTTTTAACAAATATTTTTTTAAAAAAATACTTTATATTTTTAAACAGAAGGAGTATTAAGTTTGGATTAGCAGTATATTAGATAACAAATTAAAGTTCGCTATATAGGTAGCACGGAAATTAATTAGGAGTGTTTGATTGAGGGATAGAAATCAAAGGTCCACGCAAGAAACATATTTCATTAATCTAAAATTTTCTAAACCGAAGCCCATAATCTAATCTAAATATATTGATGAAGCTACCTTTTCCATTGAAGGCTTTCAGAAGGATCTCCATAATTTAGAATTACAGAGGTAGCAAGTAAGTCGAAGAAATTACCAGAAAGACTGAGGCGAGAACCACAGCAAGGTTGAGATGATTAAGGACTTTGCTTGCTCCAACTCAATCAAAAGCAAGAGATTGACGCAATGGGACGACTCTTAAATGACTGTTGGTCTTATTTTTTCTTATGCATTCAATTTGTTGCAGCTTGTGAGATTTTTCTCAGAAACAGGTATAGAAAACCACCAAGGAAATCATGAAAAAGCTTGACAGGAAGATGATAGGAAGGACCCGCGAAGGCTGCTTTATAGTATTAGAGAGGAAGGCTTCACATGGAAACCTTAATGAAAAGCCTCGCCTTGCGTAAGTTAAAGTGTAGTCTTGGTTTACTATTTTACCTTTTTTATATTATTTGATTAACAACTTCTTTTTATATTATTCATTTGAATAAATATTTTCCATCTGGGTTTTATATTGGCCAATTGTGTATATCCTTTTAACTTTCCTTTTTTATTTTGGGAATGAAAAGAGAAGTCTCAAAGTAAAAATTAATAACAGTTAAGTTTTTAACAAAATTTTGTAAAATATGAGCTATAAATATAATTTAGATAGATGTAAAAAAAAAAATCTCAACTTGAAATTAGAGTTGCATTTAGAATTTAAATTTGTTATTTGTAATCAGAACTTCTGAATTTGTAATTATTGTATAAATTGATATTTGTAATTTATCTGAGAATCTAATTGTAATTAATTGTCTCTCTTTTGAAACTTAATTATCGTTCTTCCTTATATTTTTGTTATACCAAGAAAAGTCTAAATTATTGTTTGTGAAGTTTGTTGTTTATGAGATATCTCTACTCATTTTCTTAAATTTTTAATGATGGCGGATTTGAAAAAGGTATTATTGAAACACACAATTTTTCACTATATAATTTTTTTAATCTCTTTTAATTATAAAATCAGATTTATGAATGTGAAGACAAAGACCCATGAAAATTGCCTCTTCTTTTCCTACAATTTTCAGAAAGCTAATAAATATGATCAAATACTTCTTCGAGGCCATTGATTGGCAGGAACGGATCTAATTTTCACCTCCCTTTAAAAATTATTTAATTTTTCTTTAGAAAAATTGCTAAAATTGATTCTAGCTCCCATATTTCACCTTATTTAAAATTTTGCCCCCATATCTTACGCTCTGGATTCGCCCCTGTCGATTGAGGAAAAAATTTAAATGAGAAAAAAAGTGTTAGTCCTTGTGGCAACAATTCATTTAACACTCGGTTCTTAAAATACTTCTCTTGTTTTGGTTACCTCCAATATGTTTTATGAAAATTAAAATATATAAAATATATTAACTTTATTTAAAAATTTAATAAGTTTTTTATTTTATTTCTATTGTGTATATATATAATTTATAACATATTTTCTCTCACCAATTTATAATAAAAGGTAAAAAAATTATAATAAAAATTTAATGATAACCCTTTTAAATAAAACAAAAAATCTTGTCTCCATATTTTATAAATTGGATTAGTGTGAGTATGACTGAGTGTTCAAAATGTAGTCTTTTATCTTTTCTAAAAAAATTTGTCTTTATCATTTATAACTTAGTCCAGGTCATAGCTCACTAACTCAGTTATCGTGCGAGTAAAAAATGTTATTACCACCGTTAACAATTGTTGTCATTGCTGTCAAGTCAAGTAGATGATAGGAAGGACCCTCGAATACAACTTACTAGAGAGGCAGGCTGGACATGGAATGGAAGCCTTGCGTACGTCATTCTTGATTTACTATTTTACCCTTTTTTAATTTGAAGGTTTTTGACAAGAAAATTCTCAAAGTAAAAATTAACTGTAGTTAAGTTTTCAATAAATTTTTTAAAAAAATTATAAATATTAATTCAAAAGGTCATAATAAAATTTTTAATTTTAAATTAGAGTTGCATTTAGAACTTCTAAATTTATAATTATTTAAATCAATATTTGCAACTTATTTTTTAAAAAAATTATTGAAAAATTAATTATCATTAATTATTTCTTTTGAGACATAACTGTTATTCTTTTTTATATTTTTGTTAACAAAAAAGTCTAAATCTTGTAACTACCCACTCTTGATTTTATTATTGTTTGTGAAGTCTCTTGTTTAGAAGAAACTCTTCCTCATTTTTTCAAATTCTTAAGGACGGTGGATTTGAAAAAGGTCTTATTGAAACACATTTTTTTAATTATATATTTTTTAAAAAACTCTTGCAAAATCAAACGTTTGGATGTGTCTCCTTTTGCATAATTTGAGTGCGGAACTAGAGGTCCCTCATCTATTGATGTCTTTATTTTAATGTAAACGTGAAGACCAAGAGCCATCAAATTGGGGCCAATTAAGTAGGTCTATGAAGTCATTGATTGGAGATGAAATAATTTAAAAAAATAATCTTTTAATCTTTGTCGTAATTACAATTCACTTAAAACTTGATTCTCAAACTACTCTTATGCTGCAATATTTATTAATCACTTCAACATGTTTTGCCAAAATTAAAAAATATTTTAAAATTTATTAACTCTAAAAATTTAATAGCTTTTTAATTTTATCTTTATTAAATATAAGGTAAATGATTAAATTATTTTTTAAACTTTAAATCTAATAGCAGACACTGAACTTATTTATTGAATAAATTATTCCTTTAATTTTTAAAAACGATACAATATAATTCAAAAAAATTAATTGGTAGCACTGAAATTAATTGGGAGTATTTGATTGAAGGATAGAAATAAAAGGTTGACGCAAGAAACATACTTTATTAATCTAAACATTTCTCTACCGAAGCCCATAATATAAATATATTGAAACTCCCTTTTCCATTGAAGGCTTCTAGAAAGATCTCCTGAATTTAAACTTACAGAGGTAGTGAGAAAGACAGAAATTATCAGAACGATTGAGAAGAGAACGACAATCAAGATTGAGAAGACTAAGGGCTTTGCTTGCTCCAACTCAAATCAAAAGCAAGAGATTGATGCAATGGGATGACTCTGAAATGGGCGTTGGTATTTTTCAGCTTATATATTCAATTTGTTGCAAATTTACATGGCAACTCGTGAGAATTTTTTGAGACACAAATGGAAGAAACCACAAAGAAAACCATGAAGTTTGGCACGAAAATGACAAGAAGACCCGCGAAACCTACTTTATTTTTGTTTGTTGACTTACTACTTCAGATTTTACTCCTTTTTATATAATTCTTCTTTTGCATAATTTGAGGGGAGAAATAGTGATCCCTCATCCTGGTGTTGATGTTTCTTTTTTCTTTTTTAATTTAAAAAGGCAAGCAAAATCTTGATTACAAATAAAACTAAATAGTGCGAGGAAATAATTCTCTATCATGCATGACAGCAGAGGCACATTCAGGAAGAATAACCTCATAGTAGGAAATTAAAAAGGAGCTGTAGTGAGCATTTCAGGCCAGCATATCAGCACATGCAATCCCTTCTCTGTGAGAGTGATGAAGCTCAAAGTCAAAGAGGAAGGTGTTGATATTTCTAACTTTAAAGTGAATGTGAAAACCAAGACCCACGAAAATTGGCTATTCTTTCCTACAATTTCACATGAAATTGAAGGAAAAAAATGGAGTGCAAGGTAGCGCGTTCCAGTGTATTCATGAGCTTTGTAAATTTGAAGGGCCCACTTAAAGCTTTATTTGTTGGCATACGTGTGAATTGGCAGCATGTCCTCTTTGAATTGCTAACACTTTCATGATGTGCTTTTTCTTTGATGCAATCTAATTGTGAGGCAATATTTCACAACTTCAAATATAGAAAGGACAACGTGAAGCCTACTTTACACGTATTCTATTATAATGGTAGGCTTCACATGGATAGTCTCAGAGAATTCTTCCATCATTGTGAAAATTATCTCCACGAGTCAAAAGGCTCAAATATCCGATCATAAATTTCTATTGTTGAGATAAAACTTGAAGCAACCATGGTCTCTTGAAAAAACTATATATTTCAGTAAAAATACTAAAATACTCTTCTTTTTTTGCACTCATCATCCTTAGAATATAAATTATTAAAGACTCATGGATGATTTCTGATTTCTGATGCATTTTGGTCCTCATGACCAATTTTCACAAAATTACTTACATAACTGCATACTTCACATGGGTTATTAGTTAGTAGTGTTTTACATGGGCATGTTTGGTAAGACAGATTGGATAATAAATATGAACAAGAATGTGATTCAAAATGGATGAATTATAAGAATGAAAAAGATATAAGAACAATTTATGATACTATTCTTAATAACAAGTTTGGGTATTTAGAAAAAATGATGTGATATGATAGGTATTTTAGTGGGGAAAAAGAGATTAATTACCTAGTGACCAAATTCATAAGTTATTTAGACTTAAGGACAACAACCGTACTATTTATAGGACAAAAGTTCACAAGTAAAATAATATTTACATTTATTTACCCCTCAAACAACATAAATTTATAAGTAGAATTATGAGTATTAATCATTAGGAATAAATAATCTTAAATTTTGTCCTTAAAAATAATTTTCTCTAAAATATTATGACAAATGTAATCATTAAATTTTATAAACCTTAAGTTAATAATTATCACTAACATAAATTTTGAATATTTCATAATCACTTGGCTTTTCAAAAAATAAGAAGGCTCTAGTCACCAACTATTGGAACTAGCTGGATGCACCAATGCAATTATGTGGCTTTTTTATGTGTAAAGTAATGAAGCACTTTCACCTCACTAAAATATTATTGAAAAGCATCACTTTTTTTAAGGTTAAAAAAAAAAATTAAGGTACAATTTTGAAGTCTCCAAGAAAGCAAATCTCATATTCTTAATTTTTTTTTTCACAATGTCACCTCAAAGTTTTTTAATCTAGGATAATATCTTGACCGAGTAATTTGCTAGCATACTACGTTCATGCAGCTTCGCCACCTCCTCCTGCTTTTCCCTTTCTTTTCTTCTCCTCCTCCTCATATTCCAGTCCTCATTTCAAAGTTTTAAAACTCATTAATTCTATTTTAAAATTTAATAAATTTTTAATTTTATTTCTATTAAATATACACACTTCAATAACATATTTTTTCTCTCCAATATTCAATGGAGGGTAAAATAAAAAATTTATGATAAAAATTTAGTGACATGATTTATAAATAGGATAAAAAAATTTCTTTCTTTACCCTATAAATAATATTAGAGGGAATAAATTAATAAATTAGTTTAATATAATTCATTTTTTGTTACCTTTTTGCTTTACCAAGCGGGTGTTAAACTTTATTTTTAATTCATTTTTGAAGGAGGGAGACGTCAATTTTTGTGTTGGCTTACATCATCATCATCGTCTTCTTCATTTTTTTCTCAGTCTTTACAGAGCGTTATTTTCCTCTCATCTTTAGCAACTTCTCTCCTCCATTTCTCAACATCCAACTATCCAAATCAAAATTCGACTTCACCATTGTCTTCCTAACACAGACCACATCAAAACCTTGTCAATTTTGCTCCATTTTCTTGAAGATTTTTCTGTCCAAAATTTCACTATCCAAAGCTGCCACGGACGTGTTCTTGAAGCTATTTGATGTTGTTGAAGATCAAATTCATGCATGGCGATTGGCGAGGCTTCTTTCTTACCTTAAAGATAGACATACCTATGAGTTCCACACTAATGAGAATTTTTGTCTCCTTTATCTCTTTAATTTATGAATTGGGATGGAATTTATTGAAATATTAATGATATCTCTTTGAGTTCATGAATGTATAGCTAATGTGACATATTTGAGGTGTTTGAAATTAATTTTGGATTACTTTATTTGCTGGACGGTTTTAATTGTTACATTCTTTTGTTGAATTCAATTTTTACTTGCCAATTTATATCAGTGAGATATAATTGTGCTTGTTATATTTATTGGTTAGTACTCAAAATCTTAATTAAACCTGGATTGTGCTATAGCTAGGGTAAAGATTAGGGTTGTCCAAATTAATCTATCAAGTAATTAGGTAATTTTTACAGCATTGGGTTATTTATTGTTGTTAATTAGCCATTAGTGATAATAAGTAATTTGGTGTTCAACTTAGAAAATTCTAAGTACCATTAACCTAATTAATTGAAGAGGAATTAAAATTAAAATTAGAAGCAAGGATTAGGTGGTTAATTTATTCAAGGAAAGTTCATATCATTGATTTTACTCACATTTTTTACACACTTTTTTCACTCCATTTATTCTAATTTAGTTTATTAAAATAAACAAAAAATAGTAATATCTTTTATTGATTTTATTTTAGATATTGAACAAACTATTATTTATTATTTTATTAGTGTTTTTAACCATTAAAATTTTAGAATAGCAACTCGTTAAAAGGTTTGATCTGGGTTGACCTTAAACTATATTAAAATTAACTTTGTTAATTTGAGCTTATACAACTAAGGATTATTAATATTATAATTATGTGGATAGATACTATAAATCTGACTTTGTGTTTAATTTTTATCGTTAAGGTAGGTGTTTTATATCTATAATACCTATCTAACTTTTTTTAATTTTTTTATTAATTTTTTTGGATATATTACTGTTAGCAATACTGTTCATCTATAATACCTATACTATAGATATACAATACTACAATACCCATTTAATTTTTTAAAATTTTTATTTGTTAATTTTTTTCAAATAATATAATTAAAAAAATTAATAAATAAAAATTAACTGACACCAACATCTTATTTTTCTTTCCTCCATACACTTCCTTCTTCAATAAGCTTGCAAGTATAATTGGACCCCACCATCATTCTTTTTCCATCCTAGTTCCTACTTCTCGTGCAGTATAGCCTGCAATGCAAAAGAAGAGTAGGAACGTGCATCCCTCTGCTCATTATCACCCTGTATAATATATAAAATTAATCAATTTTACAGTATGGTTATAACAGTCTTACTACTACATATAAATTAAATTTTATATTAAATTAGTCCTCATTAACCTATATTGTTTTAAAAAATGGAAAAGAAGAGTGAAAGTTGAATTTTATTAATTTTTGTAAAAAGATAAAAAAATAACTATAGTTTTTAAATTTCTTTAGTAATCTCTATTAATTATATTTTTTATTCCTAGTACAGTATTATAGATCACATGCAATCACCTAAATGGAACCTGTGTAATGTACTACCACACACATAACTCTTATAAATCATATTTTCAATGCTCCATCCCTTAATCTCAAAAATAAAAAGGGGAGCTAAAATCACCTAATTCATTAAATAATCCTTAAACAACACATGTTATACCCAACTCTCACTTGTACTAGTATTTTGGCCTTACCATCGATGCCATAAATTACAAATGCACACCCTAGGGCCTATAATACAGTTACCACTCACAGAACACACAATGCAAGTAAGATGCAAAATGGATTAATCCTAGTTGGCAATTTCAATCATCATATATATATAAATGTTCAACATAAAGGGGCCTACTAATAGGATCGTAATCATATTTCTTTGGTTGTTTTCCTCTATCCAATCCTCTTGAGCTATTTTCTATAATATTAAGATAATAAGATAAGTACAACCACTCAGTAACCAAGATCCAACTAACTCATATTAGTGCATATCAATTAATTTAATTGCAAGTGGCAATTTTATAAACTATATCAAAATATGGATACATTTCAAGAGCATAATTCAATCTTTTCATTCCTAATAAAAGAAACACATGAGGTAGTGATCAATATTGAGTCATAAAAAATATATTTCAAAAATTACATCCATATTCTCAATCACAATGATACATACTCTTAAGAGATTAGTCAAATTAATGCCATTTTACAAATAGGGTAATTTATAGTTTCACAGTCTGAATGAATTAATAGTACAATAAAATTTCATTTCCCAATAAAGTAGATTTAAAGCCAATAACTCATTTAATAGTACAACAGAATTTAAACACTTCGAAAACAAATTCTGCTATAGTACTCTCTGTAAAATTCTCTTCAAATTCTCTCTTAGAATTTAATAGCACATGTTTATTTAGAAATAAAAAGGCACATAAATAGAGGTTTGAAATTTCCAAAAAAAAAAAGGTTTGAAAGGGGTATTGCCAAGAAAATATTTTCAAAATATACAAATTAAATGACAAATAGGTAATTCAAAATTTAATAATTATTTTCTAATTTTTAAGGATTTATCTAGTAAGTAATTTTAATGTGAAAAAGATTATTTTACCCCTATCAAAATTTAAAAAAAAAATCGCATGATCTTCCTGTATCTCATGATCTTCACTAAATTCATGTTATCTTATCAAATTCTCTTCGTTTTTTTTGTTTTGATGTTACCATGGTTATTAGAATCAGATTGGACTGGTCGGTTTGACTGGTTCAATGAAGAATCGACCAGGTAGCCAATCCAAAACTAACACACAACTAGAGGAGAAGAGAATTGCTTGCTGTTGGATGAATGGAGGTAAACTGAGAGCTAAGCTGCTTAAGATGTGCCAAAGGACACTATTGTTAAGAACTATTTCTGCACATTAGGATGATGGACTGGCAGTTCCTTCAGATTAAACAAGTACTTCCTGCATAAGCAAGGCACCAAAACAGAAGCACTAAGGTATTCCCCTTTCATTTCACTCATGTAATGTGTCGACAATAAATAAATAAATAAACTAATGCAATGATCCTGGCCTTGTAATTGTAACATGAGGTATTCCCCTTTCATTTCACTCCTTAAAAACACGTACTACCAAAATTCATTTCATTTTACTCCACCTCTTCTTCACTTTTCTATCTCTTCTTCACTACTGCAATAACCTTCCTCATTATGTGTGCATATATGATGTTCTTTAAAAAAAAATAGCAAAAATATGAATAATTAAAGTGTTGAAAAGTTGAGTCTTGTTCCCTTTGTTTAAATAGATGAGATATTTTTAACTAAATTTTATTTTCTAATGAATAAATAAATTATCTTTTAACTAAGGTCATCTTTTTATATTTACCTTTATTTAATAATAAATTTTATTTTAAAATAAATATAAATTATACTTTAAAATATTAGAAATACCTTACATTTTTTAACATTCAACCTCTAAAAAATATCTTACATTTTTTACGGAAAGAGTGGAGTATTTTAGAGGATAATTCTTAAATATTTTGAATTTATTTATTAATTTATATCATGTAGGCTTTTATGGTATAGAGAACATTATAAATTTGAAATCACTAAATGGAGTTGGACGGTTCTTATATTTTACAAAATTATTATTGAAATTTGAATAGTTAAATTAATTTCAGATGGTATTTGTATTAATAGATTTGGATTTTACATTTAAAATCTCACACTTAAATTTTTTTGTTTTGATAATGAAAAAATAAAGGAAGAAGAGACGAGGGTATGAAATGTATATTGGGTTTTTCTATTTTAAGTAATAATCAAATTAAATTAAATTGTGATAATATATACAATTATAATTTTGACTCTGATAGTTACATATGATATTATTTCTATGATACCATTGGCATGCACTTTATTTTAGTATTGAAGACTTCTTTGAAGAATTTACACAAAATATAACCATTGGTTGGTTGACATATAAAACTTTCTGTCAATCAAAAATAAAATAAAATACTTGTCTTGTCCATATGCATATGTTATAACAGTATGTTGATGCTATAAGGAAGGATCCAATATTCTAATCCTTGTAGGCCCGTAGCTAATGCAACATGCTTCGAGAATTGTGTCCTATCACGTACTATTTATTCAAAAATTTAAGAGTATTCTCTACCATCTATCATCTTACACTTGTCTTGACTTTCGTTTTTTTGAATGATCTTCAATACATCTTTAATATCAATTGTCCCTTCTCACAAGGTGAAAAGAATGCTCTAAAAATGGACCCCACCTAAACATAACCACACAATATCCCACCAAGCAAGGGTAAATAATTTATCAAAACACTTTGCTTCATTTTACATGGTGGAAAGTTACAAGTGCTTATGTTAATATTATAATTAGCAGTAGTAACAAAATGTTATAATTAGCAATCTCATCCTATCAAATCAAAACAATAATTAAATAAACAAGTAAGATTGAACATGAAAAAACATACTCCCTCCATTAAAAAATATGATACATTTTAATTGAATCTCACTCTCCAATAAAGTAGTTGCCTAATTTTCAGCTAACCTAATTTACTTATTCTATTTCACACAAATGCATTAATATAATGTTTGTTGTTAGATTGAATCCTTTTTTAATAAACAAGGAAAAAGTGGGGGCTTTTCTGGTAAATCACTGTTCATGCAAGCATTCCAAATTAATGTTGGTATAGATTATATGGGTATGGATTGTTTAGTGAGAGGTCATGTTTTTAGGCCAATCAATAAGGGGTGACATTGCATTGATGCTAAGATGATTTTGCACAGGCCTATGCCATATTAATATATTATTATTGTTTAAATATTAAAATCATGCAACAAAATAGCTGTCAATTAAACAATTCGTGCCCAATTATAAAATAACTTAAGATGAGATAATATCATAATACATACTAATAAAACATAATAAAAACAAATATCTATATATAATTAGTATATCATAATACATACTAATAAAATATAATAACAAAAAATATCTATATATAAATAGTGTGTGTGTGTGTGGGTGTGCGGTTGCTCATATAGCGTTGTACGAAAACGTGTAGCATTTCCCGTTGCTCCTTCTGTTAAAAAGATTTTTCTTTGGTGAATTGCTAAAAAGACTTTTATTCCTTCTGAACCAACACGTATACATATCTACACACACATAATTCAGACGCCGAGCTTAGGGCCTGTTTAATTTCTATTTCATTTTTTATTTTTTAAAAACGTAATTTTATAATATGGTTTTTAGAATTTTTTTTCAAAATAAACTAAAATAAAATTTATTTAGTTATGTTACTTTACAAACGGTTTTAAAATTAAAAATAGGCTGACTTAAGAGCAGTTGATGATAATAATTTATAATAAAAATTGATAAAAATAATTATATTTATTAACAATGTATTTTGAAGAAAAAATATTTTTTGTTTTTAAAGATAAAAAATAAAAACAGTACATGAGAGTGAGATGCAAAAGGAGCTTGGTTTCCTTGAGAAATGATCCATGAGGAGGGAGTTGGGTACAATTCACATGCATTTCAGTTCCAGAAAAAGTAAAGATGAATGGACCTTCTTTTTTCTTTTCACTAGCAAAGATAAATAGGCTTGACTTTACTTAAATTTTAAGTCTGGTCAAATACATTTCTATTATTATGAGCACTAGCATGCCAGTTATGACGTACGACGAGCATGAGACTAGAAAGTGACTATTCACTGCAATTCAAAAAGAGTTTTAAAAAAAAAATGTTATGTGCTCGCTTTCGAAATTTCACTCAAATCTGTTTATATTGATATTTATCTATTTTTATCTAATAACTTGTACATTAATTATTCTTTACTCACTTTATTTATTTTTTTAAAAATAAAATATATATTAATAAAATATTAAATATAGAGAAAATAAAAAAAATTACATATCATATCTTCTTTTTCAATTTTCTAAAATACTTCTACATTTTTCTACCATAATTAAAAAAGCTCTCTTATGCCGATCGGGATCTGTAGGATCAAATCTAGTATTATACAAGATTCCCCTCTAATAATCAAAATGCTCATAACCAAGAATAGCTTGAGCATGATGAAGTTTTGCTTCCTTTATTTCATTATTTCTAAACATGTCTATTAAAAAATTAACAAATTGTTGTGGAGTTGGATAAGATGGCTCTGGCTATGGAACTACCAGAACTTCTTCATTAGGAGGAAATATTGTATTTAAAGCTTGTAGATATCTAGGATATACTTCTTGACGAGCATTTAGACCAAAAGCTCACCCAAGAATAATTGGCTAGATAAAATTAAAAAATAATTAATAATGATAAATATTAAAATAATAAATATTAAATTTACTAAAAATAAATAAAAACACTTACATTATTTTTATGATTTTTTAAAAATAAAATTTTTTGCTTCACTCTTGCACGAGTGTGCATGTTAGTACCAAATTGGTGATTCAAACCTACTGTCCAATTGTTCTTTATTTCTGGTGGAAGCTCAGGCATATCTGTGTTCATATTTTGAGTTTTATAGGCGACCATCAGCCGAATCAGGAATCTTGGTCGTCTCATATTCCAATAAATACTTGTAGACATATTAAAAACTGTAAGTTAGTAAATGAGAAAATGAAAAAATAAAAATAATGATTAAAGTATGAATCTATTCTAAATGTTTGAACATTAAAAATATAAAATGGAACATTTAAATTAAAGAAAAGCCTAACTCTATCAAGTAAAATATATATATATATATAATTATAAAAATAAACTTGAAACATAAGAGTTGAGCATGGGGTCAAGAGGAAGAAGACCAGTGGAATAAGGAGAGAGAGCAATGAGTAAACACACCTAAGAGGAGAGTTGGACATGGAGCGCTAGGAGAGGAGGAAGACCAGTTGAACAAGAAGAGAAAGCAATGAGTCAAGTCATCAAGAGAGGAGGAGGACCAATCGAATAAAAAGAGCCAATATGAAGACAGAGCAATGGGTCAAGAGAGGAGGAGGACTAGTTGAATATAAGAAGAGCGAATGAGAAGAGAGAGCAATGGTCAAGAAAGGAGGAGGACTAGTCGATTAAGAGTAGCGAATCAGTCGAATAAGGAGCAAGTTAGAAAGGAGTTTAGCAATACAGGGGAAGGTGAAGATTGAGGATGACTTATATAGCGCATCTAAGGTCCATCTAAAGAATAAAATAAAAAAGAAGAAAACGGTTGCCTAACAAAGTAAAAAAAGGTGACACTCTAAATTTGAGTACTCTAGCGTACTGTATTCCTTACCTTTTTTATTATATCATAGAAAAAATTAGTAAATATAAATTAATAAATTAATAAATCAGATGGGTAGTGTAGATCCTATGTGAGCTAAAACTAATAAATGAAGTTATGTGAGACAGACCAAAACCGCCCCACATATAATTAAAGCCATTTTATTTAACTCCAAGTTATGTCACACATGTTTTTTTTTTTTCAATTCTATAAGAAAGAATGGCAAATAAATGACTTTAAAAATATTATGTACAATTAATCATATTAAAATTTTAGAAAAGGACAATGGTATATAATTAGAATTAAAATTTTCATGACTTAATGTTTTTCTATGCTCATCTTTGAGATTTTTTGGTACTTAATTTTTTTAATTTTTAATAATTATTTTAAATATTTTCAATACTCATCTTTCATTGTACTCCATTTGTTAATTTCTATTTCTAAAATTATCCAGATAGATTAAGTAAATTGTCAAATTTAATATAAAAAATTATTTTTTTATATTTTTTTCATTTCATTTCATCATGGTGCACATTCATTTTCCCATGACCTATATAAATAAAAATGTATTAAAAATGTATTGATTTTTCCCTACCTTTGTCCTTTCATTTCAAGGCTTGTCACACATTTTCCCATAAAAACATATAATTTTACTATTGTATCATCTAGTAATAGGCAAATCAATTACTAAAATAGTACTTGTTCAAAGGCTATTTTTTAAGCTACAAATTAGGGTGAATATGTACTCAAATTATTGGTTTTCCTCTTGTATCGTTGCAAAGAAATAGGATTTGAATATTTACCAACTAAACTAATTTTTATTTATGTAATTATGTTGTTTTCTATCTTCTTTTCTATGATTGGAAATTGTAAAATAACAAAAAGCAAGAAAAGGTAGAATTGTACTCAACATAATCAAAATGATATATTTGCCATGTAGACTCAACGCCTACGATGTAGGCTGCTATCAATAATAAAACAAGCTTTTATAACAACTATTATGTTTTATCATGTATAACTTAAAAAAAATTGTATACATTTCTTGGTTTGTATAGTCATGTAAACTAAAACAATTACCTCCTTGAAAGTGGATTGTAATAAATTTTTTAATGTAGATATTATTCCTAATTCAAATAAAAAAATTAATTCTCATCTAACAAAAGCTAGACGTACACTTTAATATTAATGAACCTTGAAAAAATTACAGCTAGCAACAACTTAATTAATGTAATTTTTTTTAATTTTTATAATAATTACAATTTATTTCCCTATCTTATAGCATAGGCATACCACTATTACAGCCATTCTGGTTTCTACATCATAAATTTATTATACCCAACTAAAATTAATCTTATTTTTCATCATAAATCTTACTTTTAATTTTGATTCTCAATTCTAATTAAAATCAATCTTATTAATCAATTTTATAAATCAATTATGAGTCTTTTGCATTTTATAAGTATCCCAAAAATATATTTTGCATTTTTATAACACAAATCAAAAAAAATTTAAAGTAAAGATTGAGGTTTGTTTAGCTATCAAATATTACAATCAAACTTCTTTTCTTTTTTTCCCCAAGACGTAAATTGAAATTAGAAATGAAAAAATTTAATTTAGTGATACACAAAATCCATCTCAATTTAAAAATGGGTAAAAAAATACAGATTTAAATATTTAGCAACGTCACTTTTAGTGATGCCATATACAGATTTTGAACTATTTAGAGATGAATTTTGAGCTATCTAAAAATCATTTTTTTTTTGTAGTGGTTGTTCCATTCATTTTAGCTAGCTTAATAACTTCTGTAAATGTATGTACAGATGAAAGAGAGAGACATGATCATTTTACAATAGAGGTTGATGTGTATGGTAACATTGATTGGTCAATGTGAAAGAGAAATGTATGATTTTTTATTGTTTGAACAAAAGATAAACAAATTTCATGACAAATGAATAACAAAAATTTAATAAGATTACCCATAATTAGTATTTCACGATATTTTGAATATAATTGCTTTCAATAAAAAACTTATAAATATTAAAAAATAAAGAAACTAGTTATATTATTAAATTAAAATAATAATAAATGTTAAACTCTTTCTCTCATCCATCTAGATGCCACTTCTTATGTCCTTTTCAGTCCCATTCCATTTCAAATAATTAGTAAAAATCCTTTAATTCATTGAAAAAAATTTAAACTTTTAGCAAAAATGGAATTGAAAGATTATAGTAAAGAAAAAAATTGTAAACTGTATATATGGACAGAAAGTGATAAAAAGGAATTTGTAATGCATATTAATAAAATAAAATAATATGATTTAATAAGAGAAAGCATATTTAAATATTTATCACTAGCAATAATTGTCGTAAAACATAGTGAAAAAAGAGAGAAAAACCTAGATTTTTAATAAATTATAAAAATCAAATGAGTTAACAATAAGAAATAGATACTCCATCCTAAAAATAGACTTGTTATTTAACTTAATAACAGGAAAAACTATATTTAACAAATTCGATTGTAAATCAAGATTTTTTTAAATAAAATTAGAAGAAGAAATTAAAAAATATACTACTTTTAGTACATTTGAAGGATTATATGAATGAAATGTATTACTAATGGGATTTCATAATAGCCCTAGTATATTTCAAGAATATGTAACAAAAATATTATTACCAATAAGATATTTTGCTATAATATATATATATAGATGATATATTAATATTTTCTAAAGATAAAAAAGGACATGAAAATCACTTAGAAAAATTTATAAATCTTATAGAAGTAAAAGGATTAAATATATCACCTAAAAAAGCTGAATTAAGAAAAGAAAGGATAGAATTTTTAGGCCAATATATAACTAATAATGGAATAGAATTATAAGAACATATTAGTAAAAGGATATTAGAATTTGATGAAATAAAGAATAAAAAAGAATTTCAATCATTTTTAAGATTAGTAAATCAAGCTAGAAATTATATTCAAAACTTATCTAAGTTAACAGCTAAAATAAGTAAATTAGCTAGAGAAAAAATAATATGGGTATGGGATAAGGATAAAGAAAAAATAGTAAACCAAATAAAAACTTGATGTCAAAACTTTTCTAAATTAACTATTCCAATACATAATGATGTAATTTGGATAATTTATACCGATACTAGTGAAAATTATTGGGGAGTAGCTTTATATATCATCAATAGAGAAGAAGAAGAAGTAAAACTAGATATACAAGTGAAAAATTCAATGAATATCAAACTAGATAACATTCTAATTGAAAAGAGTTCTTAGCAATAGTAAAAGCTGTATATAAGTTTGAATTATTTATTGTTAACACTAGATTTATTATAAGAATTGATAATACTCAAGTAAAATATTGGTTGAATAAAGGAATAAAAATAGCTCAATAATGTAATAAAATGTTAATTAAATGACAATCAGATATGTCTTACTATGATTATAAAATTGAATATATCAAAGGAAAAATAATCTTACTGTAGATTATCTATCCAGATGGAGCCAATAGAAAGGAGACAAGTTTGATGACAAATAGTAGTGGTGGTGGTTCACTAACAGGACCAATAATGACCTTACTAGATTAAGTAACCATAAAGGTGAATATTCTGAAAATGAATATGAGCCTTATATATATATATATATATCAGATACACACACACATATAAGTGTGTATATATATATATATATGTAATACACTCACCCTATATTATATTCATTGAATCTAGACATATTCTAACCTATCATCCAATAGTATCACTTTCTCAATCTCTGAGTGGACTAATTATAGCAATGGAAAATTCCTTTTCATTGTAGTATGGCCATATATTTTCTCAATCTTACTTATTGAGAGGCCCAGTAATATCTCTCACTTAATGTGAGGGAAAAATTTCATCTTGACTACTCATATTCCTCTGTATGAATATCACTAAACTCAATCATAGCCTTTATGATTATCTAGTCAAAGGTAACTTTTGACTAGGTCAAAGTTTAGTAATCATCATGTAGGAATCCATGATGATCTCAGGTCAAAAGGCTCAGTGATATGGTTACATATAAGATAAACTTATAACTTGCACCATATAGGTTTCTTATAGCAGGTCGGTCGAGCACCTTGTACTCTTTCAAGTACCTATGACTTTGATTTGTATCTCTATAATTAATCAAAGTCATGCTAGCCTTGTTTCATCTATGATCTCTAATAGATGACTGACTAGGGACATTTAGGATAATCACTATAGTTTGTTCAAAAATATAGTTATTATAGTGAACATGTAATTGAAATGATAACAAAAGAGAAATTCATTAAATAAAAATATATATAGTATAATGATTAACCCTAAGGCACAATTTTTAATAGAATGATAGATGATGTGAGGGTATATAATATAGTAACTTTTATAGGGTCTTAGGTAATACAGGTCCCAAATGTGAGGTAGCTCATTTCTTTTTTACCCAATATTGTACTCCTATATATCAAACAACTATAATTTCATTATAACTTCTTATAGGGAAATGTTCTTGGAGAAATTGCTAATTGATAAGGCTTTTACTGTCATTTATTGTCTTATCAAGCATTTTACAAGACTTTACTTGCATTATAACTCCTCAAGGGAGCTATTCAGTAGGAAATTGCTAACTTAACTAACTAAGTGACTTGGATTTGAATGTGAATAATCTATTTGGAGAAATCCCTCCCAAGATGGACAAAATGGATAACCTACAAGGTAAATGCTTTGTTTATGCTAAAATGATATGAACAAATGAGTTCTTAAATAAATGAGACAAGTCTTGTTGAAATAAAGGTTTGTGCTTCTAGATGAAAAAATAGCCAAAGTTGCATAAGGCTCATTATTTTTGGAATAATTTTATTGAGTGCAATATTTTTTAATTTGTCTTCATTTTAATGGAATTAGTGGATGAAACTTCATTAATAAGAAAGAACTTATTCATAGATTTTATTGTTTTATCTTTTTATTGTTTTATCTATTCAGTTATTTAAGATTGGCATGTCTTTTCTTTTCCTTTCTTTTTTAATTAGGAGGGGTCAGATTCAAAATTTCTCTTGTATCTCACTGAAAGAATGTATAGTAAATTATATTGTTAATTGGTTTTATAATAAGGTTATAATAGTCTTACTACCATGTATAATTTTTTCTCACTACAGGTGATAAGTTCAGGCCAATAGGAAAATGGTCTAATATGTCATTGCTTTTCTTTTCTTTTTTCAACAATTAAAAAAAATTTAGGGCTTGTTTGAAACTATTTTTGTTTTATTGTTCTGAGAATTAGTATTTTGTAGAACGTGTTTTAAAAAAAATAAAAATAAGTATTTTTCTCATTCTCCCTTATTCTCTAGAATAATAATCCTAAAATGCTTAAAAGATGTTCCTGTTTTTCTGTTCTCAAGAATAATATTTGATTTTTCTTCTCTAAACTACTTTTTGAAAACATGTTATTAAACAAATTTGTTTCTTTTGTTTTGAAAAGAAAAAAACTATTCTCAAAACTGGTTGCCAAACAGGCCGTCAATATTCAAAAATTCCTTTCTATTTCACTTTATCTCCATGAACTAAATATTAATTAAATTCCTCTCTCGTATTGATTTTGAATATGTCTTTGCATTCTCTTCCTCTCAATTCTTAGGATCATTAATGTAAATGTATGCAATGGCCTATAAACTTTCTTATCCTTTTTGCATTATAAAAGAGGTGGTTGAATCATTTTCTTATTCTGGATGTGTATAATTTTCCCTACTGTTCTAATTTGTATAGCCTAATCTCAAAATTTTCCACTGTTTCTTTGATAAAAAATTGCTTATTTATTCTTTAGTGCTACTATCCAAATATATATCCTCTTGCCAAATCTTGCGAGCATTTCTTAATTTGTTCTACAGAGATCGAACTCTCCCAATTTGAATTCATAATTGGAAGTTCCTGTGATAGAATAGATTAGTAACTCTTAAAAAAAAGAAAGGGGAAAAGGCTTTTTCAATATTATTTGATTTCAAAAAGACACTGACTCTATGCAAATATTTGTACTTTCAGGCAATGAGTTTAACTCCACTAACGATTGGATCAAATATTTTATGGCTCTTCTCCTTTTCTTTTGTTTTTTAACAGTTTAAAAGGCTTAAATATTTATGTGTCTTTCTACTTCTCTTTCTCCTTATAAACTGGACATTAAATGCCTTTCTCCCTCTGCTCTTTAATCTATCTGTGCATTCTCTTTGTTTAAATTATGCATGTTTTCACATAATTAAATATGCATGCTTAAAGCCTTATGTATAGTTTACTGTGCATAAACTTTGTGATAGTATCGCTCATCTTTTTAGGCCTCCATGTTATTATTTTTTCCCTTGGCATTGAAGCATGTCTTGGTTTGTTATATTGGTATAAATTCCTTGTGTTGATTATGACTTATTGATTGTGATATTGCTGACTATTAAAAAAATTATATTAAAAATTTCTTATGTAGTTATTACCTGACTATCCATCCAAAGAGGTCTTATGTGTTGGCACCAATAGGTAAAAATATAGTCTGAGTCGTGCCTAAGGACACTGTCCTTAAGAGCTATTCTGCCACACTGGGTTGATTGTGTAGCAGTTCCCTATAATTAAATAAACTCTACTACTAAAAGTAGGCTTAACAATGAATCAGTATGATAGAAGAGGAGAGAAAGTTTGAGAGTACTAAAGCTCTCTTTGAACTTGTGGCAAGCACTGCCTTTTATAGGCAGATCTCACAATGCTAGGCAATAAAACTACTTTAATATCAATTAAAAAATGGTTACAAAAAACAAAAAGGTTAAATAAATATATTTAAGTAGGGGGTTATGGTAATTAATATTAATTTAATTCATAATAACTCCTTTGAAAATACTAAAGATATTCTATAATATCCAACAATCCCCCACATATTTCAAAAGGAAGGAAAAAATTTTTAAAAGCTATTTTGTACAAATAATTTGTAACTCCACATAATAGTTTTCAAAACTTAAAAAAAATGCTCAACCTGTTTGATACCACATTTAGCTCATGCGTGAGTAATTGCATTTGCATGAGCCCACTTCTCCTCTAAGGCCATTTACTTGCCCAAGCTCTTACCTTAGCGTACATGTATTAAGGCCTCCATTCATTTGAGCAATATGTGTAATATCCCGAAAATTTTAAAACTCAAATTTATTTTAAAAAATAAAATATCTATAATTAAATTAAAATTAAGAATAATTTAACAAGGTCCAGAGTTTGAATCTTACTCAGCAAAAGTTTAATTTTATTTTATTTTTAACTATGGGAAAATTACCAAAGTTGACATGAACTTTTGTGCTATAATAAAAAAATGTTGGACCCTTTCTTGTAATTTTCTCAAAATTGTTTAAATCAGTTTTAAAAGGGGAAATTGAACTTAGAAGCTGAAATTAAAAACAAAGGAAAAGAAACGAATAGACGAGAGAGTGAGAGGAAGAAGAGAGGAGGAAGAGAGGGAGTGAGGTTTGGATCCAAGAGGCTTTGTGGGCATTGCGAGCTTGGTTACACGATAGATAAACTCCCTATTTTAATCCTCTTCCCTCCCTCTTTGTTTTCTTCAATTTTGGAAGAGGAAATTTTTAAAATTTGATCCAAAGGCTTTATTTTTGTAAGCTATAATTTCCTTAGATCCTTGGGAGGTTATTTTGAGTTTCTATATGATGCCCTAATGTTTTAAGTGGGTAATTGGATGAAAAATGAAGCTTTAGGGAAAAATTCAAACCCCAAGAGGTTGGGTTTTGCTCCTCAATGGTTTAAGCCTATTGATTTAGCTATAATTTTGCTATTTGAGCCCAATAAGATTTAAATTAAGGTTTGATTTTCATTATAAGGGCTAATGGTGAAAGTTAGTGACACTAAGTGAAGGTTTTTAATTGATTAAAAATTATATGAATTGGAAATTGGCCTAGTGATTGCTAATAAATGGTTTTGGTGGTTAAGTCATATTATTTGAATGGTAAGTTTAATATATGGACCATTAGGATGGATTATGGCTCATTGACCAAAGTTGTGCGATATGAGTTATAGTCTTCATTAATACTATTTGCCATGAAAAGTGATATGAATCACTTATATGTTGTAGGGAATTATTGGTGGAACTTATTGAGAAGTTAAGGAATGAGTCAAGTCCTATTTTGTACAAGAGAAACCCTTTTGGTACCAAAGAGTTGAGGTAACATGAGAATTTATTTTCTTATTGCTTTGTTGAGCTATTTTTGAATAAATATTACTAGCTATTATGCATTACACGTTTTAAATGATTGAATGCAATTAATTGTGTTTTATAAAGACTTATGGGGAATTACTTGGATAATAGTGCATATATGTTTTCTATTCATTTAACAATATTGTTTTTATAGAAACGAGGTTGTTTGCATACATTGAAATTATAGAGATTGGAAATTGCACTAAAGGAAGTGTAATTAGGTTAGGTACCTTAGAGAGGCTAAGGAACCACTTAAGGGAGGAGTGATATTTGTTATACTACCTTAGAGTGTTGAAGTGGTCAATATTCAGGAAAGGTAGACAAGAGTGAAAGGCATGATCTTGGTGGAAATTCACCAATGGGGAGATATGAACTTGTGATATTCTATGGCATACTGCTAGTACTCAGTGTTGCCTTTCATATTGTGGGCTCAGTATACTAAAGTGGTTAGTGGATTGAGTGTTCGACACCTCTCAGTGGGGGCCTGACATATGAAGTGTGAGGTTAAGTGTCTGGGCCAAGGTAGTCCTCATATAGAGAGTAAGTCGGGTTGGCTCTAAGAGGGAGTTAGTTTTGACTACTCAGGATTCACATCGAAGGGGCACAGGCGGTTGGGTGGATTCGATCATGCCTTAGATTTTGTTTTATACCTGTGGAGGTACAAGTAGGTATAAAGTTTACTTACAAGCTAAAGAGTACCGGGGGCATTTTGTTAGTCAGGAAAGGCCATATTGGCCTATGTCATGCATTCATGCATTTGAAATGACTAAATTATATACTATGTTGAATCTATTATTCATTTATTCGATTATGGCTTACTTGGTAATAATTAATATAGATTTCTTTGTTATTGAGACTGCAGTTGTCTCAACCCTTTCTTTTCAATATTTTTAGGTTCAAGCGAAGGAACCAGTGGTGGACAGGGAAAAAAGCAGAGCTAGGGGTTATTCACACGGAAGATAATCACTTTGAATATAGTGTCTTTTAATTTGAACCAAACCTAGACCAATAAAACTTAACACACAGAACAGTCAGTGTAACTTTGTTATTGAACCAACAAATCTTGATCGTATACTAGAGGTCTTATTAGTCAGATTATATCCTCATAATTTCCATTGTTAACGCAGTTTTGCATGTTATCGACCATGTGCGTACCTATTTTTAACAAATGCTTTAAAGATTTTGCCACGATCTCATAGTAGCCGCCTCACTCCACATTCGTATAGGTATTTTCATTAAGTGTATCTGTAATGAATACACCATCCATAAGGACTATAAAAACATTAAGAGCTTTTGCTCAGCCTCCAATCAATGCATTCTAACACTTTCTCAAGTCATAGGAAGGGACAAAAAATTTAGTGCTAGCAGAACTAACAAGTGACTTGTTCTTACATATTGAACCTTCTTCATAGAATCTCCAATCACAAATGTTAGGTTGCCATCACCGTTAATTTCAAATAGGCTTAAGTCCTATTCCCCTTGACATTTAAATAATTAAAATTATTCCCTAAGGGCTAGTTAATGGATCCATCAGATTTACACCTATTCTTACATAATTGATTGAGATAACTCCCTCTTTTAACATACTTAATTATATCTCAAACGATATCTACTTATGCCATTGATCTCTTTGCAATGACTATCACCATTTGGCCATTATTCTCTTTGCAATGACTATCACCATTTGCAATTACACAAATCATCGACATAATGTGTGTTGGTTTTTCTCTCAATGCAATATTATTCACTAAGAAATTTCTCAACTACATAACCTCATTTCTAGCCAACTTTAGAGTAATATACTCTGGCTCACATAATATCTTATTTGGCTATAAATGGATTTTTCCTCATGAATATAAAATTAAATCTACATCATTGTATTATTTTAATATAATGGAAATCCATTTTATGTGATACCAACATTTATGGTATCTCTCAAATCCTCGTTTCTCTCATCCTCTCATGAGACTATTTGAGATGCTCAATCTCTACGTAACATAACTATATCATGGATGCTCATCAACACTGAGTGTTGAATTTACACCAAAATTATTGCTATGGAGATTTTTCACAACTTCGCCTCCAATTTCAGAGTAATAAACTTTATGATCTTGTTACTATATTTGTTTCTATCACCACTAAAGATGAATAATCACTAGTGAATCTTCTCACATAAATATATAATTCAATTAATATCAATATATTTTATACAATAGGGATCCATTATTTGCAAAATATTTTATTTTTCTCATATAGACTATAACACATAAAAATAAATCATTGTCCACAATAATGAATATTTATGCCAAAATAAATAGATTATACACCTATTTAAAATAAATTTATCTACACTAGATAAATAATTAAATTTTGTATCGTCATCACAACGCTTGTTTCAAGCTAAGCCACAAAAATTGCATAATTAACAAATTTTTCCATCATGCAAATAATAGCCTCCTCTTAATTAATTTTCCTCTAAATCACAATAGAATAATATCTTGGTATTTATAAATTGAGGCTAACAATTTAGTACAACACATGCTCAGGGCATTTAAGTAGAGTTGTTAGACTATTGTTGTAACACCCTCAAATTTACAAACTGATTTTTCGCAAATTATTAAAACCCTTATCATGGAAGAAAAATTTTACCATGATGCATCCAAGACAATATATCACAAGTCTTAAAATATTCCAAAAAGCAATTAGAACCATGAGGGACAGACATGATCCTCATGGCATGTTATTCAAATTAGGTCATGAATCAAAAGGGACAGACATAATCCTCTTGGACATATAAATGCATTTAATAAAAAGGATTAGAGTTTACATGCTCCACAAAGAAGATACGTCCTAAGTTGGCACAAGATACATTGTATAATCCAAAATAAGAGGCAACGTAAAAGATGGTGTCTCATACACCATAGTTACACCTCTGGTGCTTTCTCGGCTGAACTCGCTCCTGTAAAAATATTAACCACGGGGAATGAGACTTAAAAGTCTCAATAACCAAAAATTAATATGTAATGATGTATGCGGATGTAACTAATCATGCGATTGCTAAGTGGACACACAAAACATTTAACAGAACCATATTTTCAAACAAACCGAACAAGTATTTAATTTTACATGACTGCACCTTATATCCTCCTTTCGCCATGCTCGGACGCCAAATCACCCGTCCAAAGGTGAGTTGGACCAAGCGACACGCCACTCATTGGGTCCAATGAGGGCTTACCACGTGGTAATAATTAACAGAACAGAAATTTCCATTAACACGATATATTAAAATACCCTGACAAGTCATGCATCATTCAAATATCCAAACAAGAATATATCCGAACAATAATATCTCATCATAATAAACAAACATAAATTTTTAACCCACTTGGCAATGATTTCAAACAAGTATATAACAGTATTTATTTTCAATAATTCATAATTTTTTCAAACAACAAAACAACACATAACCATTCACAAACACACCCATCACAACACATTAATAATGGTTACCTTGTGTCTTGAATAACAAATTCCCCTTCACAACTCCTCTTTCACCACTATCTTTATCAATATAATCTATATAATTATTTCACAATACTATATATTAATTTTACATTGAAATTAATAAATAACTCTAAATTAAAGAGTTAGAAAGTCTTAGATTTAAAATCCATATTGACACTAATATAAGATTTATGCCTCATTTAACTTCCCAAATTCTTTTCTAAAATTCTCATACCCTAATAAACTATTTTTAAGCCTTCAATTACTTCTAGTATCATAATTTCATCCATCTATATTCTAAAAATTCATTTGAAAATAAATTAAAAATTTTAGAATTATCCTGAAGCCTCAAATCACCTTTCTATAACCTCAAAAATATCTATTCATACTTAAATAAATATTTAATAATCAGAGGTTTATCCCTACATCTTAGATTCCACATAAATTCAACCATATAGATCTAGATTTTAACTTGAAATTTCTTAAACATGAGTTTCAACCTCAAGAAAATATTCTATAATATTTATTATATCCCTAAAAGCTTTAACCTATATTTTTAATCCATCATATCATCAGATTAACTATCCTATAGAAAAATCCTAATCAGAATATTTACTCTATTCTACAAAATAATCATATCACTAGAAAGCTAATATTATTTAAAAAATAATAAATAATAATTTTTTTAAATGCTAATCTAAACAGGAAAGTTGGAACATACCTGAAGAAAAAGAAAATAATCTCTCCTTGCGAGAAAACGCCGAGCAATGTGAGAGGAAGAGAGAAAAATAATATAAAAATGGAATTGTGGTCCCAAAATTATATATTAAAAAAAACTATAGGTTTGAATTTAATTATTCAAACCTTTGGGCCATTACTTGCAATTTTCACAAATTGCATCTTGGGCCCTTAGTTGCAATTTTCACAAATTGCAATAAAAATTTTTTCATGCTTCCTCCACAATGCACCTCCTCTTTTTTTACATGAGGAGGTGCCTTTCATTCCCACATCTAACCGATGTGGGACTAAACCCCCTCCCCCCCTTTTTTTTACTTTCTTTTCTTTTCTTTTTTTTTTTAACTCACACACACATTAATTTTTTTTAAATCTTAAAATTATATCTTAACAAAATATTTCTTATATAATTTTAACCCTAAGTTTTTAATTCATAATTAAATGCCTAACCATATTATTATTTTCAAATAACCTCAAATAATAAAAACTTAAATTCCATAAATTTTTTTTATCTAAAAATTAGGATGTTACAATTCTCCCCTCCTTTTAGAAATTTTGTCCTCAAAATTTAATGCTGGTAAGCTTAAAAACTATGTACCTAAGTAAATAAATGTGGATAATCTCGCCTCATACTCTCCTCGGTCTCCCAGGTAGCATCACCTAGGGCTTCACCCTTCCAAATCACCTTCACGAGTCGGATAGTCTTATTGCGCAGTTGTTTGTCTTTAAAGTCTTCAATTCGCTCCGGTTCAGATCTAAAGGTCAAATTCTCCCTCAATTCCACTTCTTCAGGTTCAATAACATGGGAGGGATCTGGGTTGTACTTCTTCAACTATGATACGTGGAACACATTATGGATACCTGCAATCTGTGAAGGTAATGCAACTCTATATGCAGCAAATCCAATTCGCTCTAAGATCTCATACGGGCCCATAAATCTAGGTGTCAACTTTTTTACCTTAATAGATCTACCAATGCCTGTCACCAAAGAAACCTTCAAAAATACATGATCTCCTACTTCAAACTCTAACGGCCGTCTCCTTTTATCGGCATAACTCTTTTGTCGGCTCTAAGCTGTTAGCAATTTTTGCTTAATCATAGCAATCTTCTGGGTGGTCTACTCTACAATTTCTAGACCAATGATACTCCTCTCACTTAATTCTGTCCAACATAAAGGCGATCTACACTTCCTTCCATACAAGGCCTCATAAGGCGCTATCCCAATACTAGAATGATAGCTGTTATTATAAGCAAATTCAGCTAATGGCAAATGATTATCCCAACTACCTGGTAGTTCAATGGCACAAGCTCTCAACATGTCCTCCAAAGTCTGGATCGTCCTCTCTGTTTGTCCATCTGTTTGGGGGTGGTATGCGGTGCTAAAACTTAGTCTGGTACCCATAGCCTTCTGTAGTGCACCCCAAAAGTTTGAAGTGAACCTTGGGTCACAATCTGACACAATTCTAGAGGGTATACCATGAAGTCTAACTATCTCCTTAATGTATATCTCAGCAAATTTCTCTAATGTAGAGGTAAACTTGATCGCCAAAAAGTGAGCCGATTTGGTGAGTCGATCTACTATTACCCAAATAGCATCCTTACTCAAGGGTGTTCTTGGCAGTCCAGTGATGAAATCCATGGAAATATCATCCTCTTTCCACTTTGGAATATCTAACAGTTGCAGTGTTCCAGCTGGCTTCTGATGTTCTATCTTTATCTTCTGACATGTTAAACATCTAGAAACAAATTTAGTTACATCTTTCTTCATTCCTGGCCACCACCAACCTCGCTTCAAATCATGGTACATTTTAGTTATACCGGGATGAATTGTATATTTGCTCCTATGAGCTTCTTCTAAAAGGATATTCCTCAATCTTGGATCATTAGGTACACAAACTCTACCTTTATACCTCATCACTGTGTCCTCAGAGATGGTAAAATTTGGGGCCTTACCTGCCACTATCTCCTTCCTTATATTCCTCAAGTAGTCATCACTTTGCTGTGAGACTCTAAGATCTTCCCAAAATTTGCTCTCAAAGTCTGCTACCTGGAGTGCGGCCATTTGATGTTCAATCACATCTATTGGAACATCATGAAAACTGTTCCACAAATGATATCCATGAATCATCAAATGTGTAGCATGAATAGTCTTCTTACTTAAGGCGTCAGCTACCACGTTAGCCTTACCCGGATGGTAATGTAATTCAAAGTCATAATCTTTCAGAAATTCCATCCATCATCGCTGCCTCATATTAAGCTCTTTTTGATCAAATAAATACTTCAGGCTCTTATGGTCACTGAAGATTTGAAACTTAGATCCATACAAGTAGTGTCTCCATATCTTCAGAGCAAACACAACTGCAGCCAACTCCAAGTCATGTGTAGGGTAATTTTCCTCGTGTAGCCTCAACTGTCTGGAGGAATAGGCAACCACTCGGTCATCTTGCATCAAAACACATCCTAAACCCTTTAAAGAAGCATTAGTGTACAGAGTGTACGGCATCACAGGGTCAGGAATAGTCAATACTGGAGTAGTGGTTAACCTCTTTTTTAATTCTTGGAAAGCAGCTTCACATTTGCCAGTCTAAATAAATGGGGCATTCTTTTTAGTCAGCTTAGTCAAGGGCATCGCAATTTGCGAAAATCCCTTAATAAAGCGACGATAATAACCTGCTAAACCTAGAAAGCTTCGTATCTCTGTCATAGATTTTGGCTGTTCCCACTTCATCACTGCATCAATCTTGCTAGGATCCACCGTAACTCCATCTCTGGACACAACATGGCCCAAAAACTTTACTTCTTGGAGCCAAAATTCACACTTGCTTAATTTGGCATAAAGCTTATGTTCCCTCAAAACTTGCAAGACGATTCTTAAATGCTCGCCATGGGCCTCCTCATCCTTTGAATAAATAAGAATGTCATCAATAAATACTATTATAAACTTATCTAAATAGGGTCGAAAGATCCTATTCATGTAATCTATGAATACCGCAGGAGCATTCGTAAGTCCAAACGGCATCACCATGAATTCATAATGCCCATATCTCGTCTGAAACGCTGTCTTAGGTATATCCTCCGCTCTTATTCTCAATTGGTGGTACCCTGACCTTAAATCAATCTTTGAGAAAACTGCAGATCCTACAAGCTGATCCAGTAAGTCATTAATTCTCGGAAGTGGATATTTGTTCTTGATGGTTACTTTGTTCAATTGTCTATAATCAATGCACAATCAGAGGCTTCTGTCCTTCTTCTTTACAAAAAGGACTGGAGATCCCCAAGGTGAAACACTCGGTTTGATGAAACCCTTCTCAAGTAGCTCTTCAATTTGCTTTTTTAGTTCTGCTAACTCTGAAGGGGACATCTAATAAGGAGCCTTAGAAATTGGCCCTGTACCGGGTACCAATTCAATTGAGAACTCTACCTCACGCTTTGGGGGTAAACCGGAGACTTCGTTTGGAAATACATTCGCAAATTCTTTGACAATTGGGATATTCTTCATGCCTTCATCAATCTCAGCTTGGATAGAGAAGAAAACCATGTAGGCCTGGCAACCCTTCTTCATATATCTATCAACTTGCGCCGCCGACAAGAAAACATGATCTTGAGTCTCGACTGGAGTCACTGACAAAGAAGATAAAGACACACTCCTCTCTCTATAATCTAGGATAGCACCATTTGCAGCCATCTAATTCATTCCCACAATTACATCCATACCTCTCAGTGGTAGGATAATTAAGTCCATAGTTGTTTTCCTATTTTTAA
This sequence comes from Prosopis cineraria, assembly GCF_029017545.1. NCBI lineage: Eukaryota > Viridiplantae > Streptophyta > Magnoliopsida > Fabales > Fabaceae > Prosopis > Prosopis cineraria. The sequence continues at coordinate 614,564 of NW_026555338.1, forward strand.
ACTCGACCACTAGGTTAAGGCATGCCTTAGCGGTCCTCACAGATTCTCCCGCAGGAGTAGACACATTCATTTCAAAAGGTAAAATACACACAGGCAAATCAAGATTCTTTACACAAGTTTTAGAAATAAAAGAGTATGTAGCACCTGAATCAAACAGTGCAACAATATCATGATGAAGGATTTTGATGTTACCTCTAATGGCATCTGGGGAGTTCATTGTGTCTTGAGTAAGGGCAAACACACGGCCAGAGACAGTAGGATGCTGGGAAGGGTTCTTCATGTTTGAGCTCTAGTTATCCCCACAAAACTTTACAATGTGACCGGGTTTGCCACAAATGTAACAGACCCAGCACTGTCCGAAGTGACAGCGCCTACATTTAGTACACTGCTGAGAGCTCGATGTACTTGGGGCAGGGGTAGATACTGTTGGGCTCCTCTATGACCCTTGATAACTACTATGATAGCTCCTCTATCCTTGGCCCCTTTGAAATAGACCCTTCTGCCTTCCTTGGTTCCATGAGCTACTCGAACCCTGATGGTTTTTCTTCATAATGCCTCCGGTGGGTCGGGGGTAGGTTGGGGGTCTACTATATGAATAACCCCTCTTTTCTCTCTCAACCTCCTTCTTATTGCGAGCTACTACTTATAGTTTTATGCACATTTCGTCATAATCTCGGATATATAGATGAGCCAATTGCTCCCTTAATTCTGGTCTAGCCTTCTCCAATAAGCACTTGGCCTTCCATTCAGAATCATCCCTATACTGCAAGTACGTGGAGTATCTAGATAACTCCTGAAACTTAGCAATGAATGTGTCCTCATCGAGGTTCCCTTGCTTAAAGGCATGGAACTCCGCTTCCTTCTTAGACCTTAACTCTGATGGAAAGTAATGCCTAAATAATTTTTCCTTGAATTCCTCCCAGGTGAGTGTAGAATCATCCTTGGGCCTTACTGTCTCCCACCAATCTCTTGCTCCTTTCACTAGGAGCACTAATGCTACTTGTACTTTCTGATTGTTGGTGCATATGACTACTCGAAAGATGGACTCAAGTCTCTTCACCCATTCCTCTACCACGGATGGTTTAAGGTTACCATCAAATGTAGGAGGGTTAAACTTCCTAACAGTTTCCCACACATCAGTAATGGTCGGTGGGGTTCTCTGTTCCTCCTGCCTAGTTTCCTCCCTTCTAGACTCATGATCTCGTGGAATGGCAAGATGTGAGGAACTGCCTTCCCCCACATGACTCTCAACATGAGCCCTATCTCCATTTTCTGTTACCTTTTGCCTCTTTAGCTCCATCAAATCTTGTTCGTATCCTTGAACCTTGTCTGTTAATGTTTTTACAAGCATTCTCAATTCTGTCAAGTCAGGCTCCTCATTTGGCAGTGGCGGTGGTAGGTGCTCATGTTGGAATCCTGAGTTACTGTGAGTAACAGGCATTTTCTCTCCCCTCCTAAAGGATATAAGATATAAATAATAAAATTAGCCTAGCTATATAATGGCCATACAATGAGAAGCACCATAACAATGTATATTGCCAACCAACTATATGCAATGCACCACACATAATAAATACATATTAAATTCACACAAGTAATAGTTTCAAACAAAAGTTTAAATAAGTATTACTAAAATAGAGGCTCGAAACATGATGCTCTGATACCAATATGTAACACCCTTAAATTTACAAACTGATTTTTTGCAAATTATTAAAACCTTTATCATGGAAGAAAAATTTTACCATGATGCATCCAAGACAATATATCACAAGTCTTAAAATATCCCAAAAAACAGTTAGAACCATGAGGGACAGACATGATCCTCATGGCATGTTATTCAAATTAGGTCATGAATCAAAAGGGACAGACATAATCCTCTTGGACATATAAATGCATTTAATAAAAAGGATTAGAGTTTACATGCTCCACAAAGAAGATATGTCCTAAGTTGGCACAAGATACATTGTATAATCCAAAATAAGAGGCAACGTAAAAGATGGTGTCTCATACACCATAGTTACACTTCTGGTGCTTTCTTGGCCGGACTCGCTCCTGTAAAAATATTAACCACAGGGAATGAGACTTAAAAGTCTCAGTAACCAAAAATTAATATGTAATGATGCATACGGATGTAACTAATCATGTGATTGCTAAGTGGACACACGAAACATTTAACAGAACCATATTTTCAAACAAACCGAACAAGTATTTAATTTTGCATAACTGCACCTTATATCCTCCTTTCGCCATGCTCGGACGCCAAATCACCCGACCAAAGGTGAGTTGGACCAAGCGACACGCCACTCATTGGGTCCAATGAGGGCTTTCCATGTGGTAATAATTAACCGAACAGAAATTCCCATTAACACCATATATTAAAATACCCTGACAAGTCATGCATCATTCAAATATCCAAACAAGAATATATCCGAACAATAATATCTCATCATAATAAACAAACATAAATTTTTAACCCACTTGGAAATGATTTCAAACAAGTATATAACAGTATTTATTTTCAATAATTCATAATTTTTTCAAACAACAAAACAACACATAATCATTCACAAATACACCCATCACAACACATTAATAATGGTTACCTTGTGTCTTGAATAATAAGTTTTCCTTCACAACTCCTCTTTCACCACTATCTTTGTCAATATAATCTACATAATTATTTCACAATACTATATATTAATTTTACATTGAAATTAATAAATAACTCTAAATTAAAGAGTTAGAAAGTCTTAGATTTCAAATCCATATTGACACTAATTTAAGATTTATGCCTCATTTAACTTCCCAAATTCTTTTCTAAAATTCTCATACCCTAATAAACTATTTTTAAGCCTCAAATTACTTCTAGTATCACAATTTCATCCATCTATATTCTAAAAATTCATTTAAAAATAAATTAAAAATTTTAGAATTATCCTGAAGCCTCAAATCACCTTTATATAACCTTAAAAATATCTATTCGTACTTAAATAAATATTTAATAATTAGAGGTTCATCCCTACATCTCAGGTTCCACATAAATTCAACCATATAGATCTAGATTTTAACTCAAAATTTCTTAAACATGAGTTTCAACCTCAAGAAAATATTTTATAATATTTATTATATCCCTAAGAGCTTTAACCTATATTTTTAATCCATCATATCATCAGATTAACTATCCTATAGAAAAATCTAATCAGAATATTTACTCTATTCTACAAAATAATCATATCACTAGAAAGCTAATATTATTTAGAAAATAATAAATAATAATTTTTTTTAAATGCTAATCTAAACAGGAAAGTTGGAACATACCTGAAGAAAAAGAAAATAATCTCTCCTTGCGAGAAAACGCCGAGCAACGTGAGAGGAAGAGAGAAAAATAATATAAAAATGGAATTGTGGTCCCAAAATTATATATTAAAAAAACTATAGGTTTGAATTTAATTATTCAAACCTTTGGGCCATTACTTGCAATTTTCACAAATTGCATCTTGGGCCCTTAGTTGCAATTTTCACAAATTGCAATAAAAATTTCTTCATGCTTCCTCCACAATGCACCTCCTCTTTTTATACATGAGGAGGTGCCTTTCATTCTCACATCTAACCGATATGGGACTAAACCACCTCCCTTTTTTTTTTTACTTTCTTTTCTTTTCTTTTTTTTTAACTCACACACACACATTAATTTTTTTTTAATTTTAAAATTATATCTTAACAAAATATTTCTTATATAATTTTAAACCTAAGTTTTTAATTCATAATTAAATGCCTAACCATATTATTATTTTCAAATAACCTCAAATAATAAAAACTTAAATTCTATAAATTTTTTTTATCTAAAAATTAGGATATTACAATTGTTCTTTTATGAGCTTATACAATTCTATACTTATGATGAGCTCTTGATACATCAAGTATGTAAAATCCATTATATTGTAAGCCCTATATATAATGTTCTACCGTTAATAATCTAGCTTCCTCAAATGTAACCTCCCTGAGGTTAAACCACAAATTAATTCCAAATCATAATTATCTGAGGTGTTAAAGAGAATTTCACAAAAATTATTCTGTAGGAATCCTAATTTGCCATTTTAAATCCCATACATAACTTTAAGGAGTCCAAATCAGAGCTTTAAAAACAAAGTGGAAGCTTGGAAATCAATTGGGATCCAAATAATGAGTGTTAGAACTCAAAAATCATTTCTGTGCAAAAAATGACACGTGTGCCGTGGCATGTCTTCTTTATGCCATGCACAGCAGCGTGTGGCACCATACGCCGCGGTGCATTGCATGAAATTTGATAGATCAGTGCTGTGATTTCATAGCACAGGGAGCGAACTTCCAACACATCCCAAATCTCCATCCGACGTCCAATTGAGGTGGTTTTAGTGTCTACATAGAGCTTTCTCCTAGCTCTAGCTAATGGCACTAGTTTCACACTCAAATTAATTTTCTATAAAAAGTTAGACACTAAAACCCATTTTGACACATTTTTACAAAATCTCCCAAATAGAGTGTCCCAACTCAACCACATGTGCCAATAGCCTATACCAATCCTTTGACCATGCTCATTGGACTCTTGCGGACTCATGCAACACACCACATGCAATCAAACACACTTATTTCATAAAATCACCACTCAATCTCAGTTTTCACAAAACATAAAAGGGGAGGAAAAGTTGCACAAAATCAACCATTTTATTCATATCTCTCAAAAATACATATTTTTATACTTGCACAAGTATTTTGGCCCTATCCTCAAGTTCACAACAAAAACTCACTAACCTAGGGCACAAAATACACTAGTTAAACACAAAATCATGCAAGTAGTACACCAATCATAACAATTAATCCTAGTTGGCAATTACATTAACAAATACACATGTAAATAGAAAAAGAGAGGCATATAAAGAATTTACTCCACCAATCCTAAGCCTCAGTATGTTTTCCCCAACTTGGATTTGATGCACTAGGCCTTAAAAATATTGAGAATTGAGGGGTGAGTACAACCACTCAATAACCAAGTTTCACTTAACCCTTACAGTTACATATTAATTGTAAATAGATGCAATTAGGCACATAAACATATATTTCACATTGCATTAGGCCATGGTTCACAAAACTAATAACCATGTGACCGAGCTTGCTACAAAACATTCTATCATGTTGTTTTCAAAACATAACTCAAGGTTGCAAAAATAACAACCATGCGCCCTTAACATGTACCGGACCACAAAACTAACAACCATATGGCTAGACTTATATGCATGATCATATGCCAACCTTATATCCTCTTGTTACCTTCGACACAAAACCGGTGGCTATCATATGGCTACGTCCTTCACGGACTAACCTAGCCTTCCACTTGTGAGAAGCTACTAAGTCAAGGTTAGCTCACTTACTTATGTAATCCAATTTCTCCCAATACTAACAACCATGGGGTGTCGTACCCCTAATCTAGCCTCCTCATGAATTGGTGGAGACTAGTTAGGTTTGAGTTCCTCATAGAACAAGTGGGACAGTCCCAAATCAACCATGGGACAAGGGCTACCTCTCGATTCCAACGGTTGGTGCCAAGGCTAGTTCCCAATTCCAACAGTCACTACCAATACCACATGGATTTCAACCAATCTACTTCTCTCCCTAGGCGAACTCCCGCCAATAATCATGCTATACACATTTCACACATAATATGCATTTTAACAATCTTTTCTCAACACATGAACTCACATAACACAAATGCTCTACACTTTAACACTTATTTTATCACAATTCTCCACCCCTATTCATAATTTACAATTAATTTCATAAAACATCAAGGGTAGTAGAAATCAAGGTTTTCTTTCAAAAGAAACCATTTCACAATCACGCACTTGCCAACATGCATCATCAAATTAACCATAAATCACATTTCACAATGCAATTAACATACAACAATAAAAATTAAGTTTCCCTCGATTACCTCAAACCTTTGAGAGGTCAAAGGTTTACCCCTCATTATAGTAACTTCCCAAAGCTTTAACAAGCTCGAATGGTGCCAAGACAAACCTCTCTACAACCAAATCATAAGTGTGAACACCATATTTTGTCCGGACATTTTTTAAATTTAATAATAAATAATCAAAAAATATAAAAAATGTAAAAATGAAATTTAATCCTTTTTAGGATTATATTTTTTTTAAAAAATATAATGATAATGATAATTTAACAAAATAAAAAAAAGAAAGAAAGGTTAAATCTTGAAAAAGAAAATCTCTCCCAAATTATCCTAATCATTCAAGAATATTGGGAGTCTACTTTTAAGAGTTAACTTTTCTATCCTCAAATCTTATTTTCATTTAAATACATATTATATACATATATATATATATATATGTATATATATTAATCAAAAAATTTTAAAAAAAAAGAGAGAAAAAAAGGTGGACAAAACGCTGATAGAGTCAGCGTTTCATCACAGCTTAATTGGGCGGTCAGGCACACCCGAGTAGAAACATGCACACATACACGAGGGAGCAGAAGGGAAAAAGCACAGCACCAACACACATGAAACACAGAAAAAGCAGAGGCACAGACACGACAAAACAAAAAAGCGAAGCAGAAACACAGCACTCACATGCAAAGGAAAGAGTCTCAGATACAAAGCAAAATGTGGAGAAAAACGCAGAGGATCAGCTATCTTTTCAGCACTGATCAGGGAGAATATAGCACACGAGGATCAGTGGCATAGAGATGAAGAAGAAGCAGAAACACAGAGCAAAGAAAAAGAAGAGCCATGGATAAATGAAAACTAGAGCAGAGAGCTTTTAGTGCACGCAGAAAATGCAGCGGAAGAGAAGGGAAAAGTAAGACACACAGCCACGCATGCACGAAAAATGCTAGAAAACATAGCACGAAAAGCAGAAAAGCTAAGAAAAAAATAGAGTATAAATCAGTAGAGAACACGAACAGAAGGGGAGGACAAAAAAAATGAAAAGAAAATAGAGGTAAGAGAGAAGGACAAAAGAGCACGAGAAGCCTGGGTAGAGACTGAGAGAAGGCACCGAGAGACGAGTTTTTTCTAAAAAAAAAGAGAAAAAAGGAGGGAGAAATAGAGATGGAGAAACAGAGAGAAGAGAACATCTGGAAAGGAACATCAAAGATAGAAAAATGAAAAAAAAGAGCATAAACAGCGTTCTGAACGGAGCATGAAAATGGAAAGGAAACAGATGAGAAACAAAGCACGAGACCGAGAGAGGAAGGCTTGAACAAAAACTAGGCCAAACAGAAAAAACAGAGCAGCAAGAGATAGAAAAGAAGGAAAATAGACACAGCATGAAGCAAAGAGAGACGGAGAGTGAAAGAGAAGGATCAGTTGGGAACAAGATCCAGCAGGAGAAAGAGACTGAGAATGAAAGGAACTGACAGCATGCACACAAGCAAGCTGGACGAGAGAGAGAGCACAGAGAAAGGAAAGAAACGAGAGAGAGAGAGAGAGATCAGAAGCTAGAGGAAAATACAAAGGAAAACTAAAGACTGGAAACCGGAACCGAGAGAGTGAGAAAAAAAAACGCACAGACAGTAGCATACATGCACACGTGGGTTTTTAGACTAAACAAGATCATCATTTTTTTTTCTTCCCTCAATCACATGAGTTCTGGATATTTTACAAGCAAAAAAAAAACAACCAGAAACATGTTCAAAGCTTGAGGTTGAGGCGATGGAAGCGTTGCCTTGAGAGGAAGAAGAATACAAACACAAGCTATTCAGGTAACATTTAAATCATATTATCTGATGAACATATATATATATATATATATTGATAGATATTAAGAGTGTGACTAATCCAGATGTATGTTTAGACATTTAAAAATTTAGAATTAAATATTTTCTTTATTTATGTAGAATTTAGAACATCCATGAGAGGTGTTTGATAAAAAGAGAGAGAGAGAGAGCTTGCGAAAATATTGATAATTTGTGAGGTTGATTGTGGTTTGGAGCTGTATCTATCGTAGCTATAATCTTGCTAAAAGTTTATGCCAAGTCTGATTTTTTAAAAAAATATATCCACAAGTTGAAAGAATAGTGAATTATCAAATTAATTTATTCTTTCCATTGCCTTTATTGCATAAATTGTTTAGCCAACCATAATATTATGTACCGATTGCAAATACAAATATTTCGATTATCTATTTATCGTGTGAGATTTTAAGAATCTTCGTAGGCATTTAGAATAATTTCATACTGTGTAAATCAATAAGATTTCGTAGGTATGAAGATCAATTTTATAAGTATTTATATGGGTTCTAAAAGCCCAATATTAAAATTAATTCTCTCTTTATAATAAATATTTAAGTCTCATGTGAGATTTCAAGGATCTTCGTAGAGACTTAAATTAATCACCTTGTCGTGTGGGATAATAAGTCCTCGCAGATATAGTAATTATTAGTTTTTATATAATAAATGATTATTAAATAATCATATAATACACAATTTAGAAAATTAATTAATCAAATTAATGAATTTAATTTGTAATCATATTCACCAATTATATCTTTTAGTCATGTGAGATTTTTGAATCTCTGTAGACTTCTAAGATAATCGTATTATCGTATGAGTCAATAAGACTCTGCAGATATAACGATTAAGTTTTTAAAATATATATATATATATATATAAATTATATATTAAATTAATTAAATTAAAGGTGTATTTAAATTTAATTCTTTTATCGTGTGAGATTTTAGAATCTCCGCAGATATTTAGGATAATCATATTACTGTATAAGCCAATAAGGCTATATAGGTATGTCGATTAAAATTTTTCAAAACATGTATCTACATGTAAAAAAAATTATTATTAACACTTAAAAATGTACATAAGAATATAAATATATAAATTAAATTGCCAAATTCTTTTGTCGTGTGAGATTTCATAATATTCGCAGATATTTAGAGCAATTGCATTACCGTATGAACCAATAAGGTTCTGCAGGTACTGCGATTAAAATTCTCAATCATAAAACATAAAGAAAAATAATTTTAAACCCTTTTCTTTCTTTATTCCAAAAATTCAAAAATGGAGAAAATAATTAAAATTAAATTACCTTTTACAATTTAAAATACACATATTAAAATTTCAGAAATTGTTTTATTTGCAAAATGGTGAATTATTTCTAATTAATTTTCTCTTCAAAAAATATTTTCACCAACAAACTTTTAAGGCCGAACTACGTGGACTTTGATCCCCATTACAGGGTACGTAGGCCTCAGAGTCAGATTCTGAGTCAAGTCCGTCCCCCCTCGTAAATAAATAAACATCTCTCACTTAATTCTTATCATTTTTATCAAACACATGAATACAAAATCACTTAATTCTTATCATTTTTATCACATGAATACGAAAGGGATAATTAAAATAATTATAAAATCATATTAAAAGAGCACAACAAACTTTAGGTAACCGTTCTGAAGAATGGGTGTTGTGGGGTGCCTAACACCTTCTCCACACTCAACCGACTCCCGAACCTATTCTCTGATTTCGCAAACCACCCTTATCCTCCATTAATCGGTTTCCTAAGATTTCCCTTAAAATCTTGGTGGCGACTCCTCGTTCGATCCGATTCCCGTCGCGAAGGCCGGGACCTCCGCTCGCGTGCCGTCCGCGTCGCATTTTTCCAGGTGTGACAGTTGGCAGCTCCACTAGGGACAGGTTAGAGAGTCAAGCCTATATAAGTTTGTTGTGCTCAAAATATGATATGGTTTTTCTTTTTGTTATTATTACCCCTTTTAATTTGTGTGTGCCTTTTTCCCCTCTTTTCTCTTTTCTCTCTCTTTTTTATTTTTTTATAATATGTCTTAGGATAGATAGCATGTGGAACAAATCCTAGGATAGAAGACTTTTATTTGTACATATATCTGTCTTTGTGTTTAACCTAATTAACAGTTAAAGGTTGGGTAGCATATGGGAATAATATAACATGCTTGCATGCTCTTATCACACACTGCGCACTTACACAATTTGACACACACATATTTTGGGCCTTATACCTAGGTCTGTGAGTACCATAGGTTAGTAGAGGTTAGTAGTGATTTCCTTGTGGAGTTTTTGAACTCTCAGAGGTTACCATGAATACCTCACCCAAGCTGTTACTTACTCAGTAAATTCGGTCCCTGTAGAGCTTATGTTCTCAAAGGGTCAAAATTACTAAGTAAGGTCTTCACCATGTGGTAAGAGCATCTTAGGAACCTTCTATCTATTAGGACTATGAATCTACCCTGGAGCTACACGTTTTAGATAAAAGCTAGTAACCAACCATTTTAGCTCATACCTGATGATTACAAAGAGAAACAGACTTAAGCTTCCTTAAATAGGACACAAAATGAGAGCATGTTTTATTGCATCATTATCATCATCATGACATATCATTTGTGCATACTACCTTAAGGAAAACAACTGTTGGGTGCCTTATGCTAGAGCAGGTATTGAATGTCATTACACTAATCAATGTTAATGTGTCACAAGGATGGCACTAGTATTAAATAACTAAGCTTTGCCCAATGGTCTTTGACCCCAGTGACTATAAATTCATAACATTAAAGAGTTGGTGCATTTTTTTTCAGCTAATTCCCGTTAAACAACTTCTCTTGTTGTAGGGTAAAATAACACATTTCGTTTTGAAAGTAAAATATTAGCCATGTATTAGTTTTGACTATTCATAGGCTAATTGTTAATCCTTTCTCCCTATAGTGCAATAAGCACTTGGAGGAGATTGGAAACTTCTCATTTCCAAATGATAAATTAAGCTTTATTTAACAAGAATTAGTTGACTCTTGTACATAAATGTCTGAAAACCAACTATCCTTTTTTTTATTCCTTAAAAAAATAAATTATAAGGCTACTACTCTTATGACTTTAATCATGTAGGGATTTTGGTCCCTTGTAGGTTAATAGTCATTTCCAGGTGCGACAATAAGGATATCATCATCATTTAGCTCTTTAAGCTTTATCAATATAAAACTCCTCATACACTATTTTAGAAACTCATAATCACTACCCATTCATACCCAATAGGCTCATTAGATTCCATTAATGCACATTATCATTAATAACACCTCAAACCATCATTAATGCACATTAACCTCTCCCAACTACCTCATAAATGCCAATTTTCAGATATTAAATGCTCCCATAGACCAACCACTTGCAAAATCATCAATGTGGTGTTCCAATACATTAAATCACTCTCATTAATCTCATTTTAACTAATGAAATTAGACCCAAGCTCCTATGGATCAAAAATCCATCTTTCAACTCAAATCTTACCATAAATAATCATAAATGAGGGAGAGAAAGGAAGAAGAAAGCACCACAATGTTACCTTGGGTGTTTGGTAGCTCCAATCTATTAACAATGGGACTAAAAGTTGTGCCTTAGTAGAGCCAAAACCAAGCTTTTCATTTTCCTCCTCTTACTCTCTTCTGTTTTCACGCAACTCACGAGCTGATTTATCTAATTTTTGGCCATGCGCCGTGGCACACACTGCCCTCCATTGCTGTGCATGGCACAAAGGAGCCTGTCACATTTCAATTGTGTCCATGCACTGTGGCAGACCAATCATGTGCCGCGGCGTGTGGCACAAAACACAACTCTTCACTTTTTCATTCTCTTTCCTTGCCCGAGTGGCCCGCCATCAATTTGAACCCACTTCTAGAGCTAAAATCATAACAATTTATTCCAAATTAAACCCCTTTGGCCATATACCTCACTAACTCACTAACTACCCTAATTAGGTTAAAATTTTTTGGATGTTACATTAGAGGGATGGATAAATTAAAGATATTTGGAATTTCCATTTCCATCCACATGCTCAGGACATTTACAAATAAATTAGTGATATATTTCTATAATATTGTAAGAGTTATTTACACTTAATAATTGTGTGCTCACATATAGTGGGTCAAATCATGGTAGTGTATCATTTGAAATTATATTTCAAGATATTATGTTGACAATAAATTTTATCCTGTAGGTATGTCGTTGTCAATGTAATTTTTTATTTAAAATTTTGGATCTATAATACCATATTGGTCAAGGATGCTGTCAGTAAAATAAAGATTATTACTATTAGTAGTTGGGCATTTATTTGGGAAAATTTACAAATAAGGGTTTTAATATTTTGATGTTTCTTGTACCCTATAGGTATGATGAAATTAAATACATTTTCTTATAATTCCTTTTGTTAAAGTCCTTAATTCATACTTGAATTGGATGCCTAATAATTTAGTGTCCAAAAAAATATAAGATAAATTATTTGTATTAAGCTAGAAATTATAAGTGAGATATTCAGTTGAAGAAGCTTAATCTTAAAATCTATTAAGGGATTCATTATTTTCTATTGCATAGGATCAAAAAGGTGGCAATTTTGTTACTCACTATCAAGTTAAACAAATTTTGAATCTTACTTTCAAATAAGTAGTGAGAGTAATGGGCCTAAACCATTAGTTTACTTATTAAGAGCACCACCTTTACCTAAGCATATTTGTCCATCAACTTCATTTGATAATGATGACATTGTTAAGGAATTCACTTGTTGAAATAAACCTTTCTTGTTATACATGATGAGGACATTATCACATTACTCATGGTTGTCATAATAATTTTCCATTTAATTATCCTAAAAGAATAGAGACTTGAGGGAAGGAATTGAAATACATTAATAAGATGATTTTGTAGAATTTAGTTGAGAACATTTAATATGCAACTATCTAAAATCATCTTTGGAAATAAGCAAGTCTTTAGGTAGTGATAGCTAAAGTTTTGATGAGTCTATTAGCTCCCTTTAATTTTACTCAGAATAATTCAGATTTGTGTACATTTGTTAATTGTTTGGGAAAAGCAATCTTTTGCTTGTCATGCTCCATGCTCAGAGCTAGTCATTAGCCAATGATCAAGTAAATAAGATAACATAATTATGGTCGTGCCGCCTTGATATAAGATTAATGTTGAGGAAGACCATTTTAAAATTTTCACTATGAATAGCTCTGAGGATGCTAAAATATGCGTTGGTCTTTTATCTAGATTTTGCTAGCAAGAAAATACTAAGATCATTTTGGAAATTTTTTATATGTTGAAAGGTATATGACACCTAATGTTGGTTTTTAAAATGTGATCCTCTTTTAAATTTGTGACTATGAGGATTTAGAATGTGCATCTTATTATTCCATAATACAGAGGAGAGCTATCTTGTAAAAATGAGTGCCCTATAGATATTCATAGCTACCTCAATTTAGAATATGGAATATATATATATATATATATCACTTGTTGTAAAACCTTTTATTAGGTTATATAGTTAAGGAAATTATTATTGGACATGTATTTTGTTGTTTCCTCCAATTATGAATGTGATACTTTATCTATATTGAACTTCTCTTAAAGATTTTGTTTGAGAAGATTATAAACACTAAAACTCATGTTCACTTCTGTGGTGAATGTATGCTTATGCATTTGTATGACCAAAGGCTTACCTATGTGGGTTTTATTGATATTTTGATATAGCCTTTGTTTATTGGGAGTTTGAGTTGTGTCCTTTTAAAAACATTTGATGGTTTAAGGCCATTTTTGCTATTATGCTCAATTCTTGTTTTAGAAACAATAAGATGCTTTATATCATTTGCTTCCCCATAAGATTCAATGATTCGTGTTTATGCATATAGTATCACTTGTTTCCTCCTAAGATTCAATGATCTTGAATTATTTCTCTACTAAGTTTCAATCTAGGTTTAAAGATTTGTGGTGCTTTGTATCACTTGTCTCCTCATAGGATTTAATGATTTATGTTAGAGCACCTTGTGTCACTTGTTTTCCTATACAATTAAATGACTTCCTGTCGTCTCTTTACCGAGTTGTAGTTAAAAGACCCATTTTATGTTCAGTTTAGTTAGATGCATCTATATGATTTGTATCTCCATAGGATTCAATGATTTTGTTATGTTACGCTATGCATGTCACTTATTTCCCAATAGGATTCAGTAATCTTATGTTATTATCTTACTGAACTATGTTTGGAATAAAAAAAATTGTATTTTGTTCAATTCAAATTATGAGACATTATATCACTTGTTTTCCTATAGGATCCAATGATTTTATGAAGTTTCATTTTTTGAATTTTATTTCTGGCTTGTTTATACAACTTGCTTAATTAATGCATTCCAAGTAGGAGATTGTTGAAATATTTATTTATGGATTTACATTAATTAATAAGCCCAAACAAATTGGTCTTTATGATCTTATGTGGACCGTGATAGGTGGACATCACAAGTAAGCACAATGGATAGTGACCCAACTTATAGCCCTGTAACTGTCAGTTATTCCCTATCTCTTAACTGACTGAGTCAAAGATAATAGAATATAATTAATTAATTTATTTATTATAGCAGTTATTGATCTAGTTTATATAAACCAATCAGTCGATAACCATAAACACACGATAGTTTTCACTTTCTCCATTATCTCTAAACTCTCTACAAAACTATGGGGTCTTATAGGATGTGCGTCTGTTTATACTCGAGGTAATCGAGCTATTTCTAGCTATCATGGATTCTTTAGGTATGCACACAAATCTTTGTTTATTATCATTTGTTTATATGAATTGAGATATTAAGTCTAACATTTATAGGATCAAGTAACTTAAAAATTCAAAACTTTTGGCAAAACTCATTAAAATATCATTTTAAAAAATACAACGTGAAATAAAAATATGATTTCTAAACAATAACACTAGTTGTAAATTTATTTTATTTAATATTTATAAATCCTAGTAACAATTTGTCTATTACATATAGATTAAATTAATCTAAAAGAGATTTGCATGTACTAAATTAACACATACATCTTAATTGGAAAAATAAATGCAGAATGAGAAAAAGGAAACTCTCAACCCTAAAATTTTAATAATTATATACACATTGCATGTACGATGTTGATGATGTAGGGAGCAAAAGACTAGGTATTTATATACATGAAATAATGATATACAAAGAGCTTTTTTTTTTCACATTGTTGCATGCAAGCTTCTTGTAAGTAAAAGCTTGTGAGTTCAACCCTGTTTATAATCTCAAGTTATTAGTATCTGCCCATCTAAATAAAAAACTATTTTCTAGAATAAAATGTGAAATATATCTTGGAAGAAAATGAGATAGACATATTTCTCATTTTTCTTTTCTAAAAACATTTTTCTTCTTGTCAAACATTTCATATATGCTTAATCCTAACATTTTTCTTTGAACTCTTATCAAAGTCTTATTTTCTTTTCTTTTCTTATTGAAAGGGCTCTTCTTATATTCTCCTTCTAAAGAGATGATACTATTGGATGTGATAGGGAGGGTGAGATTTAGAATGACTATACCAATTTGATACACCATAAACAGGAGGCACGCTGCAAGTAGGAGTAGAGCCCACCCCATTCCTTTTCTCTTTATTGGTATGTTTCTTAAGCTTTTTCTTTTATCAATCATTATCTCTCATTTCTTTTTGACCAAAGACTCTACTCTAGCATTTAGACAAAATTCTCTATCCAAAATTACCATTTACTAGATTCAATATTTTAGCAAAATTGTTATCAAGTGAGGGTGAATTGAAATCTTAAGGTGGCAGCACTATATCAAGTATCACATATATGCCAAATCTATTCTTGGTGTGTGTATCAAAATACATAAATTCAACTCAATCACATGCTTGTGGGATCTAATTCTTTTGTTAATGACTTGAGAAGCTACTTTGTTTTTTAAATCACAAGAAGGAGGAAGACTTAATTAATGCATGGAATGATTTTCGAAACAAGACACAAATTCAACTAAGTCACAAAATGCATAGCATTGTAATTAAGTAACATAGATATACTATTTTCCTACCAAAACATATTATTGTCGTCATCATCTCCTTCTTCTTCTCATGCTTCTCTCAGCTCTTCTCATGTTCTATATTAAATACATTCATTTAATATATCAAAAAGCACTCCCTTACGTAGAAGGGGATTTACAGGATCGTAATTATTGTTGTATAACAATCCTTTAAAATAACAAAAATTTTCATGGCCGAGAATGTGTTGAGGTAATTGAAATTCATCCTTATTAATCTCTCCGTTGTTACACATTTCAATTAAAAAAGTAACCAATTGTGCCAATGTTGGATATTGCATTGCTTGTTGTGGCTATTGTATTATAGGAGCTCCTTGCTACTGCTTCTCATTAGGAAATATTGTGCGTAAAGCATTTACAAACCATCTATATGGCTCGCCATCTTCCCCAACACCAATAGCATTCTTAAGACTGTATCGATGGATAAATTACAAAAAATCATAAATATTAAGATTATGAAAAATAACTTATTGCTAATTAATAAATAACATAATTTAAAAATGAAATTCTACATTGAATCCTATCCTAAGTGTATTCATCAGTGTTGAATATATCATTTAAGGCATGTGCCCATTGATCTCTAAACTCATTCGTGAGGTTTTGCAAAATAGAAACATCCATGTGCTCAATTTTGTATTGAAGCGTGAGTTCAATGAGGCACCTGGTTAGTTTAACTCCCCATAAAAAATGAGAAGAAATGATGATAAACAAATGAAATTGCAAGGTAAAGAGTGAGTGAGTAAGAAAAAGAAAATAAATATGAAAATATAAAATTATTAAAATATTACAAAGGAAAAATGTTATGCAATATCCAAAACTGATACAATCTAATATTAATCATTAGAATTCATAAAAAACAAGCCCATCCAATGTAACATCCTAAGTTTCAAGGCTTGAACTTTCAAGTGTTTAAAAGGGTGAATTGATAAATTTAAGTAAATTATAAATTAATGAGGTTTTTAAAAAACTAATGTAGTTATTAGGCCATTGAGCAGCCTTAAAAAAGGACTACATCAAAGTTCGAGTAGACTGGGACACTACCTCTAATATTATTTTATAAACTGGAAAGAGAAAAGTATTTTATGAGTTAAAGATGGAAGTAGGGACAAGGCATGAAATAAAAGACATGGGAGAGACTAATGCATAGAGACAATCTAATGCACTAAATATAGTCCATCCACTCAAATATAGGGTTGTCTCAATCACAACAAAAGTTGCAAAAATAGTAGGCTTTATATGTAAAAGTAATATTTATGATAATAACTAATGCACAGATGAGAAACCACTCCTCTACTCATGATTGATTTTCAAGATTTTCTATATGCCAACAATGAATTTGAATTCAGTAATTATATTTAAAATAGACATTTCTATACCATATGAATTGTTAAAATTTAGATAAATAATTTTAAATTCATACTCTACTTAAAATTAATGAGTGAGTGAGTGAGTTTGTATTTTTATCATTTTTTATTTTATTCTTTTTTTTATATACAAACTTTTATATTCATACTAACTAAAAATCTATTCCCCCACGCCTTTTTCCTTCCCTTTTTTATACGTCTAGTGCCATATTACATAACATGAAATTGATATTAGAAAAATAAAGACAATACTGAAAATTATATTATTTGATACAATAGATTTCACTTCTTTAAAAAAATTCTATTTCCATTAAAATTAGTCATTAACTTCTACTGTCGTATAGATTTTGAATAGTTATTATAATTTTTTTAAATCATATTTCTATTTTATATATTATTCTTATGAAAAAAAACTAGATAATAAAATTTTTAATATTATTATTAATGTATTTATATATAATCTATATGAGAGTATAATTAATAAATATACAATTTAAAAAAATAATTTGTGCTAATTTTTTAAAAATATGAGTAGTAAAATAGAAATCAATATTATGTATTACAAGAGGAAGAGAGTAATAAATATTATCTTCCCCTTGTATAAAAAAATAAATTTTATTTCTTTTAATTATTTCTTGCCTTGAGAGAGAGGGGGGCCTCTGAGGAGAGAGAGGGAACCGATGAAAGTAAGAGTTGAACACTATTACAGCCTTTCAAATACTACTCCTCCAGTCTTATATATTAGTCACTTTATAAAAACATAATCTGGTCCACTTTATAAGTCACAAGCTGATAGGATTGTTTTATTTCAAATTGAAATTCCCAAATTACCCTTGAAAAGTAAGAGAGAGAAAGATAGAAAAATTTTTATTATATTGTTTGTTTACTTTTTTCTTTTTACTTTAAGGTTATATTTAAAATTTCACTTACTTTTATTCCTTGTATTTTTGTTGTATTGATATTAATGAGATTGATAAAAATAACTTATAAATGAGATCAAAAGGAGTACTTTCTAAGCTTTACAAGCTACACTCTAATAGCTGTCTTTCTTTCCCTCCTTTAAATATGTGTCCTTTCACCCCATTAGATCTCCTTTACTTATGTCTTAGTCGTGTGGTTCATGTCTTTCCTTTCTCTCCTAACTTAGTCAAGTCACATCACTCACTCTCATCTTTCTTTTAGTCTACCACTTTCATCTTTCTTTTAGTCTACCACTTGCTAACTTGTAGTGCGAAGTAGACTTTAATTTTTACTTTTTTTCTGTCAAAAATGAAATTCATCCAAAAGATATGAAAGATGTATGGGGAACAATAACATAAATGGCCCAAATCAATCAATATTCATAGCCTTATAATAAAAGGTAGGGAATAATTACGAGAAAATTACACCTAAAAAATTTATTGCACGAAAATCTTAAGAAATTCACAAAATATTTCTAAATTTTAGATCGTATGCATTTACAATATAAAATTCACAAAATACTTTTAAATTTTAAATCCTACATATTTACAACTTAGCAACGAGCATTTACAATTTAAGAAGTATTTTATAAATTTTATGAGACTTTTGGGTAATAAATTCTCTTCTGCAAGACCTAGGTGTAATTTTTCAATAATCAAAGATACTAAAATTGCTCTCCAATATTTTTTGAGATACTTTATATATTAAAATAAATTTTAAATATTTTTTGAGATATTTTGATATATTTTAAAAAATTCATAATAATGTATACAAATATACGATCTTCTACTATAAAATGAAGTAAAATTCTGATTGTGGAGTTGGTTTAATGGATATATATATATATATATATATATTAGTAACCAATAGTTTTTTATTACTTTTATTTTTTTTAGCTCATATGGTGCTGTGCAAACTAGGCACACTTATGGTCCACTTTTGATTTTTAAAGCCTCAACTAGGAGTTACTTTGAGGCATAACGTATACACAAGCATCCAACCATCTATCCATCTTCTATTCTATCTATAATTGTAAAATTTATGAGTTGATTATTGATTAACAGTTGCCTTTACAGTGTTCTACTTTTAATTAATTAATTAATATTATTAATCCTTGTGTGGGTGCCCTTTTGATGTTCTAGAATTATGTGATCGAGACAAAATTAAGTAGACACAAACAAACAAAATAAAATTAGGACCGTTTGATTTTCTTGCATTTCACGTTCAAAAAGTAAAATTTTACTTTCAAGATACTGTAAGTTGTTTAAGTAAAATATTTTGTAAGAAAGCACATTTAAATAGTGGCTGAAAATGAATTTAGGAAATGTAACTATTTGAAGCTTTTGAAAAATAGATTTAAAAAGTAGGATGTTATTTAACCGTACTACCTCCAATTTAATCTATTATTCTTTTATTTAAAAATAGTTAATTCATTAAAAATATAATTATTATTTCAATAATAATGATAATTAGGTATTAAGTTTTTAGCATTATAAATTGAATAATTAATTATGTTAATTTTTAGCATTAATGTATAATAAAAATTATAAATCTTTATCACATTTTTTAAATATTTTAAATATATTACATTTGTATAATAAAAATTACAAATCATCATAAATGAATATTCTTTTTAGTAATTGTACATTCAAAATAATATTTTACTATCATAATCCAAATAACTTTCAGTGTACCAAACTAACTTTTGAAAAAATGTATCCAATCATAAATTTTGTTACAACAACTGACTTTTATTAAATTAACTTTGACTAAATGAACTTTTACTAAATGAACTTTTAACAAACTAAAAACCAAATACACATTTAAATTGATACCCAAGCCAAAAACTAATAATTAAAAATAAAAATAGGGGAAAATTTTAATAAAAAAACAATTTCAAACAATTAAACAATTATTACAGAATAAAATAACACAAAGCATTTTAGAGAAATAAAATTGAAAAACATGAAATATAGCATATCAAGTATTTAATTTCCCTTTAAAAACTCTATGCTATTTCTCTCATTTTTTTTGGCCCAATTCTTTTTCACTCCCTTTAAATTAAGGATCAAATTTCTATTTCATGGGTCTAAAATCTAATTTTATGGATAATGGGACTAACAGAAATGCTTGATTTAGAAATCAAATTTCTCCCTTTGAAATGCCTAATTCTTAAGGCATCAATTTATGATAAACAATATACTTTATGATGCAAGGAGAGTTATTAAACAGAGAAACAATCAAGTGTTTTTATTGTGCCAATTACATGGTAAGTTGTAATTGGAAAACTTTTATCTATGATATCTTTTTATCACGTACCTACTTTATTCTTTTCTTAGAAAAGTAAAATATATATTAATAACACCTTAAGTACAGAGAAAATAAAAAAAAATTACATATCATATCTTCTTCTTTTTCAATCCTCTAAAATACTTCAACATCTTTCTACAATAATTAAAAAAGATTCTCCTATATCAATTATGATCTATAGGATCAAATCTAATATTATACAAGATTTTTCTATAATAATCAAAATAATCATAACAAAGAATGGCTTGAGCATTATGAAATTTTGATTCAATTATTTCATCATTTTCAAACATTTTTGTTAAAAAATTAACCAGTTATTGTGGAGTTGGAAAAACTGACCGTGGCTGTGGCTGTAACTATAGCTCTAAGACTACCGAAACTTCTTTCCTAGGAGAAAATATTATAGTTAAGGCTTTTAGAGATCTAGAATGTATCTGTCCAGTCACATCTTGACCAAAAGCACATGCAAGAATAGTTAATTTTATAAAATTACAAAATAATTTATAATGATAAATATTAAAATAATAAATATCAAATTTACTAAAAATAAATAAAAAAATTACATTATCTTTATGAGTTTTTAAAAATAAAATTTTATGTTTTACTTTTGTATGAGTGTATACGTTGGTAATAAATTGATGATTCAAGACTTATGCCCTACATTCTTTTAATTCTGGTAGAAGTTCACTTAACATATCTATATCTATATTTTGATTTTTATATTCAAGCATTAGAGGAACAAGGAATCATGTTTGTCTCTCATCCCAGCTAACACCTGAAGACATGTTGAAAATTGCAAGTGAATAGATGAGTAAGTCAGAGTATAAAAATAATGGCTAAATTATAAATCTATCCTAAATATTTTTAGGTTTACTACTTCCAAGAAATTAACAATTAAAAAGGAAAAATAACTAAAAAAATTTCAAGAAATTAGCAATTAAAGAGAAAAAGTAACTAAAAAAATTAAAATGCTTACATAATTTGATTGTGTGCGTGTAAAAGTGTATACATATTATAAAAATATAAATAATAATAATAATAATAATAATAATAATATTAGAAATGGGACACATAGGCCAAGGGTCCATTTTCTTTTCTCTTTCTAAAAAATAATAATGTTGACCATTCTTCCAATTCTGTCAAGTGAAACATATATATATATATATATATATAATTTTTTAAAAAAATAAAGAACCTAGTCTTCTCATCATTCTCTATCTCCATAATTAAAAATGATGGTTGATCAAAAAAATACAAAATAAAACGTCTAAATTAAATTAAGCAAATGAGCATGCGTAAGGTCTTTCCTGTACAAATAACTTATATATACTTGTCAATTACTGTGAAAAATAGATTTAGCATCATCTACAATATCTTTGAAAGGATATTAGTGTCAGGTCAACACTTTCATTTTATTTTTGTTCTTTTTTAGACAAAGGAATGGCTCAAATACTCGTTGGGATATATATATATATATATACACATACATACATACATACATATTTAATACTCAGTCCTTGTTAAATGTTAGGAAAAAAATACTTCCTTCATTTTAAATTATAAGATACTTTTAGATAAAATTTCATATATTAATAAAACTCATTAAATACATTTTACAACCTTACTTTTTCAAAATAAAAATATAAATTTTCAAAAATGGCCTTCATTTAATACTCTATTGATAAAAAAATATTAAAGAGAGAGAATATATGGAAAGAGTGATATTAAAAAAATTATTAATAAAACCTTATTTTTATCAAAATATCTTATATTTTAAGATATTAAATTTTTTTTAAAAGTATTTTATAATTTAACATGAAGGAAATATATCTGTTTTTCTGTTATTTTTTAGACAAAGGCATGGTTCTAAAATTTATGGGCTGGTTTATTGCAATAAATTCATTGAGAACCCTATTTATATTTTCCTATGAGCATGTGAGCTGTCAGGCACCCGAGTGAAATGAAAGTAACCAAAATTGGGATCCATAATGTTACAAATTTGAATTATCTCACTTATCCGCTGCCTATTCAAATTACCCACTTAACCAGTCCCGCTTCTACTTTTTAATTAAATTTTTTCAATGAATAATGAATCTAAAAAAATCAATATTCATTAATTTTTGCATAAGTATGATATAGATAATGTTAAATTAAAGCAAATTAAAAATGTACTCCCTCCATTTAAAAATATAAGGTATTTTTTTGAGAAATTTGATATTTAAAAATATAAGGCATTTTTAGTCTTTTGAGATGTAATCATTTTTTTTCCAAAAGTGCCTCTATTAATAATAATTTTATATTTATTGTAGGGTATTTAATAAGGATAAATATAAAAAGATATAGTTAATTCAAAAATAAATAACTACTTTATTGAGGGGTGAGATTTATTTAAAAATATTTTATATTTTTTAACGGAGGGAGTATGTGTTTTCATTAGTATTTTTTTTTTACTAGCATATATTTTTAATAGTTTCACTTTTAAGAATAAATTGTTTAGTGAGAGGTCGTATTGTTTTTAAGCTAACCAATGAGAGGTCACATTGTATTGATGATGTCTTGATGGGTACGATAAGATAATTTTGCAGAAGCCCATGCCTCATTAATATATTATTATTGTTTAAATATTAAAACCATGCAATAAAATAGTGGTCAAATTAAACACTTGGTGTTGAATTATAAAATAATTTAAAATGAGATGATACATATTAATAAAATATAATAACGACACTTTATCGATTTATTTTTTTTTTGAAAGAAATCATATAATTTTAAATAATTTACCTTATAATGTTATTTTAATATTTATATTATTTTAAAATATAATATTGAGAAAAATATCATTTGCGCGCGCGCGTGTGTGGTGTGTGTGTGAGAGACATGTGTAGCATTTCCCGCTGTTCCTTCTGCTAAAAAGACTTTATTCCTTCTGAACCATCACACATACATATCTACGTGCACACAATTCAGACGCCGAGCTTAGGGCCTGTTTAATTTCTATTTCATTTTTTATTTTTAAAAATTGTAATTTTATAATATGGTTTTTAAAATTATTTTTCAAAATAAACTAAAATACA
This sequence comes from Prosopis cineraria, assembly GCF_029017545.1. Taxonomy (NCBI): domain Eukaryota; kingdom Viridiplantae; phylum Streptophyta; class Magnoliopsida; order Fabales; family Fabaceae; genus Prosopis; species Prosopis cineraria. The sequence continues at coordinate 638,177 of NW_026555338.1, forward strand.
ATTTATTTAGTTATGTTACTCTACAAATGGTTTTAAAATTAAAAACAGGCTGCCTTAAGAGCAGTCAAAGATAATGATTTATAATAAAAATTAACAAAAATAACTATATTTATTAATAATATTTTTGGAAAAATATTTTTTGTCTTTAAAAATAAAAATAAAAATAGTACTCCTCGGGTCTTATTTATAAGTCACTTCCAACATATTTCACCAGTATCAAGAAAAATCTTAAAACTCATTAATTATATCTTAAAATTTAATAATTTCTCAACTTTGCTCTTATTAAATATACATACTTCAATAATAATTTTCTCTCTCAATATTTAATGAAAAATAAAAGAAAAAATTTATAATAAAAAATAATAATATAATTTATAAATAGGATGAAAAAATCTTCCTCTTTCTGTCTCATAAATAGGATTAAAAAAAGTACAGGAGAGTGAGGTGAAAAGGAGCTTGCTTTTCTTGTGGAAATGATTCATGGGGAAGGATCTACATGCAATTCACGTTGCGTTTGGGTTTCTAAAAAAGTGTGGATAAAATGCATGGCTATTATTATGGGTAGTGGAATGCCACCTATGGCGTACGACAGGCATAGAGTGTAGAAAATGAATATCCACTATTATTCAAGAGAAGCCTCTAAGGGAATGATATATGTGAGGCTGCACTTTGAAAATTCCACTCAAACCTGTATATATATATTTTGGCCAGATAAACTTGTATATATTGATCTTTATATTATTTGAACTTTCACATTAATTATTCTTTACCTACTTTAAAAGGTAAAATATATATTAATAAAAAAATTAAATATAAAGAAAATAAACAAATTATATATCATATTTTTTTCTCGATCCTCTAAAATACTTTTACATTTTTCTACAATACTTAAAAAAGATCTCCTACATTGATTGGGATTTGTAGGATCAAATCTAATATTATACAAAATTTTCCTATAATAATCAAAACACTCATAACCAAGAATGGCTTGAGTATTATGAAATTCTGATTCAATTATTTCACCATTTTCAAACATTTTTATTAAAAAATTAACCAGTTGTTGTGGAGTTCAAAAAGTTAATTGTGGCTATGGCCGTGGCTCTAAAACTACCAAAACTTCTTCTCTAGAAGGAAATATCATAGTTAAAGCTTCTAGAGATCTAGAATGTATATGTCCAGTCGTATCTCGACCAAAAGCACGAGCAAGAATAGTTAGCTGTATAAAATTACAAAATAATTAATAATGATAAATATTAAAATAATAAATATTAAATTTACAAAAAATGAATAAAAAAATTACATTATCTTTTTAAAAATAAAATTTTATGTTCCAATATGTTAGTGGCAAATTGATGATTCAAGGTTTGTGCTTGACAATCCTTTAATCCTGGTAGAAGTTCACCTCACATATCTATATGCATATTTTGATTTTTGTATTCAACCATCAGTTGAACAAGAAATATTTTAAAAAATGTAATAAATGCATCATTTTATATTTCTTTTTAAAAGAAATTTTTTATTAAATAAAGGTAAATATAAAAGGTGACGTTAGTTAGAAGATAATTAATTTATTTATTAGAAAATAAAATTTAGTTAACAATGTCTTATCTATTGAAAAAAAAAAGGAATAGGTTTCTAAACCACTCAATTTTTTGGTGATAAAAAACAACTCTCTCCTATTTCTTTTTCTTTTTCCTTTTTTTATAAGACAAGGTAGGAACCAAAAAGCTAACAAAATTAAAAGAATAAGGAAATGATTAGCTATGCAATGATTTAATGAATGTGAATGACCTCTTTTGTCAATCAATAAATGTATCAAATTAATATTGTGAAACATGTAGAGACAAAATTTTAGAATGCCCTAGCCTCACTGTACTCAAAAGAAAAGACTAGATGCCTTATTTTGCACAGAAATTGAATTTTGATGTTAACATATTATCATCCATCTAAACAAATTAATACACTATAAAAAACTTGCAGAGTATGAGAGTAAAAAATTGGAAGAAAAAAGAATCATAAATAGTGGTCTATTTATATATTCATATGTATGTAAAATACAAAAGATTGGAATATATGAGAGTCACTTCACAATAACTGATTAACTTTTTTAATAAAAATGTTTGAAAATGGTGAAATAATTGAACAAGAACTTCATAATGTCCAAGTCATTCTTGGTTATGAGCATTTTGATTATTATAAAAAAAATTTATATAATATTAAATTTGATCCTCTAGATCTTGATCGACATAAGAGATTATTTTTAATTATTATAGAAAAATTTAGAAGTATTTTAGAGGATTGAAAAAGAAAATATGATATGTAAGTTTTTTTATTTTCTCTATATTAATATATATTTTACTTTTTAAAAAAATGAATAAAGTAGGGAGAGAATAATTAATGCGCAAGTTCAAATAATGTCAAGATAGAAAAAGTAGAAATCAATATACACAAATTTGAGTGAAATTTTCCTCCAAAGCGAGAGCTCACATGATATCTTTCCCTTGTAGGCTCCTCTTGAATAATAATGAGTACTCATTTTCTATGCTCTATATCCATCGTACGCCATAGTTGGCATGTCAATACTCATAATAATAGCCATGCATTTGACCCACACTTAGAATCTAAGTTTATTTGTCTTTACTTTTTTGAGATTTAAACAATAAATGTATCAAATCTATCTTATCTACAATACCCATTTCTCTCATTTTATATTGTAGATTACTAGATGGGACTACTAGCTTTTTTTTAAAAAAAAAAGAATCACATGCATGCTTATAGTAAAAGTGACCCATAAAGTGTATTCATATATGTTACACTTTGTTTTAAAGTCTCTTTAAAGTTGCTTTCTTTTTATTTTTCTTTCTTTAATTAACAAACTTATTACGTTTCTAATTTTTGCTTTGATTTCTCACCACTCCGCTAATGTGACTCTTCTAGTCTAGTTTGGAAGCAAACCTCCTATAACACTTGCCCCGAGTGTTATTCAAAAATCACATAATTCAAATAAACTAAGTGTGGTTAAGGAGTTGATCCTCTAACCAACTTAAGAAATAAATTATTTAAAACCTTAAAAAAAATTATAGGTTCTATCTATAGTGCACGGAAGCAAGCTAGACAAAGTGGAATAAAAAGATGCTGTCTAGTGCACGGAAGCAAGCTAGACAAAAGTGGAATAAAAAGATGCTGTCTAGTGCACGGAAGCAAGCTAGACAAAAGTGGAATAAAAAGATGCTATCATGACGGCATTAAATTTGCTGTCATGACAGCCCTCCTGGGCCAACTTTCAGGAGGTGGCGTTTCGTTATTCGACCTCCGATCGAAGTGATTTTAAAGCTCACACGTCACATTCAAAGGGTACTATAAGTGTACCAAATTTCAAAAAAAATTCAACGATCAGATTAAAAATTAGATATGTTAAAAGATTAATTATTTTTGTTGTCATGACAGCTAAAAAGTGTCATGACAGCACCTCCAGACTAACTTTCGGGGTGCACCATTTCATCATTCGACCTCCGATCAAAGCCATTAATCCCACATGTCACTTTTAAATAGTACTATTAGCATACCAAATTTTTGAAAGATCCAACGGATGGATTAAATTTCGTGCATATTGCAACATCAACATATATTGTTGTCATGACAGCACCTTTGCTGTCATGACAGCTCCTCCGGACCAAATTTCGGAGTACGCTGTTTCTCCATCCAATATCCAATTAAAGTGATTCCAAAGCCCACACGAAGCTTATAAAAGGTTTTACTTGTGACTTAAATTTTAGAGAAATCCAATGGTCGAATTAAGATTTGGACATCCGGATGCAAAAGTGCAGGTTTTTGATAAAAACTATTTTCAAAATTGTCCAAATCTCATCCTAATGGTCACAAACTTGTGGAAACACTTTAAACACGTCAAATAGGACTAAAACACATGATAGAACATTTAAATGGTAGAAAAATTCTTTATATCAAAATTTGACCACTCGGGTGTCATTTCTCAAAATGGACCCTAAACCCCCAAAATGCACAAATCACACAAGAGTGGCCAAAAACTATTCCAAATATCATATACACATATGAATACACATGCTAAATATTTTCACTTAGCTCAGAGATCTCTGTGGGGCCCACGCACCCACTCTCTCTATCCAAGGTATTTGTTTGCCCACAACACACCATTTGCAATTCAACTATTTTGCATTTGCTTGTGGAATTACATATATATCAAAATAAATATTTACTTATAGTGGAAACTTGGTCTACTAAATAAATCCATTAAAACCACATACCATAGCTAAGTTTCCTGGCCACAAGTCTACAAGCAATCAAAAATTCATACACAAGCCATACAATCCACACATACTCACGCACATATACATAATCATATCCTACTGGCACCCTAATCCTAAATACATTACAACAGATTTGCTCAAAAGAAGGGGGTTGCAGTTCTTTACAATTCACAAACAACCCCTAGCTTTCCTCCTTTCACCATCCTCCACCGGTTCCTTCGCCTGAATCTAGAATATTGAAAAGAAAGGGGTGAGACAACCACAGTCTCAGTAACAAAGAAATCAACATTGATTATTACAAAGCAAGCCATAATCAAATAAGCGAATAATAAATTCAACATAGTATATAATTTAGCCATTTAAAATGCATGAATGCATGACCTAAGTCGGTATGGCCTTTCATGACCAATAGAATGCCCCCTGGCACTCTTTAACTCGCAGGTAAACCTTATACCTACTTGTACCTCCATAAGCACAAAACATAATTTAAGGCATGATCTAATCCACCGAACCACCTATGCCCTTTCAACGTGAATCCTGAGCAGTCAAAGCTAACTCCCTCCCAGAGCTAGCCTAATTTACTCTCCATGTGAGGGCTACCTTGGCCTAGGCACTCAACCTCACACTTTATATGTTGGATTCCCTCTCCCATTGAGAGGTGTCGAACACTCAATACACTAACCACTTTAGTGCATTGAGCCCACAATACGTAAAGTAACACTGAGTACTGGCAGTGTACCACAGAATATCAAAAGTCCACACGTTCTCATTAGTGAACTCCTACCAAGATCATGCCTTTTATTCGTGTCTACCTTTCTCGAGTATTGACCACTTCAACACTCTAAGGTAGTATAACATTTATAAATCTCTCTTAAACGGTTCCTTAACCTATCTAAGGTACCTTAGTTATACTTCTTTAAGTGCAACTTTTATTCTTCATGATTACAATACATGCAACAAATCTCGTTTCCATAAAAACATTATTGTTAAACAATTAGAAAACATATTTGCACTATAATCAAAGTAGTACCCCATAACCCCTTATAAAGCACATTTAATCTTTTAAAATATATAATGCATGATAGCTAGTAATATTTATTCAAAAATAGCTAAAGCAAAGTAATAAGAAATATAAATTCTCCTGTTACCTCAACTCTTTGGTACCAAAAGGGTTCCTCTTGTACAAAATAGGACTCAGCTTGTTCCTTAACTTCCAAACAAATTCCACCAATAATTCCTACAACATATAAGTGATCCACATCACTTATCATGTCAAATAGCATTAATGAAGACTATAACTCATACCACACAACTTGGGTCTATGAGCCATAATCCATCCCAATGGTCCATATATTAAACCAACCATTCACATAGTATCACTTAATCACCAAAACTATTTATTAGCCATCACTAAGATAATTTCCAATTTATATCATTTTTAATTAATTAAAAACCCTCACTTAGTGTCACCAACTTTCACTATTAGCCCTTATAATGAAAACCAAACCTTAATTTAAATCTTATTGGGCTCAAATAGCAAAATTATAACTAAATCAATAGGCTTAAACCATTGAGGAGCAAAACCCAATCTCTCAGGGTTTAATTTGTGCCCAAAACACCTCTTTTCATCCAATTATCCATTCAAAATATTAGATCACTATATAGAAACTCAAAACATCCTCCCTAGGATCCAAAGAAACAAAAGCTTACAAGAATAAAGCCTTTTGGATCAAAATTCACAAATTTTCTCTTCCAAAAATTGAGAAAAACAAAGAGGAAGGGAAGAGGATTGAAGTAGGAAGTTTACCTATCGCGTAGCCGAGCTCGCAATGATCGCAAAGTCTCCTAGATCAGAGTCTAACTCCTTCTCTTTCTCTTCTCTTCTTCCTCTCTCCCTCTCGTGCGTTTCCTTCTTTTCCTTTTCCTTTTCTACGTTTCTGTATCTGTTTTTCCTCTTAAATTGCTGATATTAGACTTTGGAGAAAATTACAATAAAGGGCTCAACATTTTGTATTATAACACAAAAGCCCGGGTCAACTTTGGTAATTTTTTTCATAGTTAAAAATCAAACAAAACCAAACTTTTGATGAGGAAAATTCAAACTTTAGACCTCTATCAAATTATTCTAAATTTTAATTTAATTATAGATATTTTATTTTATTTTTTTAAAATAAATTCGAGTTTTAAAATTTTTGAGATGTTACACCTCTTATCCAACTATATGCTACACTCACTATCACATCACTTTATTCTTAGGTTTGAATAAAGCAATGATCTATAATATAAATCATATTTTTTACATCATTTGATTTCCCTTCATTCTTAATTTTTGACACTTGTTTTGAGTATTTTAAGCATTATTTGGATTTAGTAGACTTAATTTGTAATTTTAAACATAACTTGTCAATTTCTAATTTTTCATCTTATTTTTTTTTATTTTTTTCCCGCTTACATCATGCATACATATAATTTACTCTTATTTTTTTTACTAATTATCTCCTTTGTTATTTTTATTTTTCTAGCATTTAAATCTATTTTTATAAAAATTTAATCATACTCACATATATCTGTAGACATGCAGATATTCACATCACTTTATGACACTTACACAATAACTTATTATGCTCTTATTATATTGAAAAGGAAAAAAAATAAGTACTCATTAATTTACTTTAAAAAAGAGATTAATTTTTTATTTATAATAATTAGAGACAAAATTAAAATATTGTTATACTTTCAAGTAGATAACCATCTTTTATTGATTCAATTAAAAATATTTTTATATATAGAGATGAAGGAATTATTTATTAATTTAGATTCTTGTATAAAGTTATTTTTCATTCATTAAGAATTGTATTGATAATTGGAATTAAAGGTAAAAATGAAAAACTACCTTTAATTCCAATTATCAATACAATTCTTAATGAATGAAAAATAACTTTATACAAAAATCTAAATTAATAAATACTTCCTATTTTAGTGATATATAATACATTCCCTTCATTAAAAAATATAAGATATTTTTTGAAGAGTTGGATGTTTAAAAATGTAAGGCATTTTTTATTTTTTGAGGTGTAATCATTTTTTTTAAAGTGCCTCTATTGATAATGACTTTATATTTATTGTAGAGTATTTAATAGGGATAAATATGAAAAAATAAGGTTAGTTAAAAAGTATGTAACTATTTTATTGGGGGCAAGATTTAGTTAAAAATACTTTACATTTTTGAATGGAGGGAGTATTGTTTTTCATTTTCACCTTTAATTCTAATTATCAATACAATTCTTAATGAATGAAAAATAACTTTATACAAGAATCTAAATTAATAAATACTTCCTATTTTATTGATATATAATTTTTTTGAAGTTGTTTATATTTTAAATTAAACAAAATATATGCAACTAATTATATATTATATATAAAGATACGTGAAGAACAGAAGAAAAGATAATAAATAAATGAGAGTGACAAAGGGAAGATAGGAAACTAAGTGGTAGTGGTGGTAACATGGTGGAAAGTGAGGGAAAAAGAAGACAACAGAGAAGGTAACAAGAGGGAAATAGAAGAAAGGCTCCGTTTATCAAAATGGCTTTTAAAAGCCAACGCATGAAAAAGTGAATATTTTTTATGGAAAAAAAAACCAACAACAACAACACACACATGTCTGTGTGCAGAGAATCACCAAACATAGACCCACCTTGACCAAACCATCACCCACCACCATTAAAACAAACAAAACACTTAGCACAGTAAATACCATTCTCTTTTGCTACATTCATGAAACAGTAAAATTATATATTCTCATCAAATAATAGTATTTACGTGAGCATTATTACTCCCTCCCCCTATTTTTGTATGTTTATGGTGGGTTAGTTTGGTGCAGTCATTTTGAGTCTTATCATCCTTTTTCCTTTCACCCCACTCACGTCACACTCATACACATATCTTTTTTAAATAATAATAAAATAAATATATACTATTATTTAATCTAATAATATGACAAAAAATATCAAGAAAAAGATAAGGGAAAACAAGTTAAACATGCCATACACACTTCCTCTATCAATCGACATGGCCATTTCTTTCTTGTGTATTTACTTTTTCTCAAATGCTAGTTACCAATCTCACCAAATTCAAGACTAGTGGTGACAAAATGGGTAAAGAGTAATTAATGCACAAATTCAAATAATGTCAGGATAAAAAAAAAAAGAAGTAAAAATAACATACCCACGTGATATCTTTCTCTTATAGGCTCCTCTTAAATAACATTAAATAATAGTGAGTATTCATTTTTCATGCCTTAAACCCATCCTACGTTAGCTATGCCAATACTCATGATAATAGTCATGCATTTGACCCACACTTACAATCTAAGTACAATCTAAGTCTCTTCATTTTTTTTTTTGAGATTTAAACAACAAATGCATCAAATTTATTTGATCTATAATACCCATTTCTCTAATTTTATATTATAGATCACTAGATAATGAAAAGAATCACATGCATGCTTATAATAAAAGTGATCCATAAAATGTATTCCTATTACTTTTTTTTTTTAAGTCTCTTTAAAGTTGCTTTCTTTTTATTTCTCTTTCTTTAATTAACAAAACTTATTACATTTCTAATTTTTGTTTTGATTTCTCACCACCTGATTAATGTGACTCTTATAGTCTAACATAGAAATAGAACTCCCATCCAACCATATGCTGCTAAACTCACCCATCACATCACTTTATTTTTATGTTTGAATTCAAGGTCCTATCTAACTTTTCCTTTTTTAAAAAAAATTATTTATTAATTTTTTTAATATATAACTATTGAGTGACACTGTTCATTTCTAGTACCTATATTATAAATATGTAGTATTACAATACCCATCTAATTTTTAAAATTTTTATTTATTAATTTTTAAATGATATAATATATTACTGTGGGATCTACACTACCCATCCAACATTTTAATTTTTAATTTTTTATATTTTTATTTATTAATTTTTATATGATATAATAAAGAATGTAGAGAGAAATGTGGACAAAGTATACATGGGACTTAAAAAAAATAAATTGTTTATATAAAATTTATAATTAAAAATGAGTAAAATATTTATAAAATAAAAACCTCCCTTCTTTTTTATAATTGCTTTAAGGGTCATGAAATTAATAATTGACATACAATTAGCAATCACTTAATTCTCTATAAAAATAAAATAATTCACAAGTTTTATTTAAATAATCAAAAATTTCCTTTGTATATTTGTAATAATGCAACAACAAATTATAACTTCACATGTTAAATTCCTGATTTGCTATTGCATTGTTATGAATATATGTTGAACATCAATACTTTTTATAAATTTAATTATATTTAGAAGCAATAGGATTCAATTCAATAAAAAATAAAATTTAAAAAATAAAAACTAATATTAATAAAAAAATGAAAAAAAAAAAATAAGTTTCCATATTTTGAAATTTCTATGCTGATGATCTATGAATATAGATGGATTTAATTTCAATGATTTATATTTAAAATATATTTAAATTAAATTATAGTCAAATTTTATATTTTAATTATTTAATCATATATTTTTAAAGGCTATTTATTAATAGAGGTAAATTCTTACAAGTTTACTATTTGAGTTTATATTTTAGGTTTACATCCCTATCATTAATTTACTTAAACTTGTAAATTTAAAAACTTTGACTTGCATTGTCTCATTTCTCCACTTCTAAGTCAAGCGTAAAGCAAAGCCTCGATTTACATTCAATGCTCATTGCAAGTGATGAGCACCGCATGTTCATCAGGATTAAGAGTAATTTTGGCCTTTCATTTCAATTCAAATTGATCCTTTCATTTATTTAAATTAATTTTTAAATGTTTTTAAATTATATTTATCAATATAAAAATATAAAAAATTTAAAATTTTAAAAAATATGTTCATTATCAATTTGGCTAATATAGATTTAATCTAGCAGACAAATTTAATATTAAAAAAATTTATAATTTTACAATTTGACTATCTAGTTAGACTCTAGATAGTTCAAATAGAATTTAGATGACCTAATTTAATATTAAGAAAATTAATAAATTTTATAAATTAACTATTTAAATGTACTCCAGGTAGTCTAGATTTAATATTAAAATTTTTTATATTTTATATTTTAATAAATATAATATTAAAAATATTTAAAAATTAATTTAAATGGACGGCAGAGATCAATTTGAATTGAAATGGAGGGTCAGGATTTGATGAGTACTAAATGCGAATGCTAAAGCCTTTGCCATCGTGCTTCTCTTTGTCTAATCTCTTCTTTTTTAAATATTAAATATTAATGAAAGAGAGAGGGAAGCACATAAATGTTAGAGTATATATTTTTTGACTTAGGCAATAAATATTATGTATATGGTTTATTACAATACAAATTTTATTTTTTTAGGGATGAATGGGTCAATATTCTAAAATAGATTAAAGTTAATTTTATTTTAATTTTCAAGGGGTAAGAAATTTTAAAAATATTTCTATTTTTTATTATGCGTGAAAGTAACACACAACAAATAAGTTGTTACTTATATTTTAATTTGTATGAGTAACAACTAATAGATATAATAATGTTTATTAGGGATAAAATTTTTACTTTAAACATGACTTAATGATAAAAATTATTTTTTACTTTGGGCATATTTTTTTTTTCACGGTCCTCTCTATGACCCCATTGACATCTTCATTTCATTTTCATCTTTATCAATTCGATATCTTTTTAAAATGGTTAAAATATATGGACGGATTAAATTAGACATGATAGTAGCATCCTGTAGTTAAATTAGAGTGACAGGTCGTGAAAGGGAGTGGGTGTGGTTAGTAGGTGTGTCGAATGCCAATGTAGAGAAAAAGAAAGGGAACTGCTAGTTGAAAGATATTGCCACTTACAGTTTGAAACATTCTCTCTCCACTAATCATAACTAACTAATATAACTCCTAGCAATTCGAGACTTAACTCGAAAGGATGATTACCAATGTTTAATTTAAAAACAAGGGATCCCATGTTATCTAAATAAAAATGAGTTGAAATCGATCAAAATCTTTCATATCAGAGTAAAAATAAGTTAAGGAAGCATGAGATACCTCAGAGGAGTGAAAGAAGTCAAAAACAATTGAAAAACAAAACATTTGTTGTAATACAGGGAAATACATCGCGGCTCGTGCACGCTGCGCCATGGCATGTTGCTCTTTATGCCATGTGTCACTGCTCAGGCACCATAAGCCGTGGCGTGTTGCATGAAATTTTTACTGATTCTGCTATCATTTGACAGTAGAATTGGGGAACTTCCGACTTGCCTCGATTCTTCCTCTGACGTTTGAATGATGTGATATAGGTGTCTACAGAAAGCTCTTTACAAGAACTAGCTAATGGCATAGGTTTCATTTCCAAAACATGTCACACTAGGAAGTTGGACACCCAGACACATTTAAACTACTTTTCAACACTTTTACACAAAATGGGTGTCCAAAACCTTTAACAATTGCTAAAAGCTTTTCCTATCATCTGGACCATGTCCAATAGGCCTAGGACTACTAGTATAACACGTCACAAGCACTTAAACATCAGTATAACAAAAATTCACTCCTCAATCCCATTTTATCAAAAACAAAGGGGGAGGTAATTTGTCATTGCATCTCGCATAAATCGTTCACATCAAGTTCAAATCATTATTTATACACTTGCACTAGTATTTTAGCCCTATGAACATATATATATATATATATATATCAACATACACAAAAACTATGGGCTAAAATACAAATCTAACATTTCTAACAACCAAAATAGTGCAAGTGTGATGGCATGTATCTAAGAATTGGCAAGTCATATACTATTACATAATTAAATCTAAACTAGAGGCATACAGAAAGGAATATGCTAATTCCATGCCTCTTTAGTCTTCTCCCTCTCAATACTAGAGTTAGAGCCTGAAAAATGTTAAATGAAAGGGGTGATTCTAGCCACTCAGTAATCAAGGTTAAACCTACCCTATGCAGTTATATATCAATTATAAACCAAATACATGCACAAGGAAATTAAGTATGTAGAACATGTTGACAAATAACATAACTTGTCGATTATCATTAAATAACTTCTTTAATTCTCATAAATAAGTGCATTGTCACCATATTCTCAGATATGTGACATGACCCATACTCATGTGACTTGCCACCACTTAACATGTGTGACACATCATAAATTTACTTAGGCAATGATCAACCAACCTTATATCATCCTTATTTCCTTAAACTGAAATCATGGGCTATAATACTGATTAGGCTCTATCCGTGTGACTGGACTACCCAAGCTCACCAATCGTGAGGTGTGACTCGGCCAAAGATTATAAGACTCACTCTTGCACCACGGCTTCTCCCATTCTCGAATCCTTGGGGTGTCTCATACCTTAGGCTATTCTCCTCATTGAACAGGTGGAGATAGGTAGGAACTAGTCCTTCAACAAACTATAGGACAGTCCCTCGATAAACTGTGGGACAAGGCTATACTCCTGTGTACTAGAGGGCAGCTTAAATATCATATAGATTTTTCTCTACTCCCAATCCTTAGGCGAACACCTGCCACTAATCATGCCATAATCATTACTCACTCGTTTTCACTTTTTCGCTTTCATATACTCTTTATCACAACAATTACATTGGGCTCACAACTATGTGCTACCCAAGTATGTGTTCTCATCATTTTTTCAAGATTCATTTCTCATTAACACAAAAATACCTCTCCACAACATCACATTCATTTTTCAAAGAAAAAAAAAACAAAAGCATATTCATAGTTAAGATTCTCTTGAGTTCGCATTTTGCATTTTCAAGCCAAAAAAATAGATTTTTTCATGCACTCATTGAAACTAATATATGGTTTTTACTTTAAAAGTCAATCCCAGGCATGTAGTATTCACAATTTACATTTAACAACCAACTAACAATCAATTAACATATAACTACCCAAAGTAGAGTTTTCCCCAATTACCTCAAACCTTTGAAAGGTCAAAAGTTTTTCCCTTAATCAACTAGCTTCCAAGCTTGAATTTCCAATCCAATAGGTGACCAAGAGCCAAAACTATAATCAACTAAGTTGAATTCCATTGACATAACAAACTCAAACATTTGAACCCTCAATCTCTACTTCTAAATTGCCCAACATTCACTCTACAAGAGTTATAGCCTATCCATTGAGTTTAATAATTGCTTTTGGTCGCCAATAGCATTAATGAGCCATTAAATCCCCATTAATGGCATCACAAACTTCCAACCACCCATATAAATGAGATTTTTGGATATTAAAGGTGCCTAAAAACCTAAGACACTAAAACTCATTATACCTAGGCTTAGATATTCTAATCTACCCCCATTAACTCTATTTAAGTCAACAAATTTAGACCCATAACCTATATGGACCGAAATTCTACTTCTACTATCAAACCTTAACCATAAACTTATAAATGTGAAAGAAATGGGGAGATTAATGAGTGTGATACTTACCTTGGGTATTTGTAGCCTTCAAAATACTCTCAATGTCATCCACAAGTAAACCCTAGTAGAGTATTGGTGCACCTCTCCATTTCTTCTCTTTTCTTTCTCTCTATTTCTTTCTCATTTCGTGTCTGATAAATTGAAGAAAATGGCCATGCACTGCGGCGGATACATAATGTGCCGTGGTGCATGGCACAGAGAGGTCCTTCCTCATTCAAAAATGTCTGTGCACCGTGGTGGATGATCTCCATGCCGCGGCATGTGGAACAGCAACATCAACTCTTCCTTTTCTTCTCTTTTAGATGCCCGAGTAGCCCGTCTCGATACTGGACCCTAAAATAGGGCTGAAATACCATTAAATATGATTATTACACCTCTCTAGCCACACATCACTTCAACTTACTTAATTACCCTAATTAGGTTTAATTAATCAGGGAATTAAAACTCAGGATGTTACAACTCTCCCTTCCTTTTAGGAATTTTGTCCCCAAAATTCACTTAATCAAGCAAAGCTAGTAAAACCTTACCTCTAGAAATAAGTGAGGATACTGGTTTTTCATCTTTTCTTCACTTTCCCATGTAGTATCACCAAAAGTCATCCTTTTCCATCTGACTTTCACAAGCTAAATTGTCTTATTTCTTAGCTATTTCTCCTTAACATCCACAATTTTCTCCAACTCTGCTTGATACATTAAATTCTCATGTAACTCCACATCCTCGGGCTCAATCACATGTGAAGGTTCAGGTTGATATTTCTTTAATTGAAACATGTGGAATACATCATATACACCTGATAGATAAGGAAGTAGGGCAATCCGGTATGCTAAAGGCCTAATTCTCTCAAGAATTTCAAATGGCCTAATAAATCTAGGAGTCAATTTCTTTGCATGAATAGACCTCCCAATTTTAAAAATACGTGATCTTTTACCATAAACTCTAACGATCTCCTCCTCTTATCTATATTACTCTTCTATCGACTCTGAGCAGTCAACAACTTCTAATAGATAGTCTCAATTTTCTCAATAGTTTAATCTACCAAATCAGGACCCATTATGCTTCTCTTACTCAACTCAGTCCAATAAAGTGGTAATCTATACTTCCTACTGTACAAGGCTTCATATGGAGCCATTTGAATGCTCGCATGAAAACTATTGTTATAAGAGAATTTTACCAAAGGTAGGTGCTTATCCTAACTGCTGCTCCACTTGATGGCATAAGCACGTAGCATATCCTCTAGAGTCTGGATGGTCCTCTTAGTTTAACCATCTATCTAAGGGTGATAAGCCATACTGAACTTCAATTTTGTACCTATGGCCTCATGCAGTGCTTTCCAGAAGTTTGAAGTAAACCTCAAATCGTGATCTAACACAATTTCTTTCGGCACTCTATGTAACCTCACAATCTCTTGAATATAGACCTCTGCAAGCTTCTCTAAGGTATAATCAGCTCTAATAGCTAAGAAGTGAGCAGACTTGGTCAATCTATCCATAATTACCCAAATAGTATTATGATTCACTTGGGTACGTGGCAATCCTATAATGAAATCTATAGAAACACAATCCCATTTTCATATGGGAATATCTAGTTGTTGTAGTAATCTTGGGGGTCTTTGGTGTTCAATTTTCACCTTCTAACAAGTTAGACATTAGGATACGTACTCTGTCACATCCCTCTTCATACTCGGCTACCACCACTAACTCTTCATGTCTTGGTACATCTTAGTGGTTCCTAGATGAATGGTGGACTTACTCCTATGAGCTTTAGCTAGAATGGTCTCTCAAACCCCTTTATCATCAGGCACACATACCCGATCTCTATACACTACTGACCTATCATCATTGAACTAAAAGTCTTTAGTCTTGTTTATCTCAATATCATCTCTAATCCTTAACAGATATTTGTCTTCAAACTAAGCTTTTCTCAAGTCTTTCTAGAATTCGTTGGTGATTACCGTTGTATTCAAGTTGTACATGGTGAAATTTAGACTATTCTGGTGTTCACTAGAGAAATCCTCTAGTAGCTTGTACTCATAGATCATCAACCTTGCAACATGTGTAGTCTTGCGACTTAAAGCATCGGCCACTATATTGGCCTTCCTCGGATGGTACTTCAACTTAAAATTATAATCTTTTAAAAATTCCATCCACCTTCGCTATCACATATTCATCTCCTTTTGATCAATTAAATACCTCAAACTGTGAACCATAGAGATAATGCCTCTATATTTTCAAGGCAAATACAACCACTGCTAACTCAAGGTCATGAGTTGGATAACTCTCTTCATGCAGTCTCAGTTGTCTCGACGTGTAAGCCACAACTCTGTCATCTTGCATTAGCACACAGCTTAGTCCCTTAAGTGATGCATCAATATAGACCACATATGGCCATTTAGGATCTGGGATAGTCAACACAGGCACTGTAGTCAATTTCTCCTTCAGAGTTTGAAATGCCTCTTCATACTTCTTTATCCAAACAAATGGTTGATCCTTCTTCATTAGCTTCATCAAAGTAGAAGCAATCTAAGAGAACCCTTGGATGAATCTCCAATAATAGCTGGCTAAACCCAAGAAACTTCTTATCTCGATTACTGACGTTGGTCTCTCCCAATTTAGTACTGCATCAACTTTGTGTGGATCCACTGCTATGCCATTAGCAGAAATAAAATGTCCTAAAAATTTCACTTCTCGTAGCCAAAATTTACACTTTCTTAGTTTGGCATACAACTTGTGCTCTTTCAATACTTGTAGCACTATTCTCAGATGCCTTACATGTTCTTCCTCATCTATGGAGTATATCAGGATGTCATCAATAAAAACCACTACAAATTTGTCTAAGTAGGGTCTAAAGATCCTATTCATGTAATCCATAAAGATTGCAGGAACATTTGTCAGACCGAAGGGCATTACTAAGAACTGATAGTGCTCGTATCATGTCCTGAACGCAGTCTTAGGCACATCATTTGCCTTAACCCTCAATTGGTGATATCCATACCTTAAATCAATTTTAGAGAAAATTGTAGCTCTAACAAGTTGGTCAAGTAAGTCATCAATCTGTGGCAACAGATACTTGTTCTTAATCGTCACTTTATTGAGTTGCCTATAGTCAATGTACAACCTCATACTCCTATCTTTCTTCTTTACAAACAACACAAGTGATCTCTATGGTGATACACTCAGTTGGTTGAATCCTTTCTCTAATAGCTCTTCTAACTGCTTTTTCAATTCTTTCAGTTATGCAAGAGCCATATGATATAAAGCCTTAGAGATTGGCTCGGTACCGGGTACTAAATCAATCGAGAATTCGATGTCTCTTTCTGGTGGCAATCCTGACATTCGGTCATCAAACACCTCTGGGAACTCATTCACCAAACCAATTCTATCAATTCCCTCGTCATACACTTCATGTGTAGAATAGTAGATCATGAAAGCCCGACACCCTTCTTTCACTGACTTCTCTACTTGTAGGGCTGACAAGAACTTGGGAGTCTCATAATCCACTACTGAAAATGACTTGATGGGTTCAAGGTTAACAGTTGTCGCTGTGTAAACTAGTAGGGAAACTGTCTTTCTATTACAGTCAAGTGTCACACCATTGGTAGCCAACCAATCCATCCTTATTATCACATCAATGCCACTTAAAGGTAAGCGGATTAAGTCAATAACAAAAACTCTATCACCAAACTTCAACTCTAGTTTCAAACAAGGCCGACTAGTCCTCACAGATGCACTAGCTGGCATAGACACATTCATGGAAAATAGCATTTCAAACACATACAACTTTAGCCTCTTGGCTCACTCATCAAATATAAAAGAGTGTATGGCACCAAAATCAAACAAAGCATCTATTTGGTGACCACAAACTAAGATTTTACCTCTAATCAACTTTGGTAAAGCCTCAGCCTCTTCTCTGGTCATGGCAAAGATGCATCTTGGGATAGCGGATCTCTGATAAGAAGCAGGTATGTTCTTCGAGAAAAACTTGATTATGTGTCGCACCTTGTTACATTTGAAACAAACCCAACATTGCCCTTGGTGATGTTTCCTGCATCTATTGCACTGCAGAGCTCTATCTGGCATCATAGTACATGGAGCTGTAGATCCTTACTAGGAAGTCTGATTTTTGAACCCGTCTATACTCCTTAGGACATTGCTCTTCTAGTTAGATCCCCTAGATTGGAACCCCTTCTGGAAGCTCTTCTTCTTGCTTCCTCTAATACTATACCTCCTAGACATACTCGAATTAAAAACCTAACTTCTTACTCACTTCGCCCATAGGGCCTGTGTAGGAAGAGAATCTCCCTTAACCATCTCTCTTCTTCTCTTCTACCACTTTACTCCTTTTGTCTATAGTTCTAAACTTATTGCACATAACCTTAAAGGAAGTTATATCAAAGGCAGCTAATTGTTGGCTAAATTTAGACCTCATCTTATTAAGAAATTACTCGGCCTTCCAATACTCATCATTGTGATGACTCAAATAAGTGGAGTACTTTGATAACTCATTGAAGTTCACTATAAACTCCCCCTCATTCATATTTCCCTGCTAAAGTCTGTGAAATTCCACCTCTTTCTTTGCTCAAAATGAGGCTAGGAAGTAGTGGACGGGGAACCGCCTCTTGAACTCTATCTATGTCAATTACGAGCCCTTTACAAGCCTCATACTTTCCCACCATTGCTTTGTTGCGTCCTCAAGCATGAAAGTGGCTAAGAGAGCCCTCTACTCAGTTGTACAGGTCATGAATGAGAAGAT
This sequence comes from Prosopis cineraria, assembly GCF_029017545.1. Classification (NCBI taxonomy): domain Eukaryota; kingdom Viridiplantae; phylum Streptophyta; class Magnoliopsida; order Fabales; family Fabaceae; genus Prosopis; species Prosopis cineraria. The sequence continues at coordinate 656,739 of NW_026555338.1, forward strand.
TGTCTCAAGTCTGTTAATCCACTTCTCAGTTGCTCGATCCTTCATAGAACCCTCAAAGGAAGGAGGATTCAACCTCGTGAATCGCTTTAAAGCCATATCAATGGAGCCTTCCAACTTACTCATCCTAGGCCACACTAGTCGCACCGGCCTCTTAGGAATGCTTTCATCACAGTACTCTTTATCTCTATATCTATGCACCTCAGCATGCACATCATTATGGGTTTCCCCTTGGTCAACCCTAACTCTCTCAACTGTCCTATTACTCTCCCTAGGTCTTCTTCTGAGGATCTCATCATAACCATCCATTCTTCTCTGGATGTCCATCATCATATGCCTCAGTTCATCCAAGGCATTGTCTTTGTTACCCTGTTGAGGTCCTAGTTGTTGCTCTTGATTCACCGGTTCTTGTTTTGGTCTTTTCATATTCTCCGGTGCATTTCCTACATTTGTGGCTCTTGTTTGCACTATATTCTCTCCTTTTAAGGATAGAAGCAATCCCAAAAAGGAAAAAGGGAGTTAGCACTAGCTTGATGAGGGAAACAACAACTGTAATAGGATATTGCTAATTCTCTACATGTAATGCACAACAAATCTTAACCATAATTTTACGCACACCACAGACCAATTCTCAGAACCAGAGAAATTGATACCAAGTTGAAACATTCTCACTCTACCAATCATAATTAACCAATATAACTCTTGGCAATCCGATACTTAACTCGAAAAGATGATTACCAATGTTTAATTTGAAAATAAGGGATTCCACGTTATCTAAATACAAATGAATTGAAATCAATCAAAATCTTTCATATCAGAGTAAAAATAAATTAAGGAAGCATGGGATACCTCAGAGGAGTAAAAGAAGTCAAAAACGGTTGAAAAATAAAACATGTGTTATGATACAGGACAATGCACCGTAGCTCATGCACACTGTGCCATGGCATGTTACTCTCTGTGCCACATGCCATGGCTCAGGCGCTATATGCTACGGCGTGTTGCACAAAATTTTTACTGATTCTACTGTCATTTGACAGTAGAATCAAGGAACTTCCGACTCGCCCTGATTCTTCATCCGATGTCCGCATGACGTGATCTAGGTGTCTACGAAAAGCTCTTTACAAGAACTAGCTAATGGCATAGGTTTCACTTCCAAAACATGTCACACTAGAATGTTGGACATCCAAACACATTTAAATCACTTTTCAACACTTTTACATAAAATGGGTGTCTAAAACCTTCAACAATTATCAAAAGCTTTTTCTATCACCTAGACCATGTCCAATAGACCTAGGACTACCAGTACCACATGTCACAAGCACTAAAACATCAATATAACAAAAATTCACTCCTAAACCCCATTTTACTAAAAATAGAAGAGGAGGTAATTTGTCATTGCATCTCTCCTAAATCGTTCACATCAAGTTCAAATCATTATTTCTACACTTGTACTAGTATTTTGGCCCTATGAACATATATATATATATATTAACATATGCAAAAACCATGTTACAAATCTAACATTTCTAACAACCAAAATAGTGCAAGTGTGATGGCATGTATCTTAAAATTAGCAAGTCATATACTATTACACAATTAAATCTAAACTAGAGGCATACAGAAAGGAATATGCTAATTCCCTGCCTCTTTAGTCTTCTCCCTCTCAATACCAGAGCTAGAGCCTGAAAAATGTTAAATGAAAGGGGTGAGTCTAGCCACTCAGTAACCAAGGTTAAACCTACCCTATGCAGTTATATATCAATTATAAACCAAATACATGAATAAGGAAATTAAGTATGTAGAACATACTGACAAATAACATAACTTGTCAATTATCATTAAATAACTTCTTTAATTCTCATAACTAGGTGCATTGTCACCATATTGTCATATATGTGACATGACCCATACTCATGTGACTTGTCACTACTTAACATGTGTGACACATCATAAATTTATTTAAGTAATGATCAACCAACCTTATATTCTTCCTATTTCCTCAGACTGAAACCATGGGCTATAACATTAATTAGGCTCTATCCATGTGACTAGACTACCCAAGATCACTAATCTTGAGGTGTAACCTGGCTAATGATCACAAGACTCACTCTCGGACTATAACTTCCCCCATTCTTGAATCCTTGGGGTGTCTCATACCCTAGGCTATTCTTCTTATTGAATCGGTAGAGATAGCTAGGTTCTAGTCTCTTGACAAACTATGGGATAGTCCCTTGACAAACTGTGAGATAAGGCTATACCCTTGTGCACTGGAGGGCAGCCTAAATACTATATGGATTTTTTTTTACTCCTAATCCCTTAGCGAACTCCCGCCATTGATCATGCCATAATCATTACTCACTTGTTTTCACTTTTTTTACTTTCATATACTCTTTATCACAATAATTATGTTGGGCTCACGACCATGCGCTATCCAAGTGTGTATTCTTACCATTTTCTCAAGATTAATTTCTCATTAACACAAAAATACCTCTACACAACATCACATTCATTTTTCAAAAACAAAACATAAGCATATTCAAAGTTAAGATTCTCTTAAGTTTGCATTTTGCATTTTTAAACCTAAAAAAAAAGCTTTTTCATACACTCATTGAAACTAATATATAGTTTTTACTTTAAAAGTCAATCCCGAGCATGTAGCATTCACAATTTACATTTAACAACCAACTAACAATTAATTAACATATAACTACCCAAAGTAGAGTTTCCCCTGGTTACCTCAAACCTTTGAGAGGTCAAAGATTTGCCCCTCAATCAACTAGCTTCCAAGCTTAAATTTTCAATCCAATAGGTGACCAAGAGCCAAAACTACAATCAACCAAGTTGAATTCTATTGAGATAACAAACTCAAACATTTGAACCCTCAATCTCTACTTCTAAATTGCCTAACATTCACTCTACAAGAGTTGGAGCCTATCCATTGATTTTAGTAGTTATCTTTAGCCCCCAATAGAATTAATGAGCCATTAAATCCCCATTAATGGCATCACAAACTTTCAACCACCCATATAAATGAGATTTTCGGATATTAATGGTGCCTAACAACCCAAGACACCAAAACTCACTATACCTAGGTTTAGATACTCTAATATATCCCATTAACTCCATTTGAGTTAACAAATTCAAACCGATAACCTATATGAACCGAAATTATACTTCTACTATTAAACCCTAACCATAAACTTATAAATGTGGAAGAAATGGGGAGATTAATAAGTGTGATACTTACCTTGGGTGTTTATAGCCTTTAAAATACTCTAAATGTCATCCACAAGTAAACCCTAGCAAAGCATTAGTGCGCCTCTCCTTTTCTTCTCTTTTCTTTCTCTCTGTTTCTATTCATTTCGTGTCTGATAAATTGTAAAAAATGGCCATGCCTCGCGGCAGACGCACAATGTACTATGGTGCATGGCACAGAGAAGTCCTCTCTCATTCAAAAATGTCTATGCACCACGGTGGACGATCTCCACATCGTGGCGTATGGCACATTAGCATCTACTCTTCCTTTTCTTCTCCTTTAGATGCTTAGGTGGCCCACCTCGATACCGATCCACAACTAGGGTTGAAATATCATCAAATATGATTATTAAACTTACTTAATTATCCTAATTAGGTTTAATTAATCAGGAAATTAAAACTCAGGATGTTACACAGTCCTCTCACTTTTGTTTTTTTTTCTTTCCTTTATATAAAATCAAAGACCGTGGCATTTTCTATCTAGATCACTTTGTTGTCCACTTGTTCTATCTTGGCTTTAACTGCTAGGCTGTGAGCTCCCCCTCCCAAAACATGCCTTACTATAAAAAAAAAAAAAAGTTCTTAACCTAAGCTCCTTTTAAATTTTATGAGTTTTTTTATAATTTTTATATTAACTAACAATTATAGTTAGTCACTCTATTTAAAAATAAAAAAATGATAGAAAATTCATTTAAATTATGTAAATGATAAATTAGTCTCATGAAATGGCATAATTCTCCTGGAGTTTCAAGAGATGTTTTATTCATTAGGAAATTATAATAAATGATACTTTTGCCTTTATTCATATTAAAAAAATTCATCATTTTCATTGACAATTTTTATCCATATATTAACAACTTTTGTTTTTAAATTCATAATAATTGAATAGCTATTTGCAAGTCTTGATCTACAGATCCTGATATGCATCAGGTATTGAAAATTCACAACTTTTCATTCACAACTTTTGTTCCTATATTAACAATTTTTATTTTTAAATTTACAACAATTTAATAGTACTCCACATCTATAGATTTTAATATATATTAGGTGTTGAAAATTGACAACTTTTCATTTACAACTTTTGTTCCTATATTAACAACTTTTGTTTCTAGATTTGTAATAATTTAATAATTATTCATAACTCTGTATTTGTAGGTTCTTATATATATAAGGTGTTGAAAATTCATAACTTTTTATTCACAATTTATATTCCTATATTAATAATTTTTATTTTTAAATTTACAATAATTTAATAATCATTCATAGTTCAATAGTCATCAGGTGTTTTTAATCTAATAATATGACAAAAAATGTAAGAAAATAGATAAGGGAAAATGTGTCAAACACGCCATCCACACTTTCCCTATCAATCGACATGGCCATTTCTTTCCTTTGTATTTACTTTTTCATAAATGCTAGTTACCAACCTCACCAAATTCAAGACAAGTGGTTACATTGATAGGAAATGACTTAAAAATATTATTATATTAAAATTAAAATAAATATGAAGTTTTATATTTGAAATGACTAGAGTATATAAATAAAAAAGATCTATAAACCTAATTTTGACATAAATTTTAACCAAAAAATTCAAATATGAAAAAAAGGAAAGAAAAGGAGACAAGACAAGAGGCTTGCAAGTTGGAAAGCATGAGACAAGATTGAGACGAGATGAAGAATAATTTATAAGATACTCCCTCCAATTTATTTTATTAATCACCTTTTAAAAGAGTTAAGTGATTTACTTTATAAGTAATTGTATTGATAGTGATGTTTTGCTTTAAATAAAATGTTTAAATTGCCCCTAAAAAGTAAGAGAGGGAGAGAGAAACAAAAAAATAATATTATATAGTTTATTTACTTTTTGAGAGTTATGTTTGTAATTTTATTAAATTTTATTCTTTATACTTTTAGTGTATTGGTATTGATGAGATTGATAGAAATGACTTATAAATAAAATTGGAGAGAGTATACCCAATCATGAATGTAAATAATGTAACTAAAAAACAAAATCAGAGCTTATTTTGAGTTTTGAAATATATTAATTATATCTGAATATTATTTGGAAGCTTCGATTTTGTCTGCATTCTCATCCACCAAGCCCACCACATGCTTCACCATAGATTCTATCCCAATGTTTCATCTTCATTAATCAGATTTGTGTCCAACTACCAACTTCACTTTTTCAATGACTCAGATATATTTTATTAATTACTTGCAAATTATTAAATCTAAAAATGAAGTAAAAAATTTCTTATTTATACTCCTCTAATTTTAAGTCACTTCTAATATGTTTCACAAATATAAAAAAATATTAAAACCCATTAATTCTATTTTAAAATTTAATAAATTTTTAATTTTATCCCTATTAAATACACACACTTCAATAACATATTTTTTCTCCCCAATATTCAATGGAGGGTAAAATAAAAAATTTATGATAAAAATTTAGTGACGTGATTTATAAATAGGATAAAAAAATTTCTCTCTTTACCCTATAAATAAGATCAGAGGGAATAAATTAATAAATTAGTTCAATGTAATTCATTTTTTGTTACCTTTTTGCTTTACCAAGTGAGTCTTAAGCTTTATTTTTAATTCATTTTTGGAGGAGGGAGACATCAATTTTTGTGTTGGCTTACGTCATCATCATCATCTTCTTCATTTTTTTCTTAGTCTTTATAGAGCATTATTTTCCTCTCATCTTTAGCAACTTCTCTCCTCCATTTCTCAACATCCGACCGTCCAAATCAAAATCCAACTTCACCATTGTCTCCCTAACACAGACCACATCAAAACCTTGTCAATTTTGCACCATTTTCCTGAACATTTTGCTGTCAAAATTTCACTCTCCAAAGCTGCCACGGACGCATTCTTCAAGCTATTTGATAGAGTTTTGAAGATCAAATTCATGTATGGCGATTAGCAAGGCTTCTTTCTTACCTTAAAGAGAGACATACCTATGAGTTCCACTCTAATGAGAATGTTTGTCTCCTTTATCTCTTTAATTCATGAATTGGGATGGAATTTATTGAAATATTAATGATATCTCTTTGAGTTCATGAATGTATGGCTAATGTGATATATTTTAGGTGTTTGAAATTAATTTTGGATTAATTTATTTGTTGGACAGTTTTAATTGTTACATTCTTTTGTTGAATTCAATTTTCACTTGCCAATTTATATTAGTGAGATATAATTGTGTTTCTTATATTTATTGGTTAGTACTTAAAATCTTAATTGAACCTGGATTGTGTTATGGCTAGGGTAAAGACTAGGGTGTCTGAATTAATCTATCAAGTAATTAGGAAATTTTTATAGCATTGGGTTATTTATTGTTGTTAATTAGCCATTAGTGATAATAAGTAATTTGGTGTTCAACTTAGAAAATTCTAAGTACCATTAACCCAATTAACTGAAGAGGAATTAAAATCAAAATTAGGAGCAAGGATTAGGTGGTTAAGTTATTCAAGGAAAATCCATATCATTGATTTTACTCATATTTTTACACACTTTTTTTCACTTCATTTATTCTAATTTAATTTTCTAAAATAAACAAAAAATAGTAATATCTTTTATTTACTTTATTTTAGATAGTTGAACAAACTATTATTTATTATTTTGTTAGTGTTTTTAACCATTAAAATTTTAGAATAGCAACTTGTTGAAAGGTTTGATCTTAGTTGACCATAAACTATATTAAAATTAACTTTGTTAATTTGAGCTTATACAACTAAGGATTATTAATATTGTAATTGTATGGATAGATACTATAAATCTGACTATTTTTTTTTAAATTTTTATCATCAAGGTAGTTGCTGTATATCTATAATACCTATCTAACTTTGTTTTAATTTTTATTTATTAATTTTTTTGATATATTACTGTTAGTAGTACTGTTCATCTGTAATACCTATACTATAGATATGCAGTACTAAAATACCGATTTAATTTTTTAAAATTTTTATTTGTTAATTTTTTTCAAATAATATAATTAAAAAATTAATAAATAAAAAGTAACTGACACCAACATCTTGTTTTTCTTTCTTACATACACTTCCTTCCTCAATAAGCTTGCAAGTATAATTGGACCCCACCATCATTCTTTTTCCATCCTAGTTCCTACTTCTCGTGCAGCATAGGCTACAATGCAATCAATGTAGGAACGTGCATCCCTTTGCTCATTATCACCCTGTATAATATATAAAATTAATTGATTTTACAGTATGGTTATAACAGTCTTACTACTACATATAAATTAAATTTTATATTAAATTAGTCCTCATTAATCTATATTTTTTAAAAAAATAGAAAAGAAGAGTGAAAGTTGAATTTTATTAATTTTTGTAAAAAGATAAAAAAATTACTATAGTTTTTTAATTTCTTTAGTAACCTCTATTAATTATATTTTTATTCCTACTACATTATTATAGATCACATGCAATGACCTAAATGGAACCTGTGCAACACACTACCACACACATGACTCTTATAAATCACATTTTCAATGTTCCATCTTTCAATCTCAAAAATAGAAAGGGGAGCTAAAATCACCTAATTCAATAAATAATCCTTAAACAACATATGTTATGCCCAACTCTCACTTGCACTAGTATTTTGGCCTTACCATCGATGCCATAAATCACAAACGCACACCCTAGGGCCTATAATACAGTTACTACTCACAGAACACATAATGCAAGGAAGATGCAAAATGGATTAATCCTAAAATATGGATACATTTCAAGAGCATAATTCAATGTTTTCATTCCCAATAAAAGAAACACACGAGGTAGTAATCAATATTGAGTCATAAAAAACATATTTTAAAAGTTACATCCATATTCTCAATCACAATGATGCATACTCTTGAGAGATTTGTCAAATTAATGCCATTTTACAAATGGGGTAATTTATAGTTTCACAATCTGAATGAATTAATAGTACAACAAAATTTCACCTCCCAAGAAAGGAGATTTAATGCCAATGACTCATTTAATAATACAACAGAATTTAAACACTTCAAAAACAAATTCTGCTATAGTAATCTCCCTAAAATTCTCTTCAAATTCTCTCTTAGAATTTAATAGCACATGTTTATTTAGAAATAAAAAGGAACATAAATAGAAGTTTGAAATTTCCAAAAAAAAAAAAGGTTTGAAAGGGGTATTGCCAAGAAAATATTTTCAAAATATACAAATTAAATGACAAATGGGTAATTCAAAATTTAATAATTATTTTCCAATTTTTAAGGATTTATCTATTAAGTAATTTTAATGTGAAAAAGATTATTTTAACCCTATCAAAAAATTTTAAAAAAATCACACAATCTTCTTGTATCTCATGTTCTTCACTAAATTCATGTTATCTTATCAAATTCTCTTTATTTTTTGTTGTTCTAATCTTACCATGGTTATCAAAATTAGATTGGATCGGCCAGTTTGACTGGTTCAACCAAGAATTGACCAGGTAGCCAGTCTAAAACTAACACACAACTGGAGGAGAAGAGAACCGCTTGCTGTTGGATGAATGGAGGTAAACCAAGAGCTGAGCTGCTTAAGATGTGCTAAAGGACACTGTCATTAAAAACTATTCCAGCACATCGAGATGATGGACTGGCAGTTTTCCAAGATTAAACAAGCACTTCCTACATAAGCAAGGCACCAAAACAGTAGCACTAAGGTATTCCCCTTTCATTTCACTCATGCAATGTGTCGGCAAAAAATAAATAAATAAATAAATAAACTAATACAATGATCCTAGCCTTGTAATTGTAACTTAAGGTATTCCCCTTTCATTTCACTCCTTCAAAACATGCACTACCAAAATTCATTTCATTTTACTCCACCTCTTCCTTCACTTTCTATCTCTTCTTCACTACCGCAATAACCTTCCTCATTATGTGTGCATATATGAGGTTCTTTAAAAAAATAGTGAAAATATGAATAATTAAAGTGTTGAAAAGTTGAGTCCTATTCCCTTTGTTTAAATAGATGAGATATTTTTAACTAAATTTTATTTTCTAATAAATAAATAAATTATCTTTTAACCAAGGTCATCTTTTTATATTTACCTTTATTTAATAAGAAATTTTATTTTAAAATAAATATAAATTATACTTTGAAATATTATAAATGTCTTACATTTTTTAATATTCAACCTCTAAAAAATATCTTACATTTTTAACAGAAAGAGTGGAATATTTTAGAGGATAATTTTTAAATATTTTGGATTTATTTATTAATTTATATCATGTAGGCTTTTATGGTAGAGAGAACATTATAAATTTGAAATCACTAAATGGAGTTGGACGGTTCTTATATTTTACAAAATTATTATTGAAATTTGAATAGTGAAATTAATTTCAGATGGTATTTGCATTAATAGATTTGGATTTTACATTTAAAATTTCACACTTAAATATTTTTTTTTTTTGATAATGAAAAAAATAAAGGAAGAAGAAACGCAGGTATGAAATGTATATTAGGTTTTTCTATTTTAAGTAATTAATCAAATTAAATTAAATTGTGATAATATATATAATTACAATTTCGACTCTGATAGTTACATATGATATTATTTCTATGATACCATTGGCATGCACTTTATTTAGTATTGAAGACTTCTTTGAAGAATTTACACAAAATATAACCATTGGTTGGTTGATGTATAAAACTTTCTATCGATAAAAAATAAAATGAAATACTTGTCTTGTCTATATGCCTATGTTATAACAGTATGCCTATGTTATAACGGTATGTCTATGCTATAAGGAATGATTCAATATTCTAATCCTTGTAGGCCTACAGCTAACGCAACATGCTTCAAGAATTGTACCCCATCACGTACTCTTTATTCAAAATTTTAAGAGTATCCTCTATCACCTATCACCTTACACTTGTTTTGACTTTCATTTTTTTTTTTTATGGTCTTCAATACATCTTTAATATCAATTGTTCCTTCTCACAAGGTGAAAAGAATTTTCTAAAAATGGACCCCACCTAAACATAATCACTCAATATCCCACCAAACAAGGGTAAATAATTTGTCAAAACACTTTGTTTCATTTTCCTTTCAATATAAGTCTATGGAAGGTGGAAACTTACAAGTGCTTATGTTAATATTATAACTAGTAGTAATAACAAAATATTATAATTAGTAATCTCATCCTATCAAATAAAAAAATAATTAAATAAACAAGTAAGATTGAACATGAAAAAACATTCTCCCTTATTAAAAAATATAATATATTTTTAATCGAATTTCACCCCCTAATAAAGTAGTTACCTAATTTCCAGCTAACCTAATTTAATTATTCTATTTCACACAAATGCATTAATATAATATTTGTTGTTAGATTGAATCCTTTTTTTAATAAACAAGGAAAAAAGTGGGGGCTTTTCTAGTAATTTATTGTTCAGTCGATGTTCATGCAAACATTCCAAATTAATGTAGGTATAGATTATATAGGCATGGATTGTTTAGTGAGAGATCATGTTTTTAGGCCAATCAATAAGAGGTGACATTGCATTGGTGTTAAGATAATTTTATAGAGGCCTATGCCATATTAATATGTTATTATTGTTTAAATATTAAAATCATGCAACAAAATAGCCGTCAAATTAAACACTTCATGCCCAATTATAAAATAATTTAAGATGAGATAATATCATAATACATACTAATAAAACATAATAACAACAAGTATCTATATATAATTAGTATATCATAATACATACTAATAAAATATAATAACCAAAAATATCTATATATAAATAGTGTGTGTGTGTATGGGTGTGGGGCTGCATATATATCATTGTAAGAAAACGTGTAGCATTTCTCATTGCTCCTTCTGCTAAAAAGATTTTTTTTTTTGGTGAATTGCTAAAAAGACTTTTATTCCTTTTGAACCAACACGTATACATATCTACACACACATAATTCAGACGCTGAGCCAAGGGCCTGTTTAATTTCTATTTCATTTTTTATTTTTTAAAAATTGTAATTTTATAATATGGTTTTTAGAATTTTTTTTAAAATAAACTAAAATAAAATTTATTTAGTTATGTTACTTTACAAATGGTTTTAAAATTAAAAATAGGTTGATAATAATTTATAATAGAAATTGATAAAAATAATTATATTTAATAACAATGTATTTTGAAAAAAATATTTTTTGTTTTTAAAAATAAAAAATAAAAACAGTACATGAGAGTGAGATGCAAAAGGAGCTTGGTTTCCTTGAGAAATGATCCATGAGGAGGGAGTTGGGTACAATTCACATGTGTTTCGGTTCCAGAAAAAGCAAAGATGAATTGACCTTTTTTTTGATAAATAGACTTGACTTTACTTAAATTCTAAGTTTGGTCAAATACGTTGCTATTATTATGAACACTGGCATGCCAGTTACGGCGTACGACGAGCATAAGACTGAAAAGTGACTACTCATTGCAATTCAAAAAAAGTTTACAAAGAAAAATGTTACGTGTTTGCTTTGAAAAATTCACTCAAATCTATATAAATTGATATTTATCTATTTTTATCTAACAACTTGTAATTAATTATTCTATACTCACTTTATTTATTTTTTTAGAAAATAAAATATATATTAATAAAATATTATATATAGAGAAAATAAAAAAAATTACATATCATATCTTCTTTTTCAATCTTCTAAAATACTTCTACATTTTTTTACCATAATTAAAAAGCTCTCCTATGTCGATCAGGATCTGTAGAATCAAATCTAATATTATACAGGATCCCCCCTATAATAATCAAAATGCTCATAACCAAGAATGGCTTGAGCATGATGAAGTTCTACTTCCGTTATTTCATTATTTCTAAACATGTCCATTAAAAAATTAACATATTATTGTGGAGTTGGATAAGATGGCTTTGGCTGTGGAATTATCAAAACTTCTTCAACAAGAGAAAATATTGTATTTAGAGCTTGTAGATAATTAGGATCTACTTCTTGACGAGCATTTAGACCAAAAGCTCGCCCAAGAATAATTGGCTATATAAAATTTAAAAATAATTAATAATCATAAATATTAAAATAATAGATATTAAATTTACTAAAAATAAATAAAAACACTTACATTATTTTTATGAGTTTTTAAAAATAAAATTTTGCATTCCACTCTTGCACGATTGTACATGTTAATACTAAATTGGTGATTCAAAGCTGCTGTCCAATTGTCCTTTATTTCTGGTCAAAGCCCAGACATATCTGTGTTCATATTTTGAGTTTTGTAGGCAACCATTAGTCGAATCAGGAATCTTGTTCATCTCACATTCCAATGAACACATGTAGACATATTAAAAACTGCAAGTTAGTAAATGAAAAAATAAAAATATTAAAAATAATGATTAAAGTATATATTTATTCTAAATGTTTGAAAATCAAAAATATAAAATGGAACATTTAAATTAAAGAAAAGCCTAACTCTATCAAGTAATATATATATATATATATATATAATTATAAAAAAACTTGAAACATAAGAGTTGAGCATGGGGTCAAGAGGAAGAGGACTAGTAGAATAAGGAGAGAGAGTAATGAGTAAACACACCTGAGAGGAGAGGTGGACGTGGAGTGCTAAGACAGGAGGAAGACCAGTTGAACAAGAAGAGAGAGCAATGAGTCAAGTCGTCAAGAGAGGAGGAGGACCAGTCAAATAAAAAGAGCCAATAAAAAGACAAAGCAATGGATCAAGAAAGGATGAGGACCAGTCAAATATAAGAAGAGCAAATGAGAAGAGACAGCAATGGTCAAGAGAGGAGGAGGACAAGTCGATTAAGAGTAGCGAATTAGTCGAATAAAGAGTGAGTTAGAAAGGAGTTTAGTAATACAGAGGAAGGTGAGGACTGAGGACGACTTATATAACGCATCTAAGGTCCATCTAAAGAACAAAATAAAAAAGAAGAAAATAATTGCTTAACAAAGTAAAAAAAAGTGATAATATAAATTTAAGTACTGTAGCGTACTGTATTCCTTACCTTTTTTATTATATCATATAAAAATTAATAAATATAAATTAATAAATTGGATGGGTAGTGTAGATCCTATAGTGAGCTAAAACTAATAAATAAGTTATGTGAGACAGGCCAAAACCACTCCACATATAATTAAACCCATTTTATTTAACTCCAAGTTGTGCCACACATGTTTTTTTTTTCAATTCTATTAGAAAGAATGGCACATACATGACTTTAAAATATTATTTACAATTAATTGTATTAAAATTTTAAAAAAGGACAATGGTATATAATTATAATTAAAATTTTCATGACTTAATTTTTTCTATACTCATCTTTGACATTTTTTAGTATTTAATTTTTTTTAATTTTTAATAATTATTTTAAATATTTTCAATATTCATCTTTCATCATACTCCATCTGCTAATTTCTATTTCTAAAAATTGTCTAAATAGATTAAGTAACTTGTTAAATTTAATATAAAAAATTATTTTTTATATTTTTTTCATTTCATTTCATCATGGTACACATTCATTTTCCCATGACCTATATAAATGAAAATGTATTGATTTTTTCCCTACATTTGTCCTTTCATTTCAGGCCTTGGCACACATTTTCCCATAAAAACATATAATTTTATTATTGTATCATCTAGTAATAGGCAAATCAATTACTAAAATTTCAATTACTAAAATAGTACTTTTTCATAGGCTATTTTTTGTTATGTATTCAAACCAAGAATGGAAGCAAAAGAATTGCATTTTTTAAGTTACAAATGAGGATGAATATGTACTCATATTATTGATTTTCCTCTTGCATCGTTGCAAAGAAATAGGATTTGAATATTTAGCAACTAAACTAATTTTTATTTATGTAATTATGTTGTTTTCTATCTTCTTTTCCATGATGAGAAATTGTAAAATAACAAAAAGCAAGAAAAGGTAGAATTGTACTCAACATAATCAGAATGATATATCTGCCATGTAGACTTGACGCCTGTGATGTTGGCTACTATCAATAATAAAACAAGCTTTTATAATAACTATTATGTTTTATCATATATAACTTAAAAAAATTGTATACATTTCTCAGTTTGTATAGTTACATAAACTAAAACAATTACCTCCTTGAAAGTGGATTGCAGCAAATTTTTCAATGCAGATATTATTCATAATTCGAATAAAAAGATTAATTCTCTTCTAACAAAAGCTAGACGTACACTTTAAGATTAATGTATCTTGAAAAAAATTACAGCTAGCAACAACTAAATTAATGTACTTTTTTAAATTTTATAATAATTACAATTTATTTCCCTCTCTTATAGCATAGGCATACCACTATTATGGCCATTCTGGTTTCCACATCATAAATTTATTATACCCAACTAAAATTAATCTTATTTTTCATTATAAATCTTATTTTTCATTTTGATTCTCAATTCTAATTAAAATAAATCTTATTAGTCAATTTTATAAATTAATTATGAGTCTTTTACATTTTATAAGTATCCTAAAAATATATTTTACATTTTTATAACTTGAAATCCAATAAATTTAAAGTAAAGATTGAGGTTTGTTTGGCTATCAAATATTACAATCAAACTTATTTTCTTTTTTTTCCTTAGGTTGTAAATTGAAATTAGAAATGAGAAAATTTAATTTAGAGATACACAAAATCCATCTCAATTTAAAGATGGGTAAAAAAAAATACAGCTTTAAATATTTAGCAATGTCACTTTTAGTGATGCCATGTATAGATTTTGAGCTATTTAGAGATGAATTTTGAGCTATTTAAAAATCATTCTTTTTTTGTAGAGGTTGTTCTATTAATTTTAGCTAGCTTAATAACTTCTATAAATGTATGTGCAGATGAAAGAGAGAGACATGATCATTTTACAACAGAGGTTGATGTGTATGGTAACACTGATCAGTCAATGTGAGAGAGAAACGTATGATTTTTTATTGTTTGAATAAAAGATAAACAAATTTCATGACAAATGAATTAAAAAAATTAATCAGATTACCCGTAATTAGTATTTCACGATATTTTGAATATAATTGCTTTCAATAAAAAAGCTTATAAATATTAAAAAATAAAGAAACTACTTATATTATTAAATTAAAATAATAATAAATGTTAAACTTTTTCTCTCATCCATCTAGATGTGACTTCTTATGTCCTTTCTAGTCCTATTCCATTTCAAATAATTAGTGAAAATTCTTTAATTTATTGGGAAAAATCTAAACCTTTAGCAAAAATAGAATTGAAAGATTATAGTAAAGAAATAAATTGTAAACTGTATCTTTGGATAGAAAATGATAAAAAAAAATTTATAATGCATATTAATGAAATGAAATAATATGATTTAATAAGAGAAAGTAGATCTAAATATTTATCACTAGCAATCATTGTAGTAAAACATAGCTAGTAAAAAAAAAGAGAAAAATCTATATCAGTAATAAATTATAGAAAATTAAATGAGTTAGCAATAAGAAATAGATACTTAATCCCAAAAATGGACTTGTTATTTAATTTAATAAGAGGAAAAACTATATTTAGCAAATTCAATTGTAAATTAGGATTTTTTCAAATAAAATTAGAAGAAGAAAGTAAAAAATATACTATTTTTAGTACATCTGAAGGATTATATAAATAGAATGTATTACCAATGGGATTTCATAATAGCCCTAGTATATTTCAAAAATATGTGATAAAATTATTATTACCAATAAGAGATTTTGCTATAATATATATATATATATATATAGATGATATATTAATATTTTCTAAAGATAAAAAAGGACATGAAAATTACTTAGAAAATTTTATAAATCTTATAGAAGAAAAAGGATTAAATATATCACCTAAAAAAGTTAAATTAAGAAAAGAAAGGATAGGATTTTTAGGCCAATATATAAATAATAATGGAATAGAATTACAAGAATATATTAGTAAAAAGATATTAGAATTTGATGAAATAAAGAATAAAAAATAACTTCAATCATTTTTAGGTTAGTAATTCAAGCTAGAAATTATATTCCAAACTTATCTAAGTTAATAGCTAAAATAAGTAAATTAGTTGGAGAAAAAATAGTATGGATATGGGATAAGGATAAAGAAAAAATAATAAATCAGATAAAAACTTTATGTCAAAATTTACCCAAATAAACTATTCCAATAAATAATGATGTAATTTGGATAATTTATACAAATGATAGTGAAGATTATTGGGGAGCAGCTTTATATTAAAATAAAGGCTCCGTCTATCAAAATGGCTTCCAAACGCCAACACATGAAAAAGTGAATTTTTTTATGGGAAAAAAACCAACAACAACGACACACACGTGTCTGTACATAGAGAATCACCAAACATGGACCTACCCTGACCAAACCACCACCCACCACCATTAAAATAAGTAAAACACTTAGCATAGTAAATACCATTCTATTTTGCTACATTCATAAAACAGTAAAATCATATATTCTCATCAAATAATAGTATTCACGTGAGCATTATTACTCCCTCCCCCTTTTTTTTGTATGTTTATAGTGGGTTAGGTTGGTGCAACCATTTTCAGTCTTATCATCCTTTTTTCTTTCACCCCACTCACGTCATACTCATACATATATCTTTTTTTAAATAATAATAAAATAAAGATATACTATTACTTAGAGGAAAGAGATGTGAGCGGTTTGCTGCCGGTAACGTCACAAGAAGTCCATTAAACCTTATCATTTAGAGGAAGGAGAAGTCGTAATAAGGTTTCTATAGGTGAACCTGTGGAAGGATCATTGTTGATGCCTCATGAAAGATTGACTCGAGAATCGATTCAAAAGCCCCCGTGCGAGCCAGGGATGTGGCCATGCTCCGTGTAGGCCTAAGCCCCTAGTATAACAACCAACCTCGGTGTCCAAGGTGCTAAGGAAACGCAAAAAAGCAGCGTGCTATTGGAGGCCTAGAAGCGATGCCCTTGAAGCTAGCACTGCGTCTTTTACCATTTGCATTTGAAAATAACTCTCAACAATGAATATCTCGGCTCTCCTATGGATGAAGAATATAGCAAAATGTGATACTTGTGAATTGCAGAATCCCGTGAACTTCTGAGTCTTTGAATGCAAGTTGCACCCGAAGCTATTAGGTCAAGGGCATGTTTGCCTAGGTGTCACGCAACATCTCCATCACCCGAAACCGCATGGGGCAAAAGGTAGCCTCCTGAGAGCCCCAGCTCTCAAAAGGCTGAAAGTTACTCCTCAGCGATGGCTGCCATAGTTGAAGGTAGATGAGATGTCAATTGAGCCCACACGTGCGCGCGTCATCCCCTAAGTCAAGCCGTCGGATCGGTGTCCCTGAATGCAACCCCAGGTCAGGCGGGGCTACCCATTGAGTTTAAGCATATCAATAAGCGAAGGAAAAAAACTAACAAGGATTCCCTCAGTAACAATGAGCAAATCGAGAAAAGCCCACCATGAGAATCGATCGCCCTAAGTGTCCGAATTGTAGTTCGGAGAAGTGTCCTCAACAGTAGACTGGGCCCAAGTCCCTTGGAAGGGGGAACTAGAGGGGGTGAGAGCCCCATCGTGCTCGGACCCTATCGCACCACAAGGCACTGTTGGCGAGTCAGGTTGTTTAGGAATGTAGCCCTAATTAAGTGGTAAATTCCGTCTAAGGCTAAATACTGGCGAGAGACCAATAGCGAACAAGTATCGCAAGGGAAAGATGAAAAGGACTTTAAAAAGAGAGTCAAAGAGTGCTTGAAATTGTCAGGACGGAAGTAGATGGGGGTTGGCGATACGTCCCGATCGGATGTGGAATGGCGCGAGCTAGTCTACCAATCAACTTAGGACGTAGACCAACGCGGATTACGGTGGCAGCCCAAGCTCGTGCTGTGGGCCAATCCAAGTAGAAGACATTATTAGGTAGGGAGTTTGGCTGGGGTGGCACATTTGTTAAAAGATAACACAGGTGTCCTAAGATGAGCTCAATGAGAATAGAAATCTTGTGTGGAATAAAAGGGTAAAATCTTATTTGATTCTAATTTCCAGTACGAATATGAACCATGAAAGCATGACCTATCGATCTTCAGAATTTAAAGCTAGAGGTGTCAAAAAAGTTACCACAGGGATAACTGGCTTGTGATAGCCAAGCATTCATAGAGACGTTGCTTTTTGATCTATTGATGTCGGCTCTTCCACTAGTACAAAAATGACCTGTTACAGCGGTTAAAAATGACTTTTTACAGCGGTTAAAGAGACGATATTGTTCCAGGGGATGTAGAAAGTCACTCTTTTTACATCGGTTATAAACCTGATGTAAAAATTAAATTTTTTACATCGGTTATAGAGCCGATGTTGAAAATTATATACAAAAAAATTAAAAAAAATTTACTTAACTTTTTACACCGGTTCATATCCCAACCGGTGTAAAAAGTGTACTTTTTACATCAGTTATTACCACAACCGTTGTAGAATATAATATTTTTTACACCGGTTATGGTAATAACCAGCCGGTTTGGTAATAATCGGTGTAAAAAATATTATATTCTACAACGGTTGTGGTAATAACCGATGTAAAAAGTATTTTATTTTTTTATACTATATTTATTTTATCGATTTTACCTATTCCTATGCATAGAAATTGCCAAATCAGACAGCCCAATTAATTTACAATTGTTTATCAAGTATCTATCAACTATACAAAGCTATTTAACTATTAAAAAAAATAATAATTGTCTAAATTATCAAAATTGCCATTCCTGTGCATAAAAATTGCCAAATCAAACAGCTCAATTCATTTACAATTGTTTATCAAGTATTTATCAACTATACAAAATTATTTAACCATTAGGAAAACTAATAATTATCTAAATTGTGTCAACTATCAAAATTAAAACATGTCTAAAAGTAACAAAAAACCTCACAAGTTCTCCACAAAATAGGTTGCCCAACGTATGCGGATGTCTTCAATTTTAGCTTCAGAAAATGCATTCGAATTGTCAAACATCTAAAATTTGATTCATAAAGTAGGCATATTAATCAATCTCAAATAACATAATAAAATAAAATTTTTAAAAATATATATATTTACCTCTTTTGTAAATTCGGTCATACATAATGTGATAATATTGAGCATGTGCCTCATGACATATAGACCGCACAAGTTCGTCCTCACCAGTTGTCTATGACTCTATATAAGAACAAATCATAAAAAATTAGTAAGAAATCTTAATAATTGAACATATTAATAAACTATAGCATCACCTTTGGCTCAATCCATATGGGGTCCTTGAGCTCATGTCCATGCTTTTGTAAGACTACATTTTGATATGTTCTCATTGCCCTATGATCAAGATTACCAAGTTAGTAAAAATATTCAAAAAAAATTAAATTAAATAGTTTAGTAAAAGTATTCTTACAAGTCTATCATCTTCTTCATTTCTTTCCCAAGTTTGTAATGGAGGGAGCATAAAAAGACGACAGTGTTGCTCTTCATTGAAAGAACAAATAACTGCCAATGGTCCCTGCTAAATATGATACAAGTTAAAGTAAATCCATATTAAAAAACTATTAATTATAAATTGATCCTTACGAGTGCACATATGGAGCCATAAAAACGTCCTTTTTGACTTCACATATTCTTTGTTGGAGGTACGCGGCCCTTAACTCTGGAGTTTACCTTTCTCTGTCATGTGATGAGGGCAAAGGAATCCAAATTTATCACCTTTGCCTGATGTAATGCACAAATGATGAAGATACCTACAACAATGCAATTATATTAGTTTACTAAACTTGATGATTAAGTTTACTTACAACAATGCAATTATATTAAAGAAAAATATACTTACATCATAAATAGTTCAATGTGTGGTGTGGTAAGCTGATTATTTGATAGAAGTCGAACCAAATCTTCCCGTTCAATTGTCATTATCATGTCTTTCTTGCCCACAACCTCCGGATCCATTTCTAAACTCTTGAATTCGAATGATAAATCATACACCATTAAGATCATTCGCTGATGCGGAATCAACGAGGGTTGTGGAAGCTTTGGGAGATTCGACGAGGAAAGCTTATACATAATAAAAAGACAAGAAATAGTTAATAAAAAAATATATTAGGAAGTTGCTACATAATAAAAATTCATGAAATTTCATACCACAGCTTGAACCAGATTCACAAGTCTCTTGGGCCATAGGATAAAATTGCCAACAGCTTCAACCACAGTCTTCACCTCATCAGTAGGGAATGGAACCAAAGCATCTGGCACTTTTGGATCTGCAACCACTACTCTTACTTGATCATCTTGAATTTGCTTGTGGTGGATTGTTAACCCCAAGCTATAGATGCTACCAAGAGCAACCAAGCGTTTATCAGGATCTTCTAGAAATATCTCACATGGTTCACCAATGTTGTCACCAGAAGGACCCTCTAACACACGCTCAAGAATATTACTCCCTTTTGTACTATGAAATGCAGGAGACGTATGAACTGGTTCAGCAGTTGTCTCCTGTCGTGAGCTCATCATGCTTATCATCTCCTCCTTCATTTGCTCTTTCATTTGTAGAAGCCGAGCTGCAAATGAAGCTTCAAACTCATCCTTAGTCTGCTGCCTCACAGTGGATATCAATGTATCAAGCTCTTCTCTAGTCACTACACCTCCTGAATTGGGACGTGTAGGTGCTCCAAAGTAGTCCTTAATGCCCACACCATATCCAACACCCCTCACACGACCCGGATGCTCTGGCTTGCCTGTAGCAACTATTAAGATATCATTTCTGCCCTCTGGAATGAAGCTTCCTTGGGTTTGTTGCTCCTTAAGAGTATCTTATAATATAAAAATAACAATATTAATTAATAATATATATAATTGTATAGAACTTTAAAGGGACAAGGAATAATAATTTTACTTACAATCCTCTCGGCAATCTCCCGTGCTGTCTTACTTGTATAGCCTCCTTTCTTATACTGATGTCCATATCTCCATTTCTCCTCTCGAGAGACAGGTGATGGTGGAGAAAGGAGTATGGAAGGATCAGACTTGGTTTCTTCTTCTCTCTTCTTCTGTTTCTCTGCCATCAGTATATCATCAGCTCTAGCATAACCTCCACGAGACAGGGTATGGGGGCATTGATTCTGCCGAGCAATTTCTCACCCTTTAGCTCATTTTTCCTGTTAATAAATTGAATTTTAGATTTATAATTGAAGTAAATCTAAATAAAACTTAAATAAATTAAAATTTAACAAACCATAGCCTTTTTAGAAGTCCGAATCCTGACAAATTCTTCCCAAGTATCTTCATCAAGGAACTGGTATGTATCAAGAGGATTGGGACGAGCCTGACCCTCTGGCACCTCGATAAAGATATATCTTCTAGCAAGATTAGTCTTAAAATTTCTCCAACGTGTTCCACAGTAAGAAATCAACTTGTGTCGACAATCTTGATTAGATGGAACATCATATGTGAGCTACGATGAAGACATAAGATAATAATCAATAATTGCCCAATAATATATAACTATAAAAAAATTTTAATTTTTAATTATTTACCTGAATGCTTTCCCAAATCTGTTCCTTCACACGTTCTGGCACATCAGGCTAGTCCTCAAACACAATAAGAGGCTTGGTACGTGATAGGAGGCCAAGAAAACTAACAAACTTAGCTTTATGTAGCCCTATCGGATTCCATCTCCGGTCAAATTGAATTGGTAACCTACGCCCAGCACTCCTACTTAATGTCAGATCTCTTAATCACGTGCCATGTCTCCCCCTCCTCACAGACTGGCTCTGACTCAGCTCCTCACTAGGGGTGCCCTGACTCAGCTCCCCACTAGGAGCAACATCACCAATTGGAGTGTCATCACCTTGATTCTCCATATTCCTATTAATTTAAATAAATGAAATTAATTAAAAAAATAATCAAAGATAAGATAATTAAGAAAAACAATCCCACAACATAAATTTAATTGAACTAAATTAACATACTTTAATTTCAAAACTAAACTCATATAGGGATATTCTCCCATATCCCTTCATGGTGATCACTTCTTATGGCATGTTCATCATCTACTTCATCTACCACATCCAAAATTGGTAGCCCACTTGAGAAGTTAGGAGTTTCAGAAATATCAAAATTTGATTCATGATCGTCATTACTATCAATCATCCTTTTTCCTTTAAGTGTTATTGACCAATTTTTATTTGCTGGATTCGTGACATAGAAAACTTGTTTAGCTTGGTCTGCCATAATAAATGGCTCATCTCCAAAAGTTAGTTTTTTAAGATCAACCATTGTAAATCCAAACTTATCATCACGAATACTATTGATGTCAACCCACTTGCATTTGAAAACAGGAACTCTAAATTTTGTATAATCAACCTCCCAAATCTCTTCAATAACCCCAAAGTAAGTCCTGGATGCTAGTTTAGGTTTCATATCTTTTGAACTATAAAAGTGTACGGCTTCAGCCATTATCATAACTCCACTATTTTGCACCGTACTCTTCTCATCCAAGGACTTTGTATAAAAGGAATACCCATTAATATCATAGGCACTCCAACATATAACATCAAAGTTAGGACCTCCAGCCAACCATTTAACTGTTTCAGAAATACCACTTTCATTCAAAATTTTCTGCTTGAACCAATTCACAAAAGTCCTATTATGCTCTTTCAACAACTTTTGTTCTGTCATTCTCATTCGATAATTTTTTGCCTTTAAAAGTTCTTTATGAGAAGATATGTAATCTTTAACTTCATCAATATTATTCAAGATATATAAATGTGCTTCTTGTAATTCATCATGATTCATGCTCTTCACTGATACTCCACGTGTGCCTTGACCATATTGCCTTTTCTCATGACGAGATTTAGGAAGTCCAATTGATTTTGTACTTGACAAGTAGTTAGAACAAAACTCCATAGCTTCTTCAGCAACATATTTCTCAACTATCGATGCTTCGGGTTGAAATGGATTTCTGACATACCCTTTTAGTATTTTCATGTATCTCTCAACTGGGTACATCCATCGCAAATAAACAGGGCCACACAATTTTACCTCCCTTACTAGATGCACTATTAAGTGAACCATAATGTCACAAAATGTAAGAAGAAAGTGCATCTCAAGTTAGCACAAGATAGTACAAGCTTCTTGTTCTAACTCTTCCAGTTTACGGGGATCAATAACTTTACTGCATATAGCATTGAAAAAGAAACAAAGTCTGGTTATTGTAAGTCTTAAATATTCTTTCAATATGCCTCGAATAGCCAAAGATAATAGCTGTTGCATCAAGATATGGCAATCATGAGATTTTAAGCCTACCAGTTTCAACTCTTTCAAAGATACAAGCTTCACTTTGAAGAATACACTGAAGGAACTTTGATTCCATGTAAACACTCACAAAAACTTGTTTTCTCAGATTTGCACAATGTATGAGAGGCTGGGGGACAATAAGTTCGTTTACCTTCTGCTGTTGGGTGTAAGTCTTCCCGTATTCCCATTTCTTTCAAATCCAATCTTGCATTCACACCATCCTTAGTCTTACCTGGTATGTTCAGAAGCATTCCAATAATACTATCACACACATTTTTCTCCACATGCATAACATCAATACAATGCCTTACTTCAAGATTGCACCAATATGGGAGGTCAAAAAAGATAGACCTTTTTTTCCATATGCTTTTTGCACCAATATTCTTTTTAGTCTTACCGAAGACAATATTAATGTTTTTCACACGTTCATATACTTGATCCCCAGTCAAAGCATTTGGAGCATCATTGTGTTCTTAGTGACCATGAAAAGCTTTCTTCAATCTACGATATGGGTGATCTCGTCTAAGAAACCTCCGATGGCCAACGTAGACTGTCTTCCTTCCATGTTGAAGTTGATGGTAGTTTGTGCTTTCTTCACAAATTGGACAAGCTTTATGACCTTTCACGCTATAACCAGACAAATTTTCATATGCAGGAAAATCATTTATAGTACAAAAGATCATAGCACGTAACTTAAAATTCTCCTTCTGATTTGTATCAAACACTTCCACACCTACCTCCCACAACACTTTCAAATCTTCAATTAGAGGTCTTAGGTAAACATCAATATTATTTCCCGGTTGTTTTGGTCCCGAAATCAACATGGATAGCATCATGTACTTCCGTTTCATGCACAACCTAGGTGATAGATTGTAAATCACCAAAAGAACAGGCCATGAACTATGTATACTACTAAGACTACCATAAGGATTCATTCCATCGGTAGAAAGTTCAAGCCTCAAGTTCCTTGGCTCATTGCCAAATTCGGGAAACAATTGATCAATTTTCTTCCATTGAGGAGAATCGGTTGGATGTTGAAGTTTTCCATCAAATATCCTCTTATTTGCATGCCACATCAAGTTCTTTGCATCATTAGTATTTGCAAACAAACGGTTAAACCTTGGTATAATTGGAAGATACCATAAGACTTTTGTAGGAGCCCCCTTCTCTTTGTACTATGGTGCCTCACATTTCGGACACTTCTCCTCCCCTTCAAGCTCTTTTTTGTACAACACACAATCATTAGAACATGCATATATTTTTTTTTTACTTCATACCCATTGGACATAAGATCTTCTTGGCATCATAATAATGATTTGGTAGTACATTGCCCTTCGAAAATATTATTTGAAGTAACTCTAACAACTATGTGAAACATTAGTCACTCCACCCAGCTCTTGCCTTTAAGGTAACTAGTTTTAACACCCCAGATAACAAACTAAAATCAGTGCACCCCGGGTATAGAGGCTTCTCTGCGTCAGTGCACAAGTTATCATACACATGTGCTCGTTCAAAAGCCTCTTTCCTAACATCACGAATCATGTCCTCTAATCAATCTTCATTCATTTCTACTTCATCATCAAGGTTATCAACTCCCACACATTGAGATGTGTTACTATAATTTTTCAATCGTTCACCATGCCAAATCCATATTGTATAATTTTTGTAAATCCCATCACAAACTAAGTGCTCTCTTATTTCGACAATACCTAGTCTCCTCTCATTCAACAATTAACACAAGGACAATAGAACCTTTTACTATTATCAACAGCATTTTTTTTAGCAAATTCCAAAAATTCTTTCACCCCATTATCATACTCGTCACTCGTTCGTCTAGCATTCATCCAACTACGATCCATGTGTCACCTCCTAAATATAAACTAATGTTATTATCTTCAAACTATTTTAAGAAACTAAGTTCCTAATTAAATCAAGATTTGAAAAAATTTCGACAGAATCTCCCCTAAAAATTGGATCTCCCAAGACTTTCAAAAAAATTTACAAGAGAAAATCGACAATTTTAAACCAAATAAATGATCACATACAACAACCTGAGGCTTTATGAAGCCACTAACAGGACTCCCAGCAACAATTAATATCATTAAAAACTAAATTTAAGAAAATTAGAGGAAAGAATAAATTCAAAAAAAATTTGACAGAGTCTCTCCTAAATATTGGACTTCCCAAAAGTTTTAGAAAATTTTACACGAGAAAATTAACAATTTTAAACCAAATAAATGATCACATGCAACAACCTGAGGCCTTATGAAGCCACTAACAGCACTCCCAGCAACAATCAATATCATTAAAAACTAAATTTAAACATTATAAAATTTAAAAATTTATATTCAACACATACCTGGGTGGCGGCAGCTGCAGCAACGGCTCAACACTGAGAGGGAAGGGGTGGGCAAGGGGAGAGGGGAGTAGGAGGGGGCGGCGGGATGAGGGGGAGGGGGACGGCTGAGGAAGGGGGAGGGGGAGGGGGAGGGGGAAGCGAGACGAGGGGAAGGGGAGGGGGGCGGCCAAGGAAAGGGGAGTGGGAGGGGGAGGGGGCAGCGGGATGAGGGGGAGAGGGAGGGGGTTAGGCGGACCTAGTGGGAGGGGGAGGGGGCGGCGAGGGGAGCAAGGGGAGCGGGGGGCGGCGGGATGAGGGGGAGGGGGCTAGGCGGCGAGAGGAGGAGGGGGAGGGGGCGACGAGGGGAGGAGCTGGAGGGGGAGGTGGGACGAGGGGGAGGGGAAGGGGGCTGGGCGGACGGGGGGAGGGGGTTCGGCGAGGGAGAAGATGAGGGGGAGGGGGAGTGGGCAGATGAAGGGGAGACGAGAGGGAGGGCGCGAGAAGGAGGAGAGGGAACTGATGAATTGAGGAAGGAAGAAAGGATTTTAAAAAACACTTTTTACACTGAGTGCCTGGATACCCAGTGTAAAAAGTATACTTTTTACATCGGGTGCCCCCACCCGATGTAAAAAGATAACTATTTACACCGGGTGCCTGTACACCTAGTGTAAAAAGTGTCACATAATTCAATATAATTACAAAAATGCCACCGCCTTTATTTTTTACACCGTTTGCCTTCTAACCGATGTAAAAAGTACCCCATAAATTTTATATTTTGTATTAGTGTTCCTATCATTGTGAAATATAATTCACCAAGTGTTGGATTGTTCACCCACCAATAGGGAACATGAGTTGGGTTTAGACTATTATGAGACTAGTTAGTTTTACCCTGTTGATGATAGTGTCGCAATAGTAATTCAACCTAGTACGAGAGGAACTGTTGATTCGCACAATTGGTCATTGTGCTTAGTTGAAAAGCCAGTGGCGCAAAGCTATCGTGCATTAGATTATGATTGAATGCCTTTAAGTTAGAATTCAGGCTAGAAGCAATGTGTGGACTCGCCGCCCCTTTGCTGACCAGCAGTAAGGGCCCTGGCCTCTAAAGGCACGTGTCGTTGGCGGCACCCTTGCGATGGATGAGTCATAAGGGATGCCTTGAAGAAAATCCCATCGAGTGGCTGGTAGAATCCTTTATAGATGACTTAAATACGTGATTGGGTATTGTAAGTAACAGAGTGGCCTTGCTACCACGATCCACTAAGATTCATCCCAACTCGCTTCTATTTGTCCCTCCTACCTTCCGCGTCCAAAAATAGGCTGAAGGTTATGGCATGCCCATGGTGTGCACTGGCAAAGCCCTGGGGAAGATTGCCGAAGTTGTTAGCAACCTTAAGCAAAGCTCGTGGCATGTGATGGAGTATTGTGGCAAGTCTTGGCAAAGCTCTAGCGGGGACAGGGCAAGTGTTGGCAACCTCAGGTAAAAGCCCATGGCAAGTGATGGAGTGTTGTGGCAAGCGCTGGTGAGAGCTCTGCACAGTTTGGGTAAAGTATTGGCAAATCTCGAGCAACGCTCGTGGCAAGTGATGTACATTGTGGCAACTATTGGCAAAGCTCTGGCACAATCAGGGTAAGGGTTGGCAACCTCAAGCAAAGGATGTGGCAAGTGTTTGCCAAGGTTCGGACTTGCCACAGGTGAAGTCAGGATAGGCCTGGGGCAAGTCCTGGCAAGGAGATGCAAGGTCCAACATGTCTCGACAGGCCCTTAGCAGGTCTTGGCACATCTAGGGTAAGTTCGGGGCACATCCTGGCATATCTTGGCATATCTACAGACAAGTCCAAGCACATCCTGGCACATCTAGGGCAAGTCCTGGCACGTCCAGACCTACCCAGGGCAAGTCCTGGCACGTCTATACTTGCTACAGGCAAGTCCTAACATTGTAAAAAAAGTCCTGCCCATACCAAAATGAAATATACTTATTACATTTGTGATTTCTTGGTTTTATTAACTCAAACTCATCACCATTGACATGTTTGGGGGTCTGACCGCCAGAGCCGCCACCTGTGGCGGACCATGGAGGCCGCATTCTTTAGAGCAATCAAAAAATCTTAGAAAATTTTGTGGATGTCCAAAAAATATAAAACTTGGCAAAGTTAATCCTTATATCATGCCTAAGAAGCTTACAAAAAATCGCATGAATCAGAAGTCTCTAGGTCCCTCAAAAAGGGTATTTCCATTTGATCAAAAAGTATGTCTGTTCGTACTAGAGTAGAAAAAGCCCATATTGCTCCTCGGGGGGGCACCCAGCCCTGGGGGTCCCACCCTACTTTTTTGTAGACCCTCAAGAATCACACACACATGCTCAGTGCTCAATGCTTAAGCACTTTAGGGCGCTATGCGATGTGCATTTAAATATAAGGGAGGTCCGGGCAAGCTTGGGCAAAACCCCAGGCAAGCGTATGGTAAATGGTAGCATGGTATGGGCAAGCGTATGGCATGGTCTGGGCAAGAATGTGGCAAGGTTCAAAAAAGCTCAAGCTCAACCCCGGGCAAGCATTGGCAAGGTCCGGGTAAAGCCTGTGGCCAGTGTTAGCAAGGTACAGGCAAGGGGTGGAAGGTCCGGGGAAGCTCAAGCAAAACCTCGGGCAAGCGTGTGGTAAATGTTGGCATGGTCTAGGTAAGCATGTGGCAAGTTTTAGGCAAAGCTCGTGGCTAGAGGGTGAAGGTCTAAGAAAGCTCGGGCAAAACCCTAAGCAAGTGTGTGGCAAATGTTAGCATGGTCCGGGAAAGCATATGGCAAGGTTCGGGCAAAGCCCATGGCTAGTGTTGGCAAGGTATGGGCAAAAGTTGAAAGGTCTGAGAAAGCTCAAGAAAAACCTCGGGCAAGCATTGGCAAGGTCCGGGCAAAGCTTGTGGCCTGTGTTGGCGAGGTTGTCGCAATTGTTGGTTAGGTACGGGAAAGCTCGAGCAAAACCCCGACCAAGCATGTGGCAAATGTTGGCATGGTTTGGGCAAGGAGGTGCAAGGTCTGGCACATCATGATAGGCCCCTAGCACATCTAAGACAAGTCCTAGCACGTCCAGACTAGCCACGGGCAAGTCTTGGCACGTCCGGACCTGCCACAGGCAAGTCTTAGCACGTTTAAGTAAGTCCAGGTACATCTAGCCTTACCATGGGCAAGTCCAGGCACATCTTGGCACATCCAGACCTGCCCAGGGCAAGTTCTAGCATGTCTAGACCTGCCACAATCAAGTCTTGGCACGTCTAGACTTGTCCAGGGCAAGTCCTGGCATGTCTAAACCTACCACAGGCAAGTCCTGGCAACGTAAAAAATGTCATACCCGTACCTAGAGTCATGAATAAGGGCCGGGCTTGACGGGCTGGCCATTTAAGCCTATTTTAATAAGGTTTTGGGCTTGAAAATTTGGTATTTTTTGGGGTAACCAGGCTTCAAAGCTTGACCCTTTCAAGCCCTAAAAAAAAGGGCTCGAGCTCGAGCAGCTTGTGAAGCCCGTTTTACTTTTTTTTGGTATTATAGGTGATGATGATGATGAAGCATGTGAAGTCCTAAAATTTGGTATTGTAAGTGATGATGATGAAGAAGCTGTAGAGATAGTTGACATTGAGCCTTCGCCTCTATCTTCCATGAGTGGACCTACATCTGAGAGTTTCAATATTTTATTTGTGGATGATGATGATGGGAATCTTGATTAGGATTGATGATGATGTTTGCCTTCATCTTATTTGGACTTTTAAATTTTTTGTTTATTTTTTAGATTATGTGAGATTTTGATTGGATGTATGTTGAATTTTAAAATAATCTAAGTAAATTTTAATGTTGAATTTTATTTTATTTTATTTTATTCCTATCAAGGCTTATGAGCCCAGCCCTTAGCCCTTTGAATAAGGGCCAGACTTCAATTTTAAGATAAAATTAAGGTAACCAGGCTTTAGGGCCTAGGCCCATAAGGGCCGGGCTTATATGGGCTAGGCCCGCCCGTTTACCAACTCTACCCATACCAAAATGAAATCTACTCATTACATTTGTGATTTCTTAGTTTTATTAACTCAAACTCATCCCCCTTGATATGTTTAGGGGTTTGATTACCGGAGCTGTCGCCCGTGTCAGCCCGTGGAGGCCGCACTCTTTGGAGCAATTAAAAAATTCTAGAAAATTTTGTGGGTGTCCAAAAATTATGAAACTTGGCAGAGTTCATCCTCATATCATGCCTAAGAACCTTGAAAAAAATTTCATGAATCAGAGGTCTCTAGGTCCCTCAAAAGGGGCATTGTCGTTTGAGCAAATAGTATGTCTATTCATGCCAGAGTAGAAAAAGCCCATATTGCTCCTTAGGAGGGCACCCAGCCCTGAAGGGTCCCACCCTACTTTTTTATAGACCTTCAAGAACCACACATGCGTAATCAGTGCTTTAGCATATTGTGTGTTTAAATATAATGGAGGTCCAGGCAAGCTTGGGCTAAACCCTAAGCAAGCATGTGGCAAATGTTGGCATGGTCTGGGCAAGTATGTGGCATGGTCCAAGAAAGCATGTGGCAAGGTTCGAGAAAGCTTGGGTTTAACCTCAGGCAAGCATTGGCAAGGTCTAGGCAAAGCCTGTAGCCAATGTTGGCAAGATACAGGTAAGGGGTGGAAGGGTCAAGGAAGCTCAGGCAAAACCCTGGGCAAGCGTGTAGCAAATGTTGGCATGGTCCGAGCAAGGAGGTGCAAGGTTTGACGCGTCACGATAGGTCCCTAACACGTCCAAGGCATGTTTTGGCACGTCTGAACCTACCATAGGCAAGTCCTGGCACATTCAAGCAAGTCCTAGTATATCTTGACTTGCTACAAGCAAGTCCAGGCACGTCCTGGCACATCCAGACCTGCCCAGGGCAAGTCCTGACACATCCAAGAAAGTCTTGGTACATCTACACCTACATAGGCAAGTCCTGGCATATCCAGGCCTACCCAAGGCAAGTCTTGGCACATCTAGACCTGCCACGAGTAAGTCCAAGCACGTCCAGGGCAAGTCCTGGCATGTCCAGGCACGTCCAGACCTGCCTAAGGCAAGTCCTGGCATGTCCAGACTTGCCACGGGCAAGTAAAAAAAGTCCTATCCATACCAAAATGAAATCTACTCATTACATTTGTGATTTCTTGGTTTTATTAACTCAAACTCATCCCCCTTAACATGTTTTGGGGCTTAGGCAGCTGGAGCCGCCGCCCGTGGCAACACATAGAGGCCGCACTCTTTGGAATATCACAATAATTTTCACTAGCATTTGTATAAATTATTCAAATTACATCATTATTTATTGGAATAGTTAATTTGGGTAAATTTTTACATAAAGTTTTTATTTGGTTTACTATTTTTTCTTTATCCTTATCCCATATACATACTGTTTTTTCTCCAGCTAATTTACTTACTTTAGTTGTTAATTTAGATAAGTTTCGAATATAATTTTTGGCTTGATTTACTAATCCTAAAAATGATTGAAGTTCTTTTTTATTCTTTATTTCATCAAATTTTTTATTCTTTAACTGGTGTTAAATATTCAGATCTGTTTTCTCTTATTAAATCATATTGTTTCATTTCATTATTATGCATTACAAATTCTTTTTTTATCACTTTCTATCTATAGATAAGGTTTACAATTTATTTCTTTACTATAATCTTTCAATTCTATTTTTGCTAAAGATTTAGATTTTTCTCAATGAATTAAAGGATTTTCACTAATTATTTGAAATGGAATGGGATTGGAAAGGACATAAGAAGTCGCGTCTGGATGGATGAGAGAAAGAGTTTAACATTTATTATTATTTTAATTTAATAATATAACTAGGTTATTTATTTTTTAATATTTATAAGTTTTTCATTGAAAGCAATTATATTCAAAATATCGTGAAATACTAATTATGGGTAATCTTATTAAATTTTTTTATTCATTTGTCATGAAATTTGTTTATCTATTGTTCAAACAACAAAAAATCATACGTTTCTCTCTCACATTGACTGATCAGTGTTACCATACACATCAACCTCTATTATAAAATGATCATGTCTCTCTCTTTCATCTGCACATACATTTATAGAAATTATTAAGCTAGCTAAAATGAATGGAACAACCACAACAAAAAAAGAATGATTTTTAGCTAGCTCAAAATTCATCTCTAAATAACTCAAAAACTGTACATGGCATCACTAAAAGTGACGTTGCTAAATATTTAAAGCTGTATTTTTTTTACCCATCTTTAAATTGGGATAGATTTTGTGTATCTCTAAATTAAATTTTCTCATTTCTAATTTCAATTTACAACTTAAGGAAAAAAAGAAAATAAGTTTGATTGTAATATATGATACTTTACTTTAAATTTATTGGATTTCGTGTTATAAAAATGTAAAATATATTTTTGGGATACTTATAAAAAAGACTCATAATTGATTTATAAAATTGATTAATAAGATTGATTTTAATTAGAATTGAGAATCAAAATTAAAAGTAAGATTTATGATGAAAAATAAGATTAATTTTAGTTGGGTATAATAAATTTATGATGTAGAAACCAAAATGGCCGTAATAGTGGTATGCCTATACTATAAGAGAGGGAAATAAATTGTAATTATTATAAAAATTAAAAAAAGTACATTAATTTAGTTGTTGCTAGTTGTAATTTTTTCAAGATACATTAATGTTAAAGTGTACGTCTAGCTTTTGTTAGAAGAGAATTAATCTTTTTATTTGAATTATGAATAATATCTGCATTGAAAAATTTGTTGCAATCCACTTTCAAGGAGGTAATTGTTTTAGTTTACGTGACTATACAAACCGAGAAATGTATACAATTTTTTTAAGTTATATATAATAAAACATAATAGTTGTTATAAAAGCTTGTTTTATTATTGATAGCAACCTACATCGCAGGCATTGAGTTTGCATGGTAGATATATCATTCTAATTATGTTGAGTACAATTCTACCTTTTCTTGCTTTTTGTTATTTTACAATTTCTCATCATGGAAAAGAAGGTAAAAAACAACATAATTACATAAATAAAAATTAGTTTAGTTGGTAAATGTTCAAATCCTACTTCTTTGCAACGATGCAAGAGGAAAACCAATAATATGAGTACATATTCATCCTAATTTATAACTTAAAAAATACAATTCTTTTGCTTCCATTCCTAGTTTGAATGCATAACAAAGAATAGCCTATGAAAAAGTACTATTTTAGTAATTGATTTGCCTATTACTAGATGATACAATAATAAAATTATATGTTTTTATGGGAAAATGTGTGACACGGCTTGAATGTGTACCATTACTTGAAAGGAAAAAGGTAGGGAAAAAATCAATACATTTTCATTTATATAGGTCATGGGAAAATGAATGTGTACCATGATGAAATGAAATGAAAAAATATTAAAAAAATAATTTTTTATATTAAATTTGACAAGTTACTTAATCTATCTGGACAATTTTTAGAAATAGACATTAGCATATGGAGTATGATGAAAAATGAGAATTGAAAATATTTAAAATAATTATTAAAAATTAAAAAGTTAAATACTAAAAAATGTCAAAGATGAGTATAGAAAAAAATTAAGTCATGAAAATTTTAATTCTAATTATATACCATTGTCCTTTTTTAAAATTTTAATGTGATTAATTGTAAATAATATTTTAAAGTCATGTATGTGCCATTCTTTGTAATAGAATTGAAAAAAAAAACATGTGTGGCATAATTTGGAGTTAAATAAAATGGATTTAATTATATGTGGGGTGGTTTTGGCCTATCTCACATAACTTGATTTGTTAGTTTTAGCTCAATGTAGGATCTACACTATCCATCCGATTTATTAATTTATATTTATTAATTTTTTATATGATATAATAAAAAAGGTAAGGAATACAGTACGCTGCAGTACTCAAATTTATCTTATCACTTTTCTTTACTTTGTTAGGCAACCGTTTTCTTCTTTTTTTAAAAAAAAAATTTATTCTTTACATGGACCTTAGATGCACTATATAAGTCGTCCTCAGTCCTCACCTTCCTTTGTGTTGCTAAACTCCTTTCTAACTTGCTCCTTATTCGACTGATTTGCTACTCTTAATCGACTAGTCCTCCTCCTCTCTTGGCCATTGCTCTCTTTTCTCATTCGCTCTTTTTATATTTGACTAGTCCTCCTCCTCTCTTAACCCATTGCTCTGTCTTCTTATTGGCTCTTTTCATTCGACTGGTCCTCCTCCTCTCTTGATGACTTGACTCATTGTTCTCTCTTCTTGTTCGATTGGTCTTCCTCCTATCTTAGCGCTCCACGTCCAACTCTCCTCTTGGGTGTGTTTACTCATTGCTCTCTCTCCTTATTCCACTAGTCCTCTTCCCCTTGACCCCATGCTCAACTCTTATGTTTCAAGTTTATTTTTATAATTATATATATATATATATATATATATTTTTTACTTGATAGAGTTAGGCTTTTTTTAATTTAAATGTTCTATTTTATATTTTTGATGTTTAAACATTTAGGATAGATTTATACTTTAATCATTATTTTTATTTTTTTATTTTCTCATTTACTAACTTGCAATTTTTAATATGTCTACATGTATTCATTAGAATGTGAGATGAACAAGATTCCTGATTTAGTTGATGGTCACCTACAAAACTCAAAATATGGACATAGATATATTTGAGCTTCCACCTAAAATAAAGGACAATTGGATAGTAGCTTTGAATCACCAATTTGGTACTAACATGTACATTCATGCAAGAGTGGAGCACAAAATTTTATTTTTAAAAACTCATAAAAATAATATAAGTGTTTTTATTTATTTTTAGTAAATTTAGTATTTAATATTTTAATATTAATCATTATTAATTATTTTTAAATTTTATATAGCCAATTATTCTTGGGTGAGCTTTTGGTCTAAATGCTTGTCAAGAAGTAGATCCTAGATATCTACAAGCTTTAAATACAATATTTCCTCCTGATGAAGAAGTTTTGATAGTTCCACAGCCAGAGCCACAGCCAGAGCCATGTTATCCAACTCCACAATAATTTATTAATTTTTTAATGGACATGTTTGGAAATAATGAAATAACAGAAGCAAAACTTCATCATGCTCAAGCCATTCTTGGTTATGAGCATTTTAATTATTATAGGGGGATCTTGTATAATACTAGATTTGATCCTACAGATCCTGATTAGCATAGGAGAGCTTTTTTAATTATGGTAAAAAAATGTAGAAGTATTTTAGAAGATTGAAAAAGAAGATATGATATGTAATTTTTTTTATTTTCTCTGTATTTAATATTTTATTAATATATATTTTATTTTTTAAAAAATAAATAAAGTGAGTAAAGAATAATTAATATGCAAGTTGTTAGATAAAAATAAATAAATATCAATATATACAGATTTAAGTGAAATTTTTAAAGTGAGCACGTAACATCTTTTTTTTTTTTTTATAAATTCTTTTTGAATTGCAATGAGTAGTCACTTTCTAGTCTTACGCTCGTCGTACGCCATAATTGGCATGCCAATGCTCATAATAATAGCAATGTATTTGACCGGACTTAGAATTTAAGTAAAGTTGAGTCTATTTATCTTTGCTGGTGAAAAGAAAAGAAAAGATCTATTACAATCTTTACTTTTTCTGGAACCAAAACGCATGTGAATTGTACCCAACTCCCTCCTCATGGATCATTTCTCAAGGAAACCAAGCTCCTTTTGCATCTCACTCTCATGTACTGTTTTTATTTTTTATTTTTAAAAACAAAAAATATTTTTTTTTCAAAATACATTGTTAATAAATATAATTATTTTTATCAATTTCTATTATAAATTATTATCATCTACTGCTCTTAAGTAAGCCTATTTTTAATTTCAAAATCGTTTGTAAAGTAACATAACTAAATAAATTTTATTTTAGTTTATTTTGAAAAAAATTCTAAAAACCATATTATAAAATTACAATTTTTTTAAAATAAAAAATGAAATAGAAATTAAATAGCCCCTAAGCTCGACGTCTGAATTATGCGTGTGTAGGTATGTATACGTGTTGGTTCAGAAGGAATAAAAGTCTTTTTAGCAACTCACCCAAAAAAAAAATCTTTTTAGTAGAAGGAGCAATGGGAAATGCTACACGTTTTCTTACAATGCCCACACCCATACACACACATACTATTTATATATAGATATTTTTTTGTTATTATATTTTATTAGTATGTATTATGATATACTAATTATATATAGATATTTGTTGTTATTATGTTTTATCAGTATGTATTATGATATTATCTCATCTTAAATTATTTTATAATTGGGCACGAAGTGTTTAATTTGACAGCTATTTTGTTACATGATTTTAATATTTAAACAATAATAATATATTAATATGGCATAGGCCTTTGCGAAATCATCTTAACATCAATGTAATGTCACCTCTTATTGGTTGGCCTAAAAACATGACCTCTCACTAAACAATCCATACCTATATAATCTGTACCTACATTAATTTGGAATGCTTGCATGAACAGTGACTGAACAATAATTTTCCAGAAAAGCCCCCACTTTTTTCCTTGTTTATTAGAAAAAAAAAGATTCAATCTAACAACAAACATTATATTAATGCATTTGTGTGAAATAGAATAAGTAAATTAGGTTAGCTAAAAATTAGGTAACTATTTTATTGAGAGTGAGATTTGATTAAAAATGTATTATATTTTTTAATAGAGGGAGTATGTTTTTTCATGTTCAATCTTACTTGTTTATTTAATTATTGTTTTGATTTGATAGGATGAGATTACTAATTATAATATTTTGTTATTACTGCTAATTATAATATTAACATAAGCACTTATAAGTTTCCACCTTCCATAGACTTATACTGAAAGGAAAATAAAGCAAATTGTTTTGACAAACTATTTACCCTTGCTTGGTGGGATATTAAGTGGTTATGTTTAGGTGGGGTCCATTTTTAGAGAATTCTTTTTACCTTGTGAGAAGGGACAATTGATATTAAAGATGTATTAAAAACCATCCAAAAAAAACGAAAGTCAAGACAAGTGTAAGGTGATAGGTGGTAGAAGATACTCTTAAAATTTTGAATAAAGAGTACGTGATAGGGCACAATTCTTGAAGCATGTTGCATTAGCTATGGGCCTACAAGGATTAGAATATTGAATCCTTCCTTATAGTATAGACATACTGTTATAACGTAAGCATACTGTTATAACATAGGCATATAGACAAGACAAGTATTTTCTTTTATTTTTTATCATCAAAAAGTTTTATACATCAACCAACCAATGGTTATATTTTGTGTAAATTCTTCAAAGTCTTCAATACTAAAATAAAATGCATGCCAATAGTATCATAGAAATAATATCATATGTAACTATCAGAGTCGAAAATGTAATTGTATATATTATTACAATTTAATTTAATTTGATTAATTATTTAAAATGGAAAAATCTGATATACATTTCATACCTACATCTCTTCTTCCTTTATTTTTTCATTATCAAAATAAAAAAAATTAAATATTTAAGTGTGAGATTTTAAAAGAAAAATCCAAATCTATTAATATAAATACCATGTGAAATTAATTTAACTATTCAAATTTCAATAATAATTTTGTAAAATATAAGAACCGTCCAACTCTATTTAGTGATTTCAAATTTATAATGTTCTCTCTACCGTAACAGGCTACATGATATAAATTAATAAATAAATTCAAGATATTTAAAAATTATCCTCTAAAATACTCTACTCTTTTTGTTAAAAATGTAAGATGTTTTTTAGAGGTTTTTCTAATATTTCAAAGTATAATTTATATTTATTTTAAAATAAAATTTCTTATTAAATAAAGGTAAATATAAAAAGATGACCTTAGTTAAAAGATAATTTATTTATTTATTAGAAAATAAAATTTAGTTAAAAATATCTGATCTATTTAAACAAAGGGAATAGGACTCAACTTTTCAACACTTTAATTATTCATATTTTTTCTATTTTTTTTTAAAGAACATCATATATGCACACATAATGAGGAAGGTTATTGCAATAGTGAAGAAGAGATAGAAAAGTGAAGAAGAGGTGGAGTAAAATGAAATGAATTTTGGTAGTACATGTTTTTAAGGAGTGAAATGAAAGGGAATACCTTAAATTACAATTACAAGGCCAAGATCATTGCATTGGTTTATTTATTTATTTATTTTTGCTAACACATTGCATGAGTGAAATGAAAGGGGAATACCTTAGCACTACTATTATGGTGCCTTGCTTATGCAAGAAGTGCTTGTTTAATTCTGGAGAATTGCCAGTCCATCATCCCGATGTTCTGAGATAGTTTTTAACGACAATGTCCTTTGGCACATCTTAAGCAGCTTAGCTCTCGATTTACCTCCATTCACCCAACAACAAGCAGTTCTCTTCTCCTTTAGTTGTGTGTTAGTTTTGGACCGACTACTTGGTCTGTTCTTGGTTGAACCAGTCAAATCAGCCTGTCCAATCTGATTCTGATAACCATGGTAAGATCAAAACAAAAACAAAAACAAAGATAATTTGATAAGATAACATGAATTTAGTAAAGAACATGAGATACAGGAAGATCGTGCAATTTTTTTAAAAAAATGTGATAAGGGTAAAATAATCTTTTTTCACATTAAAATTTCTTAATAGATAAATCCTTAAAAATTAGAAAATAATTATTAAATTTTGAATTACCTATTTGTCATTTAATTTATATATTTTGAAAATATTTTCTTGGCAATACCCCTTTCAAACCTTTTTTTTTGTGGAAATTTCAAACTTCTATTTATGCCTTTTTATTTCTAAATAAATGTGTGCTATTAAATTCTATTGTACTATTAAATGAGTCATCGGCATTAAATCTACTTTACTAGGAGGTGAAATTTTATTGTACTATTAATTCATTCAGATTGTGAAACTATAAATTACCCTATTTGTAAAATGCAATTAATTTGACTAATGTCTCAAGAGTATGTATCATTATGATTGAGAATATGGATGTAACTTTTCAAATATGTTTTTTGTGACTCAATATGATTACTACCTCATGTGTTTCTTTTATTGGGAATGAAAAAATTGAATTATGCTCTTGAAATGTATCCATATTTTGATATAGTTTCTCAAATTGCCACTTGCAATTAAATTAATTGACATGCACTAATATGAGTTAGTTGAACCTTAGTTACTAAGTGGTTGTACTCATTTTATTATCTTAATATTATAGAAAATAGCTCAAGAGGATCAGAGAGGAAAACAGCTAGAGAAATATGAGTGCGATCTTATTAGTAGGCCCCTTTATGCTAATATTCATGTATATATGATGATTAAAATTGCCAACTAGGATTAATTCATTTTGCATCTTACTTGCATTATGTGTTCTGTGAGTGGGAAGTGTATTATAGGCCCTGAGGTATGCGTTTGTGATTTATGGCATCGATGGTAAGGCCAAAATATTAGTGCAAGTGAGAGTTGGGCATAACATGTGTTGTTTAAGGATTATTTAATGAATTAGGTAATTTTAGCTCCCCTTTCTAATTTTTGAGATTAAGGGATGGAGTGTTGAAAATGTGATTTATAAGAGTCATATGTGTGGTAATGTGTTGCACAGGCTCCATTTAGGTGATTGCATGTGATCTATCATACTGTACTAGGAATAAAAAATATAATTAATAGAGGTTACTAAAGAAATTAAAAAACTATAGTTATTTTTTTATATTTTTACAAAAATTAATAAACTTCAACTTTCACTCTTCTTTTCCATTTTTTAAAACAATATAGATTAATGAGGACTAATTTAATATAAAATTTAATTTATATGTAGTAGTAAGACTGTTATAACCATACTGTAAAATCAATTAACTTGATGTATTATACAGGGTGATAATGAGTAGAGGGATGCATGTTCCTACATTGATTGCATTGTTGCCTATGTTCCACGAGAAGTAGGAACTAGGATGGAAAAAGAATGATGGTGGGGTCCAATTATATTTGCAAGCTTATTGAGGAACGAAGTGTATGTAGGAAAGAAAAACAAGATGTTAGTGTCCGTTAATTTTTTTATTAATTTTTTAATTATATTATTTGAAAAATTAACAAATAAAATTTTAAAAAAATTAAATGTATACGTATATAGTATAGGTATTATAGATGAATAGTACTGCTAACAGTAACATAACAAAAAAATTAATAAATAAAAATTAAAAAAAAGTTAGATAGGTATTATAGATATATAGCACCTACCTTGATGGTAAATTTTTTTTTTTAAGAAGTCAAATTTATAGTATCTATCTACGTAATTACAATATTAATAATCCTTAGTTGTATAAGCTCAAATTAACAAAGTTAATTTTAATATAGTTTAATGTTAACCAAGATCAAACCTTTCAACGAGTTGCTATTCTAAAATTTTAATGGTTAAAAACACTAACAAAATAATAAATAATAGTTTGTTCAACTATCTAAAATAAAATCAATAAAAGATATTACTATTTTTTTGTTTGTTTTAACAAACTAAATTATAATAAATGAGGTAAAAAAAGTGTGTAAAAATATGAGTAAAATCAATGATATGGACTTTTCTTGAATAACTTAACCATCTAATCCTTGCTCCTAATTTTTATTTTAATTCCTCTTCAATTAATTGGGTTAATGGTACTTAGAATTTTCTAAGTTGAACACCGAATTACTTATTATCACTAATGGCTAATTAATAACAATAAATAATCCAATGCTACAAAAATTACCTAATTACTTGATAGATTAATTCGGACAATCCTAATCTTTACCCTAGCCATAACACAATCCAAGTTCAATTAAGATTTTGAATACTAACCAATAAATATAACAAACACAATTTTATCTGACTGATATAAATTGGCAAGTAAAAATTGAATTCAACAAAAGAATATAACAATTAAAACTTTCCAGCAAATAAATTAATCCAAAATTAATTTCAAACACCTCAAATATGTCACATTAGCCATGCATTCATGAACTCAAAGAGATATCATTAATATTTCAATAAATTCCATCCCAATTCATGAATTAAAGGGATAAAGGAGACAAACATTCTCATTAGAGTGGAACTCATAGGTATGTCTATCTTTAAGATAACAAAGAAGCCTTGCCAATCGCCATACATGAATTTGATCTTCAAAACTCCATCAAATAGCTTGAAAAATGCATTCGTGGTAGTTCTGGAGAGTGAAATTTTGGACAGCAAAATCTTTAGGAAAATGGAGCAAAATTGATAAGGTTTTAATGTGATCTGTGTTAGGAAGACAATGGTGAAGTCGGATTTTGATTTGGACAGTCGGATGTTGAGAAATAGAGGAGAGAAGTTGCTAAAGATGAGAGGAAAATAATGCTCTGTAAAGACTGAGAAAAAAATGAAGAGGAAGATGATGATGATGTAAGCCAACACAAAAATTGACGTCTCGCTCCTTCGAAAATGAATTAAAAATAAAGCTTAAGACCCACTTGGTAAAGCAAAAAGGTAACAAAAAATGAATTACTTTGAATTAATTTATTAATTTATTCCCTCTAATCTGATTTATAGGGTAAACAGAGAAATTTTTTTATCCTATTTATAAATCACGTCACTAAATTTTTATCATAAATTTCTTGTTTTACCCTCTATTAAATATTGGAGAGAGAAAATATATTATTGAAGTGTGTATATTTAATAGGAATAAAATTAAAAATTTATTAAATTTTAAAATAGAATTTATGAGTTTTAAGAATTTTTTTATATTAGTAAAACATATTAGAAGTGACTTAAAATCAAAGGAGTATATAATAAGAAACTTTTTACTTCATTTTTAGATTTAACAATTTGCAAGTAATTAATAAAATATATTTGAGTCACAGAAAAAGTAAAGTTGGTAGTTGGACACATTAATGAAGATGAAGCATTGGGATAGAATCTATGGCAAAGCATGCGATGGGCTTGGTGGACGATGATAGAACACATTTGTTACCCACTTTTATTTGTCAATTTGAACCCTTTTATTAATGATTTATCACCTTCAAGTACACATATTGCATTAAATTTGGAATTTTACCTAAGTTTCTAGGTTCAGTGTAATAGGGGCATTTGGTCCAAAAAATAAAATTTTGAGAAAATGTACAAGAAAAATTGATAAAGTAAATTTTATATCTAGTTTATGAGTGGTGAAATTATATTTTTAAAATTCATTTTAGTTTGGGAGTAATTAAATAAAAAATTCAACACTTTCTTAAGTGTCTTAGTTTGACCAAGTTTTCGGTTTGCCATTGTGTGAAAAATTTTATATAATTTTGTGCAGCATGAAACTTGGTTAATTTAATAAATTATCCCTTCTAATTATGAATTTAATTCTGTACATTAATTATATTTTATTATATCACATGCCAATTAATTGAATTATGTGATTTATGTGACATAAGTGGCTTGTGACTTGTGCATCAATTGGGCAATTGAGGTCAACACTCCTTGAGGTCAAAGCTTATCATTTGCACGTGAATTATGATTATTTTAAGGGATTAAATCATCTTAAATGATGTGGATGACACATGAGAAATTACACACACATTGGAATCATCTACCAACCAATAGAAGGTTGTCACCTTGCAAGTGTGACAAGGCTCCCATTTCCATTTTAATTTCTTTTCTTTTTTTTAATTAAGCTTAAGCTGATGGGAAATACTTAGGAGCACATCCATACACCTTATTTTGAGATCCAACACTCATCTCATTCATCTTCCACATTTTCTCTCTCTTGTTCATAGTGTTCTTCATTTTCTCTCTTTGTTCTTCATTTTCTAGCACCCTAACCTCCATTTTCAGCCACCAAACCTCCACAAAAATCATAAAATTCTTCTCCTCTCTTTATTTTCATTCCATCCCTTCCTATTTCACAAGGTTCTAAGCTTATTTTCTTCATCTCAAGTTCCATGAATTTCGGTCAACAAGCTTGCAACTTAGGGTTCTTAAAGATGATGAAGATTGGATAATTTTTTTAGTGGAATCCTAGAGAGATGAAGATGGAGGATGAATCTTGAGTTTCAAATTGGCTAAGTTCTTTTGTTTCCTATCCTTTTCTCTTTTTACTAGATGGTTAGATTCCTTAATCTAAGGTTTAATCATCTTAGCTTGTAAATTCTAATTTCAATTTTATGTTGATGTAAAGAGAGAGGATTGTTTCATTTAATTTCTTCCTTGGACAGTCATGACTGAATTTTTCCACTCTTTGTTTGGCACATAATCTTGTGTTTTTCAATTAGTGAATTGCTTGTGTTAATATTGCATAATCTTGTAGTGTTAATGCTTGTGTTGTTGAGTAGCTTGATATAATCTTGTGGTTACTCACAATCGGTTAATTTTTATCATGGCTGTTGAGAGGAGATTTTGAGTGAATCACTTGGCTAATTTTTACATCAATTCGTTAATTGAAATAAGGATTTTAATCTAAGACCTAGGGAGGTTAGCTAATTAGGTTGATTAGCTTAGGATAATTTTCTTAAGTCATGATAACTTTAGTCAAGAAAAAGGGAAGTTAAACTTAGCCTAATCATGAGAAGATAATGAGTCCAAAATCAACTAATCTCTAAGGTTCCATTATTGTGAAAAGGGAAGTTCATTTCACTCACTTTCACTAGCATTTTAATTACTTGCACATTAGGTAATTAGTTTAGATAATTAGCTAGGTAATTAAATTCCTACAAACTTTGGTTGATTTATTTCACTAGATAACTTTCAATTAAACTTAAGACCATTCCTTGAGAGATGACCTAGGGTTGGCCCTATATTGCATTAGGGTTACCTTTAGTTTAATTTTGAGGATAAGTGACTAATCCCTATCAAACGAGAATGCAGACAAAATAGAGCTTTTAAATAATATTTAGATATAATTAATATATTTTAAAACTCAAAATAAGGTCTGATTTTGTTTTTTAGTTACACTGTTTACATTCATGATTGGGTATACTCTCTCCGATTTTATTTATAAGTCATTTATATCAATCACATCAATACCAATACAATAAAAGTATAAAGAATAAAATTTAATAAAATTTCAA
Source organism: Prosopis cineraria (assembly GCF_029017545.1). NCBI lineage: Eukaryota > Viridiplantae > Streptophyta > Magnoliopsida > Fabales > Fabaceae > Prosopis > Prosopis cineraria. The sequence continues at coordinate 700,708 of NW_026555338.1, forward strand.
ACATAACTCTCAAAAAGTAAATAAACTATATAATACTATTTTTTTATTTCTCTCTCTCTCTTACTTTTTAAGGGTAGTTTAGACATTTTATTTAAAATAAAATATCACTATCAATTCAATGACTTATAAAGTAAATCACTTAACTCTTTTAGAAGGTGATTAATAAAATAAATTGGAGGAAGCATCTTATAAATTATTCTTCATCTCGTCTCAATCTTGTCTCATGCTTGCCAACTTGCGAGTCTTGTCTCCTTTTCTTTCCTTTTTTTTTCATATTTCAATTTTTTGGTTAAAATTTATGTCAAAATTAGGTTTATAGATCTTTTTTATTTATATACTTCAGTCATTTCAAATATAAAACTTCACATTTATTTTAATTTTTATATAATAATATTTTTAAATCATTTCCTGTCAATGTAACCACTTGTCTTGAATTTGGTGAGATTGGTAACCAACTTTTAAGAAAAAGTAAATATGGAGGAAAGAAATGGCCATGTTAATTGATGGAGAAAGTGTGGATGGCATGTTTGACACGTTTTCTCTTATATGTTTTCTAACATTTTTTGTCATATTATTAGATTAAAAACACCTAATGACTATTAAACTATGAATGATTATTAAATTATTGTAAATTTAAAAATATAAATTATTAATATAGGAATATAAATTGTGAATAAAAAGTTATGAATTTTCAACACCTGATATATATATATATATATAAGGACCTACATATATAGAGTTATGAATAACTATTAAATTATTACAAATCTAGAAATAAAAGTTGTTAATATAGGAATAAAAGTTTTAAATGAAAAGTTGCCAATTTTCAACACCTAATGTATATTAAAACCTATAGATATGAAGTTGCGAATGACTATTGAATTGTTGTGAATTTAAAAATAAAAGTTGTTAATATAGGAACAAAAGTTGTGAATGAAAAGTTGTGAATTTTCAATACCTGATGCATATCAGGATCTACAGATTAGGACTTGCAAATAGCTATTCAATTATTACGAATTTAGAAATAAAAGTTGTTAATATATGAATAAAAATTGTCAATGAAAAGTTGTGAATTTTTTTAATATGAATAAAGGGAAAAAGTATCATTTTCTATAATTTCCTAATGAATAAAATATCTCTTGAAACTCCAAGAGAATTATGCCATTTCATAAAACTAATCTATCATTTACATAATTTAAATGAATTTTTTCATAATTTTTTTATTTTTAAATAGAGTGAGTAACTATAATTGTTAGTTAATATAAAAATTATAAAAAAAACTCAAAGCCTAGCAGTTTTGGGGGGGGAGCTCACAGCCTAGCAGTTAAAGCCAAGATAGAACAAGTAGACAAAAAAGTGGTCCAAATAGAAAATGCCACAGTCTTTGATTTTATATCAAGGAAAAAAAATAAAAGTGAGAGAACTATAAATGGCAGTGTCCTTCGACTAGCAGTTCCTTTTCTTTTTCTCTACATCGACATCTGACACACCTACTAACCACACCTACTCCCTCTCATGACCTCTCACTCTAATTTAACTACAGGATGCTACTATCATTTCTAATTTAGTCCATCCATATATTTTAACCATTTTAAAAGATATTAAATTGATAAAGATGAAAATGAAATCAAGATGTCAGTGGGGTCATAGAGATGACTGTGTAAAAAAAATTATGCCCAGAGTAAAAAATAATTTTATCATTAAGTTATGTTTAGAGTAAAAATTTTATCCCCAATAAATATTATTAGATCTATCACTTGTTACTCAAACAAATTAAAATATAAGTAACAACTTCTTATTTGTTGTGTGTCACTCTCACACATAATAAAAAATATAAATATTTTTAAAATTTCTTACCCCTTGAAAATTAAAATAAAATTAACTTTAATCTATGTTAGAATATTGACCCATTCATCACCTAAAAAAATAAAAATTGTATTATAATAAACCATATACATAATATTTATTGCCTAAGTTAAAAATAAATATACTCCAACATTTATGTGCTTCCCTCTCTCTTTCATTAATATTTAATATTTAAAAAAGAAAAGATTAGACAAAGAGAAGCACAATGGCAAAGGCTTTAGCATTCGCCTTCGGTACTCATCAAATCTTGGCCCTCCATTTCAATTCAAATTTATCTTTACCATCCATTTAAATTAATTTTTAAATATTTTAATATTATATTTATTAAAATATAAAATATAAAATATTTTAATATTAAATCTAGACTACTTAGAGTACATTTAAATAGTTAATTTATAAAATTTATAAATTTTTTAATATTAAATTAGGTCATTTAAATTATATTTGAACTATCTAGAGTCTAACTAAATAGTCAAATTGTAAAATTATAAATTTTTTAATATTCAATTTAACTGCTAGATTAAATCTATATTGGCCAAATTGATAATGAACATATTTATTAAAATTTTAAAATTTTTTATATTTTTATATTGATAAATATAATATTAAAAATATTTAAAAATTAATTTAAATAAATGAAAGGATCAATTTGAATTGAAATAAAGGGTCAAAATTGCTCCTAACCTTGATGAACAGCGGTGCTCATCACTTGCAATGAGCATTGAATGAAAATCAAAGGCTTTGCTTTACACTTGACTTAGAAGTGGAGAAATGAGACAATTCAAGTCAAAGTTGTTAAATTTACAAGTTTAAGTAAATTAATGATAGGGATGTAAACTTAACATATAAACTCAAATCGTAAACTTGTAAGAATTTATCTCTATTAATAAATAGCCTTTAAAAATATATGAATAAATAATTAAAATATAAAATATGACTATAATTTAATTTAAATATATTTCAAATATAAATCATTGAAATTTAATTTATCTATATTCATAGATCATCAGCATAGAAATTTCAAAATATGGCAACTTATTTTTTCTTTTTTTCTTTTTTTATTAATATTAGTTTTTATTTTTTTTAATTTTATTTTTTTATTGAATTGAATCCTACTGCTTCTAAATATAATTAAATTTTTAAAAAGTATTCATAATAATGTAACAACAAATCAGGAATTTAACATGTGAAGTTATAATTTATTATTGCATTGTTGTAAATATACGAAGAAAAGTTGTGATTATTTAAACAAAACTTGTAAATTATTTTATTTTTATAGAGAATTAAGTGATTGCTAATTATATGTCAATTATTAATTTCATGACCCTTAACGCAATTATAAAAAAAGAAGGGAGGTTTTTATTTTATAAATATTTTACTCATTTTTAATTATAAATTTTATATCAACAATTTATTTTTTTTAAGTCCCACATATACTTCGCCCACATTTCTCTCTACCTTCTTTATTATATCATATAAAAAATTAAAAAATTAGATGGGTACTACATATTTATAATATAGGTACTAGAAATGAACAGTGTCACTCAATAGTAATATATTAAAAAAATTAATAAATAAATTTTTTTTAAAAAAAGGAAAAGTTAGACAGGACCTTGAATTCAAGCATAAAAATAAAGTGATGTGATAGGTGAGTTTCGTAGCATATGGTTGGAAAGGAGCTCTATTTCTATGTTAGACTATAAGAGTCACATTAATCAAGTGGTGAAAAATCAAAACAAAAATTAGAAAATGTAACAAGTTTGTTACTTAAAGAAAGAGAAATAAAAAGAAAGCAACTTTAAAGAGACTTCAAAAAAAAAAAAGTAATAGAAACACATTTTATGAATCACTTTTACTATAAGCATGCATGTGATTCTTTTCATTATCTAGTGATCTACAATATAAAATTAGAGAAATGGGTATTATAGGTCAAATAAATTTGATACATTTATTGTTTAAATCTCAAAAAAAGAAATAAAAATGAAGAGACTTAGATTGTAAGTGTAGGTCAAATGCATGACTATTATTATGAGTATTGGCATAGCTGACGTAGGATGGGTTTAGGGCATGAAAAATGAATACCCACTATTATTTAATGTTATTTAAGAGGAGCCTATAAGAGAAAGATATCACGTGGGTATGTTATCTTTACTTTTTTTTTATCCTGACATTATTTGAACTTGTGCATTAATTACTCTTTACCTATTTTGTCACCACTAGTCTTGAATTTGGTGAGATTAGTAACCAGCATTTGAGAAAAAGTAAATACACAAGAAAGAAATGGCCATGTCGATTGATAGAGGAAGTGTGGATGGCGTGTTTGACTCATTTTCCCTTATCTTTTTCCTGACATTTTTTGTCATATTATTAGATTAAATAATAGTATGTATTTATTTTATTATTGTTTAAAAAAGATATGTGTATGAGTGTGACATGAGTGGGATGAAAGAAAAAAGGATGATGAGACTGAAAATGGCTGCACCAACCTAACCCGTTATAAACATACAAAAATAGGGGGAGAGAGTAATAATGCTCACATGAATACTATTATTTGATGATAATATATAATTTTACTATTTTATGAATGTAGCAAAAGAGAATGGTATTTACTGTGCTGAGTGTTTTGCTTGTTTTAATGGTGGTGAGTGGTGGTTTGGTCAAGGTGGGTCTATGTTTGGTGATTCTTTGCACACAGACACGTGTGTGTTGTTACTATTGGTTTATTAATTTAGATTCTTGTATAAAGTTATTTTTCATTCATTAAGAATTGTATTGATAATTGGAATTAAAGGTGAAAATGAAAAACAATACTCCCTCCATAAAAAAATGTAAGGCATTTTTAACTGAATTTCACTTCCAATAAAGCAGTTACCTACTTTCTAACTAACCTTATTTTTTTTATATTTACCCATATTAAACGCCTTACAATAAATATAAAGTCATTATCAATAGGGGCACTTTAAAAAAAAAGACAATTATTACACCTCGAAAGACTAAAAATGCCTTACATTTTTAAATATCCAACTCCTCAAAAAATGTCTTACATTTTTTAATAGAGGAAATATATTATATATCACTAAAATAGGAAGTATTTATTAATTTAGATTTTTGTATAAAGTTATTTTTCATTCATTGAGAACTGTATTGATAATTGGAATTAAAGGTAAAAACTTTACACAAGAATCTAAATTAATAAATAATTCCTTCATCTCTATATATAAAAATGTTTTTAATTGAATCAATAAAAGATGGTTATCTACTTAAAATATAACAATATTTTAATTTTACCTCTAATTATTGTAAATAAAAAATTAATCTCTTTTTTAAAGTAAATTAATGAGTACTTATTTTTTTTTCCTTTTCAATATAATAAGAGCATAATAAGTTATTGTGTAAGTGTCCTAAAGTGATGTGAATATATGTATGTCTACAGATATATGTGAGTATGATAAAATTTTTATAAAATATATTTAAATGCTAGAAAAATAAAAATAATAAAGGAGATAATTAGTAAATCAAAATGAGAATAAATTAAGAATAACAAGTTATTTTTAAAATTACAAATTAAGTCTAATAAATCCAAATAATGCTTCAAATACTCAAAACAAGTGTCAAGAATTAAGAATGAAGAGAAATCAAATGATGTTAAAAAATATGATTTATGTTATAGATTATTGCTTTATTCAAACCTAAAAATAAAGTGACGTGATAGTGAGTGTAGCATATGATTAGATAGGAGCTTTGCTTCCAAACTAGACTAGAAGAGTCATATTAGTGGAGTGGTGAGAAAGCAAAGCAGAAATAAGAAATGTAATAAGTTTGTTAATTAAAGAAAGAGAAATAAAAAGAAAACAACTTTAAAGAGACTTTAAAACAAAGCAAAGCGTAACATACATGAAAACACTTTATGGGTCACTTTTACTATAAGCATGTATGTGATTCTTTTTTTTTTTCAAATAAAAAAGCTAGCAGTCCCATCTAGTAATCTACAATATAAAATGAGAGAAATGGGTATTGTAGATAAGATAGATTTGATAAATTTATTGTTTAAATCTCAAAAAAGTAAAGACAAATAAACTTAGATTCTAAGTGTGGGTCAAATACATGGCTATTATTATAAGTATTAACATGCCAACTATGACGTATGATGGATATAGAGCATGGAAAATGAGTACTCATTATTATTCAAGAGGAGCTTATAAGGGAAAGATGTCATGTGAGCTCTCACTTTGGAGAGAAATTCCACTCAAATATGTATATATTGATCTTTACTTTTTTTTATTTTGACATTATTTAAACTTGCGCATTAATTATTCTCTACCTACTTTATTCATTTTTTTAAAAGTAAAATATATATTAATATAGAGAAAATAAAAAACTTACATATCATATCTTCTTTTCTAATCTTCTAAAATACTTCTACATTTTTCTACAATAATTAAAAATAATCTCTTATGTTGATCAGGATCTGTAGGATCAAATTTAGTATTATATAAATTTTTTTTTATAATAATCAAAATGCTCATAACTAAGAATGGCTTGACCATTATGAAATTCTTGTTCAATTATTTCACCATTTTCAAACATTTTCATTAAAAAGTTAATCAGTTATTGCGAAGTAACTCTTATATATTCCAATCTTTTTATATTTTACATACATATGAATATATAAATAGACCACTATTTATGGTTCTTTTTTCTTTCAATTTTTTACTCTCATACTCTGCAAGTTTTTTATGGTGTATTAATTTATTTAGATGGATGATAATGTGTTAACATCGAAATTCAATTTCTGTGCAAAATAAGGCATCTAGCCTTTTCTTTTGAGTACAGTGAGGCTAGGGTGTCCTAAAATTTTATCTGTACATGTTTCACAATATTAATTTGATACGTTTATTAATTGACAAAAGAGATCATTCACATTCATTAGATCATTGAGTAGCAAATCATTTCCTTATTCTTTTAATTGTGTTAGCTTTTTGGTTCCTGCCTTGTCTTATAAAAAAAAGGAAAAAGAAAAAGAAATAGGAGAGAGTTGTTTTTATCACCAAAAAATTGAGTGGCTTAGAAACTTATTCCCTTTTTTTTTAATAGAGAAGACATTGTTAACTAAACTTTATTTTCTAATAAATAAATTAATTATCTTTTAACTAACGTCACCTTTTTATATTTACCTTTATTTAATAAAAAATTTCATTTAAAAAGAAATATAAAATGATGCATTTATTATATTTTCTAAAATATTCCTTGTTTAACTGATGCTTGAATACAAAAATCAAAATATGCATACAGATATGTCAGGTGAACTTCTACCATAATTAAAGGATTGTTAGGCACAAACCTTGAATCATCAATTTGCCACTAACATATACACTCATGCAAGAGTGGAACATAAAATTTTATTTTTAAAAACTCATAAAGATCATGTAAGTTTTTTATTCATTTTTAGTAAAATTAATATTTATTATTTTAATATTTATCATTATTAATTATTTTGTAATTTTATACAGCTAACTACTCTTGCTCATGCTTTTGGTTGAGATACGATTGGACATATACATTCTAGATCTTTAAAAGCTTTAACTATAATATTTCCTTCTAGGGAAAAAGTTTTGGTAGTTTTAGAGCCACAGCCGTAGCTACAACCACAGCCATAGCCACAATCAACTTTTTAAACTCTATAACAATTGGTTAATTTTTTAATAAAAATATTTGAAAATGGTGAAATGATTAGACCATAATTTCATAATGCTCAAGCCATTCTTGGTTATGAGTGTTTTGATTATTATAGGAAAATTTTGTATAATATTAGATTTGATCCTACAAATCCCGATCGGCATAGGAGATTTTTTTAAGTATTATAGAAAAATATAAAAGTATTTTAGAGGATCGAGAAAAAAATATGATATATAATTTTTTTATTTTCTCTATATTTAATGTTTTATTAATATATATTTTACCTTTTAAAATAGGTAAAGAATAATTAACGTGCAAGTTCAAATAATATAAAGGTCAACATATACAGGTTTATTTGGCCAATATATATATATATATATATACAGGTTTGAGTGGAATTTCGAAAGCACGGCCTCAGAAGATATCATTCCCTTGTAGGCTTCTCTTAAATAATAGTGGGTACTCATTTTCTACGCTCTATACCCATCGTGTGCCATAGGTGGCTTGCCACTACCCATAAAAATAGGCATGCATTTTGTCCAAATTTTTTTGGAAACCTAAACGCATCGTGAATTGTATTTAGCTCCTTGCCCATGAATCATTTCCCCAAGAAAAGCAAGTTCCTTTTCACCTCAGTCTCGTACTTCCTCTAATTTTATTTATAAGATAAAAAGAAAAAATTTTTTTTAATCCTATTTATAAATTACGTCATTAAATTTTCATTATAAATTTTCTCTTTTACCCTCCATTGAATATTGGAGAGAGAAAATTATTATTAAAGTATGTATATTTAATAGGGGTAAAGTTAAGAACTTATTAAATTTTAAGATAAAATTAATGAGTTTTAAGATTTTTCTTGATACTGGTGAAATTTGTTGGAAGTGACTTATAAATAAGACCAGAAGAGTACTGTTTTTATTATTTATTATTAAAAAATATTTTTTTCCAAAATACATTATTAATAAATATAGTTATTTTTGTCAATTTTTATTATAAATCATTATCTCTGATTGCTCTTAAGGGAGCCTATTTTTAGTTTTAAAACTGTTTGTAGAGTAACAACTAAATAAATTTTATTTTAGTTTATTTTGAAAAATAATATTATAAACCATATTATAAAATTACAATTTTTAAAAATAAAAAATGAAATAGAAATTAAACAAGCCCTAAGCTCAGCGTCCGAATTGTGCGTCCGTAGATATGTATATGTGATGGTTCAAAAGGAATAACGTCTTTTTAGCAGAAGGAACAACGGGAAATGCTACCCATGTCTCTCGCGCACACACCACATGCACACACGCGAGTAAATGATATTTTTTTCAATATTATTTTTTAAAATAATATAAATATTAAAATAACATTATAAGGTAAATTATTTAAAAGTATATGATTTCTTTCAAAGAAAATAAATCGATAAGGTATCGTTATTATATTTTATTAATATGTATCATCTCATTTTAAATTATTTTATGATTCAGCACGAAGTGTTTAATTTGACCACTATTTTATTGCATGGTTTTAATATTTAAACAATAATAATATATTAATGAGGCACGGGGTTCTACAAAATCATCTTATCGTCCTCATGAAGACATCATCAATACAATGTGACCTCTCATTGGTTAGCCTAAAAACAATATGACCTCTCACTAAACAATTTATTGTTAAAAGTAAAACTATTGAAAATATATGTTGGTAAAAAAAATACTAATAAAAAAACATACTCCCTCCGTTAATCGAATCTCACCCCTCAATAAAATAGTTACCTACTTTTCAACTAACATTATCTTTTTATATTTACCTCTATTAAACATCTTACAATAAATATAAAGTCATTATCAATAGGGTCACTTAAAAAAAAAAGACAATGATTACACCTTAAAAGACTAAAAATGTCTTACATTTTTAAATATCAAACTTATCAAAAAATACCTTATATTTTTAAATGGAGGAAGTATACTTTTTAATTTACTTTAATTTAACATTATCTATATCATACTTATGCAAAAATTAATGAACATTGATTTTTTTAGATTCATTATTCATGGAAAAAATTTAATTAAAAAGTAGGAGCAAGACTGGTTAAGTAGGTAATTTGAATAGGCAGTAGATAAGTGAGATAATTCAAATTTGTAACATTACAAATCCCAATTTTGGTTACTTTCATTTCACTCATGGGGTGCCTCACAGCTTACATGCTCATGGGAAAATATAAATAGGGCTCTCAACGAATTTATTGCAATAAACCGGCCCATAAATTTTAGAACCATGCCTTTATTTAAAAAATAATAGAAAAATAGATATACTTCCTTCGTGTCAAATTATAAAACACTTTTAAAAAAAATTAGTATATCAAAATATAAGATATTTTGATAAAAATAAGGTTTCATTAATAATTTTTTTAATATCACTCTTTCCATATATTCTCTCTCTTCAATATTCTTTTATTAATAGCGTATTAAATGAAGGGCATTTTTGAAAGTTTATATTTTTGTTTTGAAAAAGTAGGGCTATAAAGTGTATTTAATGAGTTTTATTAGTATATAAAATTTTGTTTAAAAATGTCTTATAATTTGAAATGGAGTGAGTATTTTTTTCCCTAACATTTAACAAGGATTGAGTATTAAATGAGTGTGTGTGTGTGTGTGTCTCCCAGCGAGTATTTGAGCCATGCCTTTGTCTAAAAAAGAACAAAAGAATGGAAGTATTGACCTGACACTAATATCCCTTCAAAGATATTGTAGATGATGCTAAATTTGTTTTTCACAGTAATAGACAAGCATGCATAAGTCATTTGTATAGGAAGGACCCTAAGCATGCTCATTTGCTTAATTTAATTTAGATGTTTCATTTTGTATTTTTTCATCAACCACAATTTTTAATTAGGGAGATAGAGAATGATGAGGAGACTACGTTCTTTATTTTTTAAAAAAGTTATATATATATATATACATATGTTTCACTTGATAGGGTTGGAAGAATGATTAACATTATTATTTTTTAGAAAGAGAAAAGAAAATGGACCCTTGGCCTATGTGTCCCATTTCTAATATTATTATTATTATTATTTATATTTTTATAATATGTATACACTTTTACATGCACACAATCAAATTATGTGAGTATTTTATTTTGTTTGTTTGTGTCTACTTAATTTTGTCTCAATCACATAATTCCAGAACATCAAAAGGGGACCCACACAAGGATTAATAATATTAATTATTAATTAATTAGTTAAAAGTAGAACATTGTAAAGGTAACTGTTAATCAATAATCAACTCATGAATTTTACAATTATAAATAGAATAGAAGATGGATGGATGGATGGATTCTTGTGTAGACGTTATGCCTCAAAGTAACTCTTAGTTGAGGCTTCAAAAATCATAAGTGGACCATAAGTGTGCCTAGCTTGCACAGCACCATAGAGCTAAAAAAATAAAAGTAATAAAAAAATATTGGTTACTAATATATATATATATATATATATATCCATTAAACCAACTCCACAATCAAAATTTTACTTCATTTTATAGTAGAATATCGTATACGTGTATGCATTATTACGGATATTTTTTTAAAATATATCAAAATATCTCAAAAAAATATTTAAAATTTATTTTAATATATAAGTATCTCAAAAAATATTGGAGAGTACTTTTTGTATCTTTGATTATTGAAAAATTACACTTAGGTCTCGTAGAAGAGAATTTATTACCCAAAAGTCTCGTAAAATTTATAAAATACTTTTCAAATGCTCGTTGCTAAGTTGTAAATATGTATGATTTAAAATTTAAAAGTATTTTGTGAATTTTATATTGTAAATGCATACAATCTAAAATTTAGAAACATTTTGTGAATTTCTTAAGATTTTTATGCAATAAATTTTTTAGGTCTAATTTTCTCTTAATTATTCCCTACCTTTTATTATAAGGCTATGAATATTGATTGATTTGGGCCATTTATATTATTGTTCCCCATACATCTTTCATATCTTTTGGATGAATTTCATTTTTTATAGAAAAAAAAGTAAAAACTAGAGTCTACTTCGTAGTACAAGTTAGCAAGTGGTAGAATAAAAGAAAGGTGAGAGTAAGTGATCTGACTTGATTAAGTTGGGAGAGAAAGGAAAGATGTGAACCACACAACTAAGACATAGGCCAAGGAGATCTAACAGGGTGAAAGGACACGTGTTCAAAGGAGGGGAAGAAAGATAGCTATCAGAGTATGGCCTATAAAGCTTAGGAAGTACTCACTTTGATCTCATTTATAAGTCATTTTTATCAATCTCATCAATACCAATGCAACAAAAATATAAGGAATAAAAGTAAGTGAAATATCAAATATAACCTTAAAGTAAAAAGTAAAAAGTAAAAAGTAAACAAACAATATAATAAAAAAAATTCCGTCTTTCTCTCTCTTATTTTTTAAGGGTAATTTAAAAATTTTAATTTGAAACAAACAATCCCATCAGCTTGTGACTTATAAAGTGGACCAGATTATGTTTCTAGAAATTGACTAATATATAAGACTAGAGGAGTAATATTTGAAAGGCTGTAATAGTGTTCAACTCTTACTTTCATCAGTTCGCTCTCTCTCCTCAGAGGCCCCCTCTCTCTCAAGGCAAGAAATAATTAAAAGAAATAAATTTATTTTTTATACAAGGAGAAGATAATATTTATTACTATCTTCCTCTTGTAATACATAATATTGATTGCTCTTTTACTACTCATATTTTTAAAAAACAGCACAAATTATTTTTTTAAATTGTATATTTATTAATTATACTCTCATTATAGATTTTATATAAATACATTAATAATAATAATAATAATAATAATTAAAATTTTATTATCTAGTTTTTTTCATTAGAATAATATATAAAATAGAAATATGATTTTAAAGAATTATAATAACTATTCAAAATCTATACGATAGTAGAAGTTAATGACTAATTTTAATGGAAATAGAATTTTTTTAAAGAAGTGAAATCTATTGTATCAAATAATATATCTTTTCAGTATTATCTTTATTTTTCTAATATCAATTTCATGTTATGCAATATGGCACTAGATGTATAAAAAAGGGAAGGAAAAAGGTATGGGGGAACAGATTTTCAGTTAGTACATATATAAAAGTTTGTATATATAAAAAAAAGAATAAAATAAAAAATGATAACAATACAAACTCACTCACTTATTAATTTTAAGTAGAGTATGAATTTAAAATTATTTATCTAAATTTTAATGATTCAGATAGTACAAACATTTAGTGTCTGTTTTAAATACAATTGCCGAATTTAAATTCATTGTTAACATATAGAAAATCTTGAAAATCAATCATGAGTAGAGCAGTGGTCTCTCATTTATGCATTAGTTATTATCGTAAATACTACTCTTATATATAAAGCCTACTATTTTTGCAACTTTTGTTGTGATTGAGACAAACCCATATTTAAGTGGATGGACTATATTTAGTGCATTAGATTGTCTCTGTGCTTTAGTCTCTCCCATGTCTTTTATTTCATGCCTTGCCCTTACTTCCATCTACTTCCTTCTTTAACTCTCACGTGTTTCACACACACACACACACACACACACAATATACACATGTAAGTGCACAAATAATGAAATACTTTTCTCTTTCCAGTTTATAAAATAATATTAGAGGTATTGTCTCAGTCTACTTGAACTTTGATGTAGTCCTTTTTTAAGACTGCTCAATGACCTAATAACTACATTAGTTTTTTCAAAAACCTCATTAATTTATAATTTACTTAAATTTATCAATTCACCCTTCTAAATACTTGAAAGTTCGAGCCTTAAAACTTAGAATGTTACATTGGACAGGCTTGTTTTTTACGAATTCTAATGATTAATATTAGATTATATTAGTTTTGGATATTGGATAACATATTTCCTTTCTAATATTTTAATAATTTCATATTTTCATGTTTATTTTCTTTTTCTTACTCACTCACTCTTTACCTTGCAATTTCATTTGTTTATCATCATGTCTTCTCATTTTTTATGGGGAGTTGGACTAACCAGGTACCTCATTGAACTCATGCCTCAATACAAAATTGAGCACATGGATGTTTCTATTTTGCAAAACCTCACGAATGAGTTTAGAGATCAATGGCACATGCCCTAAATGATATATTCAACACTGATGAGTACAGTTGGGAGAGGATTCAATAAAGAATTTCATTTTTAAATTATGTTCTTTATTAATTAGCAGTAAGTTTTTTTTTTCATAATTGTAATATTTATGATTTTGTATAATTTATACATCAATACAGTCTTAAGAATGCTATTGGTGTTGGGGAAGATGGCGAGTCACATAGATGGTTTGTAAATGCTTTACGTACAATATTTCCTAACGAGCAGCAGTAGCAAGGAGCTCTTATAGTACAACAACCACAACAAGCAATACAATATCCAACATTGGCACAAATGGTTACTTTTTTAATTGAAATGCATAACAATAGAGAGATTAATAAGGATGAATTTTAATTAGCTCAACACATTCTCGGCCATGAAAATTTTTATTATTTTAGAGGATTGTTATACAACAATAATTACGATCCTGCAAATCCCCTTTTACATAGGGGAGTGCTTTTTGATATATTAAATGAATGTAATCATATTATAGAACAATAGAGAAGAGCTAAGAGAAGCATGAGAAGAAGAAGGAGATGATGATGATGATGATATGTTGTGGTAGGAAAATAGTATATCTATGTTACTTAATTACAATGCTATGAATTTTGTGACTCAGTTGAATTTGTGTCTTGTTTTGAAAATCATTCCATACATTAATTAAGTCTTCCTCCTTCTCATGATTTAAACAACAAAGCAGCTTCTCAAGTTATTAACAAAAGAATTAGATCCCACAAGCATGTGATTGAGTTGAATTTATGTATTTTGATACACATGCCAACCATAGATTTGGCATATATGTGATACTTGATACAGTGCTGCCATGTTAAGATTTCAATTTGCCCTCACTTGATAACAATTTTGCTAAAATATTGAATCTAGTAAATGGTAATTTTGGATAGACAATTTTGTCTAAATGCTAGAGTAGAGTCTTTGGTCAAAAAGGAATGAGAGATAATGATTGATAAAAGAAAAAGCTTAAGAAACATACCAATAAAGGGAAAAGGAATGGGGATGGGCTCTACTCTCACTTGCAGTGTGCCTCCTATTTTGGTGCATCATATTGGTATAGCCATTCTAAATCTCACCCTCCCTTCCTTTTTCACCCATTCACATCCCATCCAATAGTATCATCTCCTTTGAAGGAGAATCTAAGAAGAGCGCTTTCAACAAGAAAAGAAAAGAAAAGAAGACTTTGATAAGAGTTCAAAGAAAAATGTTAGGATTAAGCATATATGAAATGTTTGACAAGTAGAAAAATGTTTTTAGAATAGAAAAATGAGAAATATGTCTATCTCATTTTCTTCCAAGATATATTTCACATTTTATTCTAGAAAATATTTTTTTTTATTTAGAGCGGTAGATACTAATAACTTGAGATTATAAACAGGATTGAACTCACAAGCTTTTACTTACAAGAAGCTTGCATGCAACAATGCTAAAAATAAAATACCTCCTTGTATATCATTATTTCATGTATATAAATACCTAGTCTTTTGCTCCCTACATCATCAACATCATACATGCAATGTGTGTATAATTATTAAAATTTTAGGGTTGAGAGTTTCCTTTTTCTCATTCTGCATTTATTTTTCCAGTTAAGATGTATTTGTTAATTTAGTACATGCAAATCTCTTTTAGATTAATTTAATCTATATGTAATAGAAAAATTGTTACTGGGATTTATAAATATTAAATAAAATAAATTTACAACTAGAATTATTGTTTAGAAATCATATTTTTATTTCACGTTGTATTTTTTTAAATGATATTTTAATGAGTTTTGCCAAAAGTTTTGAATTTTTAAGTTACTTGATCCTATAAATGTTAGACTTAATATCTCAATTCATAAAAACAAAGATTTGTGTGCATACTTGAAGAATCCATGATCGCTAGAAATAGCTCAATTACCTCAAGTATAGATAGATACACATCCTATAAGACCTTCTAGTTTTGCAGAGAGTTTAGAGATAATGGAGAAAGTAAAAACTATCGTGTGTTTATGGTTATCGACTGATTGGTTTATATGGACTAGATCAGTAACCACTATAATAAATAAATAAATAAATAAATTATATTCCATTATTTTTGACTTAGTCAGTTAAGAGATAGGAAATAACCGACGGCTACAGGGTTGTAAGTTGGGCCTCTGCCCATTGTGCTCACTTGTATGGTCCACCTATCATGATCCATACAAGATTATAAAGACCAATTTGTTTAGGCTTATTAATTAATGTAAATTCATAAATAAATATTCCAACAATCTCCCACTTAGATTGCATTAATTAAGCGAAGTTGTATAAACAAGCCACAAACAAAATTCAAAAAATGAAACTTCACAAAATCACTAGATCCTATAGGAAAACAAATGATATAATGTCTCATAATTTGAATTGAACAAAATACAATTTTTTTTTATTCCAAACACAGTTCAGTAAGATAACAACATAAGATCACTAATTCCTATAGGGAAACAAGTGACATGTATAGCATACCACAACAAAATCATTGAATCCTATGGAGATATAAATGATATAGATGCATCTAATTGAACTGAATATAAAATGGGTCTTTTGACCACAACTCGATAAAGAGATGACACGAAGTCACTTAATCGTATAGGAAAACAAGTGACACAAGGTGCTCTAACACAAATCATTAAATCCTATAGGGGGACAAATGATACAAAGTACCATAAATCTCTGAACCTAGATTGAAACTCAATAGAGAAACAATTCAAGATCACTGAATCCCAGGAGGAAAGAAGTGAGACAAGATGTATAAACATGAATCATTGAATCCTATGGGGAAACAAGTGATATAAAGCATCTCATTGTTTCTAAAATAAGAACTAAGCATAATAGCAAAAATGGCCTTAAACCATCAAATGTCCTTAAAAGAACACAACTCAAACTCCTACTAAACCAAGGCTTTATCAAAATATCAATAAAACCCACATGGGTAAGCCTTTGGTCATATAAATGCATAAGCATACATTCACCACCGAAATGAATGTGAGTCTAAGTGTTTATAATCTTCTCAAACAAAATCTTTAAGAGAAGCTCAAGGTAGATAAAATATCACATTCATAATTGGAGGAAACAACAAAATACATGTCCAATAATAATTTCCTCAACTATATAACCTAATGAAAGGCTTTACAATAAGTGATATATATATATATATATATATTCCATATTCTAAATTAAGGTAGCTATGAATCTCTATAATACACTCATTTTTACAAGATAGCTCTGCTCTATATTATGGAATAATAAGAGGCACATTCTAAATCCTCATAGTCACAAATTTAAAAGAGGATCACATTTTAAAAACCAACATTAGGTGTCATATACCTTTCAACATATAAAAATTTTCCAAAATGATCTTAGTATTTTCTTGCTAGGATTTTGCAAGTATTTACTAAGGAGTACAAAGAAAAATCTAGATAAAAGACCAAGGCATATTTTAGCATCCTCAGAGCTATTCATAGCGGAAGCATATAAAATTCTTCATATGCAAATTTTAAAATGGTCTTCCTCAACATTAATCTTATATCAAGGTGGCACAACCACAATTATGTTATCTTATTTACTTGATCATTGGCTAATGACTAGCTATTAGCATGGAGCACGAGAAGCAAAAGATTTCTTTTCCCAAACAATTAACAAATGTACACAAATCTGAATTATTCTGAGTAAAATTAAAGGGAGCTAATAGCCTCATCAAAACTTTAGATATCACTACCTAGAGACTTGCTTATTTCCAAAGATGGTTTTAGATAGTTTCATATTAAATATTCTCAACTAAATTCTACAAAACCATCTTATTAATGTATTTCAATTCCTTCCCTTAAGTCTCTATTCTTTTAGGATAATTTAATGGCAAATTATTGTGACATCCATGAGTAATGTGATAATGTCCTCATCATGTATAACAAGAAAGGTTTATTTTAACAAGTGAATTCCTTAACAACCTCATCATTATCAAATGAAGTTGATGAACAAACATGCTTAGGTAAAGATGGTGCTCTTAACAAGTAAACTAATGGTTTAGGCCCATTACTCTCACTACTTATTTGAAAGTAAGATTCAAAATTTGATTAACTTGATAGTGAGTAACAAAATTGCCACCTTTTTGATTCTATGCAACAAAAAACAATGAATCACTTACTAGATTTTGAGATTAAGCTTCTTCAATTAAATATCTCACTTATAATTTCTAGCTTAATAAAAATAATTTATCTTATATTTTTTTAGACATTAAATTATTAGGCATCCAATTCAAATATAAATTAAAGACTTCACCAAAAGGGATTATAAGAAAATGTATTTAATGTCATCATACCTATAGGGTATAAGAAACATAAAAACATTAAAACCCTTATTTACAAATTTTTCCCAAATAAATGCCCAACTACCAATAATAATAATCTTTGTTTTGCCAATAGCATCCTTGACCAATATGGTATTATAGATCCAAAATTTTAAACAAAAAATTGCATTGACAATGACATATGTATGGGGTAAAATTTATTATCAACATAATATCTTGAAATATAATTTCAAATAATACACTACTATAATTTAACCCACTATAGGTGAGCATACAATCACTAAGTGTAAGTAACTCTTACAATATCATAGAAATATATCACTAATTTATTTGTAAATGCCTTGAGCATGTGGATGGACATGGAAATGATTTGACCCATACGATTTGGGCCTAGCACCAGTTCATTAAGTGAATCGGACTCAGCCCACTAAAACTATCTCCAAATTTTTTTTATATAGCCCAGATTTCATCTCGGTCCAACATTAGAAACTGGATCCCTAGGGCCTGATTTTTGACCCGCTCCCTTCTTCCTCATAAGTTATGGACCAAGAGCCTTGGAACAGTGATGGTGTTGCTATGATTGGGTGAGTAAAGCATGATACGACACCATGAACCATAATGCTGGGACTTGGGACAGCTACACTATGACGACGCCATGAACCTAAAATAGGGGAAACTTCACAAGCAAACACAACATCAACCTCCTATCCAATGATGTGTCTGTGACAGCTATCTCTAGTGTATATTCTTGTCACATGACATCGAAGAATGCTAATAGTGGTGACTTCTGATGACTTTCACTGATAGTGATGTCGAGAAAGTGACTTCCAGTGACTGACGGTGATGAAAGCTAATGTCAAGGAACTCAAAGCACTTATATTCTTCATTCTCCAATAATAGGTTAATGAAGAATACAATTTCTATCATAGTGTGCTTGGATACATTAGTAAAGGCTTATGGCGAAGCAGGTGGGAGTTCATTCAGAACTCAGTTCTGGTGAACATCCATGATGGTGAAGTCGAAAAGAAAATAAAGATTCTTGAGAAATAGATTAATAGATGCCTAACTAAAATTTGAGTAGTCAAGATTATAGTAAGCATCAAGTTTCTTTTCAAAATATAATGGGATCTTAATCAACTATTCTCATATTCATTATCATTATACTTATAAGCATGTGAATTCAGATATATAAATTAATATTTGTAACCTGGCTCTGATACCATGTGTTAGACTTAATATCTCAATTCATATAAACAAATGATAATAAAAAAAGATTTTTGTGCGTACTTAAAGAATCCATGATTGCTAAAAATAGCTCGATTATCTTGAGTATAGACAGATGCGCAACCCACAGGACCCCTATAGTTTTGTAGAGAGTTCAAAGATAATGGAGAAAGTGAAAACTGTCGTGTGTTTATGGTTATCGACTGATTGGCTTATATTTACCAGATCAGTAACCGCTATAATAAATAAATTAATTAATAATATTTCATTATCTTTGACTCAGTCAGTTGAGAGATAGGGAATAACTGATAGCTATAGGGTTGTAAGTTGGGCCTTTGTCTATTGGGCTCACTTATATGGTCTACCTATCACGGTCCACATAAGATCATAAAGACTAATCTATTTAGACTAATTAATTAATGTAAATTCATAAATAAATATTCCAACAATAAATGCTTTTAATGTCATCTCGTTTTAAAGTGATAATTGGTGATGCATGCTGGAAGCTTGAAACTAAAATTTCAGGTTTGGGAGAAAAGAGTTCATTTGTAAAAGAATAGATAAAACAAAGTAGTAGTATGCATCCATTTAGAGGTATTTCATAGGATTAAGCATATTTTGAAATAAAAATTATGCATTCAATTGTTGCCGATATATTTGATTAGAATAAGATAAGAATTGTCATATAGCTATTAGTGATGACTAACCAGGAAGAAAGTAACATGTAAAGAAACTAACAATTGAATTTCATCCTATGATTGCAAATAAGTTATCAACATTTAATTCCATTTGAAAAATTAAACTATGAAAAAAAAATTCAATGAATCTTAGAGATACAAGATTATGATTAAACTTCAAGTGCGACCACCAAACACCTACAATCATGGCAAGTTCAAAACTACTACACATAGAATAATATATTTCTCAGTTGAATCTACAATTTAGTCAAAGAAGTGATTTGCATAAATAATTGATGTTACAAGATCATAATGCTCTAATAAATTCCTATTTCACTACTTATTCCATAGGTATAAGGCAATTTGAATGCAAGTATGCTTTTGCCATGAGAAACATTTTAAAGATCCAACTCTATCATAATGTTGGATATTATAGTATATGTTTAGTATTTCAAAAGGAGTTACTATGAATTAAATTAATATTAATCACCATAACCCCTTACTTAAATATATTTATTTAACCTTTTTTTGTAAATATTTTTTAATTGATATTAAGGTGGTTTTATTACCTAGCATTATGAGATTTGCCTATAAAAGGCAGTGCTTGCCACAAGTTCAAAGAGACCTTTAATACTCTTAAACTTTCTCTCCTCTTCTATCATACTGAGTCATTGTTGAGTTGCTTGAGTATATTTTGTGAATTTCTGTTGTTCTGTGTCCCTACTTTTAGTAGGAAGAGTTTATTTAATCCTAGGGAGCTATCACGTGATCAACCCGGTGTGGTAGAATAGCTCTTAAAGACAATGTCCTTAGGCGTGACTCAGATTATATTTTTACCTATTGGTGCCAACAATTTTAAGAGCTACTCTCAACAAGTTAATCTTGTTTGGTTTTACTAAACTGTACCTAGTAAAGGTATGTGATGAGGCAGTGAGATTCGATGATGTTTATGAATAAAATTGGGTGTGGCAGGACATGTGAGTAAGCATAATCTTGAGATAGGAAATGGTGGATGAGAACACCAACAGTGCCAAATTTGATCGCGTCAAAATCCGGACTCACTTAAGACCTCAAAGGCACAATTTTGGGTGGAAAGTCCTAGCATGAACAGTGATGGTGGTGGAAAAACAATGAGGATGGGCATGCCTTGCTCTACTTGCAATTTTTAAAAATTGAGAATCTTCCTACCATTTAGAAAGTCTTGGTCATAGTGCTTGGTGAATCAAGAAATGGATATGCTATCATTGAACATGCATGTTTTCCAGGATTGTTTATTGCTCATGAATGGCTTGGTTTTCTTCAACAAGTATGGATACATGATACTTGTATGTTTATCTATAATTTTGCTCCTAGCTTGAAGCTGAAACAGTGAGTAATTACTAGTGTTTGAAAGTTTTTAGCTAAGATTTATTTTATGGTTAATGATGACTATATCAATGTTAAAAGTTGACATTAAATATTTTTACCATTTTATATGAACAATTTACTTTATTTCATATTCATGTGGTTGTTTATTGTAGAAATTTTTTTTTGATCAATCCATGTATCCATGTATTTACTATATACTAGCTTACCAAGTTTTTTTAAAACTTGCCTTGCTTCAGTTTGCAATTTACAAGGATGATAATTAAATCATTTTCAGCTAATGTCATAATTATGAGTATCTATGTATAGGAAGTTAATTATTTATATTACCTTTAAAATATTATAATATGTACGATTGCCTGATTAGTTGCATAACTTGTTTAGATGGTCACAACTGCCAGTGTCAGTTTAGTTAATTTGAAATATTTATTGTATTTATTATTTTGACTACAACATTTATTAAACATTAGAATGGTGACTAATCATGTCCCTAGGTATGGCAATATATTAATCGAATATATGGAAAACCTATGGTCAATGTGGGGTTGATTATGATTTGTTTTCAAGGCTGATAAAATTTCACAAAAACCAGTATATTTGCATATCGGTGATGGATTTTGTGATCTCATCTCATTTGCTTGTGATGCTGCCATACTATGTCATGGTAATATACATTATGATTATAAAGAGTGGAAAAATATGCACCTTTATAAATATATATATATATATATATATAAAAGGTGGGTTTTATAATTTTGGCAGCATTGAGACATAAAATTATTTTGTTCTGGTTCTAGTATTAAACCGAGACAATCGTAGTATTGATTAAATTGTTGAAGCATTGCTAATGTTAAAAATGAGGATTTAATGGATATTGAATTGGTGGAGACAATAATTTTTACGTTGGGTCTGTTACTTGCTGATCTGGTCATAGATATATTGACTGATAATGACACATGGAAGAGGTTTATTTCCCTTGTCATGGCATATCAGAAATATGATGATACGAAAAATTGTGATTATATATTTAGATTCTAATTCAATTAGAGTTATTAAGAATGTATGAAACTTTCATATGATTAAAATATTTTAAAGTGTGGGGGTGTCTAGCAAAAATTATTTTACTTTATTAAATAATATATACATATGTTGTATTAAATTGTTAGCCTCAATTTATAAATATCAAGATATTATTCTATTGTGATTTAGAGAAAAATTAATTTAGAGGAGGCTATTATTTGCATGATGGCAAAATTTGTTAATTATGTAATTTTTGTGGCTTAGCTTGAAACAAGCATTGTGATGGCAATACAAAATTTAATTATTTATCTAGTGTAGATAAATTTATTTTAAATAGGTGCATGATCTATTTATTTTGGCATAAATATTCATTATTGTGGACAATGATTTATTTATACGTGTTATGGTCCATATGAGAAAAATAAAATATTTTGTGAATAGTGGATCCCTATTGTATAAAATATACTGATATTAATTGAATTATATATTTATGCGAGAAGATTCACTAGCGATTATCCACCTTTAGTGGTGATGGAAACAAATATAATAACAAAATCATAAAATTTATTACTCTGAAATTGGAGGCTAAGTTGTGAAAAATCTCCATAGCAATAATTTTAGTGTAAATCTGACACTCAATGTTGATGAGCATCCATGATATACTTATGTTACGTAAAGATTGAGCATATCAAATAGTCTCATGAGAGGATGAGACAAACAAGCATTTGAGAGATATCATAAATGTTGGTATCACATAAAATAGATTTCCATTGTATTAAAATAATACAATGATGTAGATTTAATTTTATATTCATGAGGAAAAATCCATTTATAGCCAAATAAAATATTATGTGAGCTGGAGTATATTACTCTAAAGTTGGCTAGAAATGAGGTTATGTAGTTGAAAAACTTCTTAATGAATAATATTGCATTGAGAGAAAAACCGACACACATTATGTCGATGATTTGTGTAATTGCAAATGGCGATAGTCATTACAAAGAGAACAATGGCCAAATGGTGATAGTCATTGCAAAGAGAACAATGGCATAGGTAGATATCGTTTGAGATATAATTAAGCATGTTAAAAGAGGGAGTTATCTCAATCAATTATGTAAGAATAGATGTGAATTTGATGGATCCATTAACTAGCCCTTAGGGAATAATTTTAATTATTTAAATGTCGAGGGAAATGGAACTTAAGCCTATTTGAAATTAACGATGATGGCAACCCAACTTTTATGATTGGAGATTCCATGAAGAACATTCAATCTGTAAGAACAAGTCACTTGTTAGTTCTGTTGGCACTAAATTTTGTGTCTCTTCCTATGACTTGAGAAAGTGCTAGAATGCATTGATCGGAGGCTGAGTGAAATGTCATGGGGCTAGTCTTTTGACCTGTGTGGCACTTAGACAATCTTCACTAGAAGTTTCTAAGTAAGCCTAACTCGTAGAAAAGGAGGATGCTTGGTTAAGTTGAGGAAAGGGAAAGCTTGAGGGCAAAGGATAGTTGAAAGAGAGCTTGGAGAATGTGAGAATAGTATTGCTTTGAGAACTTAAGATTGGTTACAAACGAGGAGGGGTGAGGTATTTATAGACCTCCTCTTAGATCTAGAAAGTTCCTACCTCCTTAATAGACGGTGGAGATTAAATCGATCCTACAGTTACAATTATTTCTCTAGAATTCTCTTTTAGATATTTACAACAAATATTTAGATACTAGAGGCAATATTAAAATATTGAGCCTAGAGTTGTGTAAACTTCTCTAGAATATTCTTGTACTCTTTAGCACTCTTAAGGTTATTCAGCAGCCTTCTGGAGGGTTCTGGAACATTCCAGATCTCCTTAACCTCATGAAAAGTCATGAATTGTGACATTCTCTCCCACTTAATTTTGCGATGCCCTCATCGTGCCTTCCTCCTTGTAGAGCTAGATTTGGTCAATGAACTGCCACAGGAGGTCTTCGTGTTCCCAACTAGCTTCAGAGTTTAGCTGACCCTTATACTTGATTAAGTACTCAGTGTAGTTAAGAACTCCTCTTTTT
The DNA here is from genome assembly GCF_029017545.1 of Prosopis cineraria. Taxonomy (NCBI): domain Eukaryota; kingdom Viridiplantae; phylum Streptophyta; class Magnoliopsida; order Fabales; family Fabaceae; genus Prosopis; species Prosopis cineraria. The sequence goes on from NW_026555338.1 coordinate 725,071, forward strand.
TTGATCACTCTATCGGCAAGGATTTCTTCTATCTCCTTGTCATACTTAGTGACAACTGCTGTTAGTGCTCTCTTGGAGATACCTTGAGATGGATCTTCTTCATCTCTACAGTATTTCTTCAAGAAACTAACATGGATGACAAGATAAATCTTAAGCTTGGGAGGGAGTTGTACTTGATACGCAACCTTTCTCACACGTTTAACGATAGGGAAAGGGCCTTCATATCTCCTGACAAGCCTTTACGGACTTTGCGTAGTGACTTGAATTGATTCAAAAATAAATTTACCATGACCAAGTCACCAACTTAAAACTCAATGGGGTGCCAGTTCTTATCTGCCCACTTCTTCATTTTATGGGACGCTTTGTCTAGGCATGCACGAGTAATGTCGACTTCTTCTTGCCATTCCTTGATAAACTTATAGGCAGCTGGATTATCTCCCTTATATGGTGTGGCAAGTGAGTTGGGGCTAGAGGTTATTGGTCGGTAATTATCTCAAAAGGGCTCTTACCTGTTGACTCGCTTTACTGCAAGTTGTAAGAGAATTGAGCCACATCAAGCAATTTGCCCAGTCTGATTTATGAGCACTCATGTAGTGTCGAAGGTAGAGCTCTAACAAAGCAATGATCTACTCTGTTTGTCCGTTACTCTGAGGATGAAAGCTTGTTGAGAAGTTCAAGTTTGTCCCCAAGAGTTTGAAAAGTTCTCTCCAGAATTTCCCGGTGAATTGGGAATCTTGATCACTGATGATGCTTCGAGGAATCCCCTATAGCTTTACGACATGCTTGAAAAACAAGCGTGCTGCTTCATCCACTTTGCAATCTGCAGGGGCTGGTATAAAGGTGGCATATTTGCTGAATCTATCAACCACCATTATGATACTCCCACATCCTTCAGAATTAGGGAGAGAAACTATAAAGTCCCTTGAGATACTCTCCTATAGTCTTTCAGCCACCAGTAAAGGTTCGAGTAGGCTAGCAGGATGTTGTTGTTTAACTTTATCTTGCTGGCATACTAAGCATGTCCTCACACATACTTCAATATCATCTTGCAAATGTGGCCAGTAAAAGTGATTTTGTATGAGAGCAAGTGTTCATGTCATACTTGGATGTCCAGCCTATATGGAATCATGGCACTCTTTGAGGACATCCTTTCGAAGGTTGCCCCATTTTGACACATAGACTCGGTTCCTAATGGTGTAGAGTATTCTATCATTCACCTAGAATCCTTGAGTCTTGCCTTTGTAGCAAGCTTTACTAAGTTACTTGCAGTAGAGTTTTAAGACATACCTTCCTTGATTCATTCAAGGAAGACATTCTGGGGCATGCTTGCTGTGAAAGTAGCTAGCTCGGCTTTTCTACTTAATGCATCTACCACCACATTTGCTTTGCCTAGCTTATACTCTAACTGGTAATCAAACTCAGCAAGAAAATCTTGCCATCGAGCTTGCTTCGAGCTGAGCTTCTTCTATGTTTGGAAGTAGCTCGTAACAACATTGTCTATCATTATAGTGAACTTACTTCCAAGCAAGTAATGATGCCAGGTTCGCAGATAATGAATGATGGTAGGCATCTCTTTTTCTTGTACCGTGTAGTGCCTCTCTGTGTCATTTAGCTTGCAGCTTTCACATGCAATAGGGTGTCTTTCTTGCATCAACATACCCCCTATTGGAAAGTATGAGGCATCAGTGTGCACCTCAAATGGCTTGGAGTAGTCGGGCAAGGACATAACAGGTTCTTGCACGACTATTTGCTTGGGCTTTTCAAAAGCATCCTGGAAATCTCATAACCATTGCCAGGATCTATTCTTCTTGAGTAAGTATATCAATGGAGCAGTAATTGTTGAACACCCCTTAATAAACTGACGATACTAGTTCACCAAACTAAGGAACGATTGTAGCTTTGGGACCTTGGTAGGAGGTTGCCATTCTTGAATGGCTTGAACCTTAGTTGGGTCTATCATGAGCTTCCCATCCTTGATCTTATGCCCCAAGAAGTCCACCTCTTGTTTAGCAAAAGAGCATTTTTCTAACTTGATATAGTTCGTGATCAGAGAGTACCTGAAAGACTTTCTTCAAGTGTTGAGCATGCTCTTCAAGGGTATTGCTATACACCACGATGTCATCCAAGTATACCACCACGAACTGGTCCAAGTAAGGGTGGAACAACTTGTTCATAAGTGTGTAAAACATTGCTGGGCATTTGTCAATCCAAAAGGCATGACAAGAAATTTGAATGCTCCATATCCTGTCACATAGGTTGTCTTCAGTTCTTCACCTGTGGCGATGCATACTTGATAGTACCTTGATTGAAGATCAAGCTTAGAGAAGTACCTGGCCTTTCCAAGCTGATCAAACAAGTCGATAATCAAAGGTATTAAGTACTTGTTCTTGATAGTGATCTTGTTCAAGGCCCTGTAGTTGATACACATCTGCAACGATCCATCCTTCTTCTTTTAGAAGAGGACTGGAGCACTATGTGGGGCCTTGGATGGTTGGATGTACTCAGAATCAAGGAGATCTTAGAGTTGTCTCCTTAATTTTGCAAGTTCTGGAGGTTACATGCGATAAGGTGCCAAGGCAGGTGGTTTGGCACCAAGCTCTAACTTGATTTGATGGTCTACCTCTCTCCTAGGAGGTAGTTTCTTTGGCAACTCATCCAGCATGACATGCTTGTACTCCCGTAGCACTCTTGAATGCAAGGGGGCAAGGCTTCACGTGGATTGGTTGTGCCATCCTCTTCCTCAGCTAATGAACGTACAGTGGCAATATATCCTTTTGAATTCTTGAGACCCCTCTTGAATTGCAAGGAAGAAATCATAAGTTTGGATTTCTCCAAGCGCTTCAAGAGGATTACTTGAATCATGTTGGAGTCAATGACTACCATAGACTTGGCTTCAGGAATAGGGAAGGCATGTGCTTTACAAAAGAAAGCAAGTCCTAACACAACTTTGAAATCATCTATAGGGACAATAGTAAAGTCTAGCATACCTTGCCAGTCCCCGATCTTCACCTTCACATCCTTGGCAATCCTAAGGACTTGTTTGGTTGGGGAGTTTATTGCCTTGATGGTGCCTTCTCCCTTGTTGAGTTAGATGCCCAATCTCTTTTACTTCTTCAACCTCTATGAAATTGTGAGATGCTCCTGTGTGAAGCATAGCAGAGGTAGTCTTGACTTCAATAGCAAGATCAGCATAAAGTATACCTTCTCTTCCTTCTTAGATAGAGAAAAGAGTCCAGTCAGAACATTCAAGTATTAGAGGGAACCAAGGTCGACCTATTGCTTCTTGTCCCACCTTTCCTTCATTTCAGCAACCAAGGCATTTATAGCCTTACAGTTGGGGTAGTCGTGAGTCTAGTGTGGACCATCGTATATGAAGCATGGCTTCAGTGACTTTGAGGAATCTTGCTTAGTTGAGGATAGTTTATCCTGTTTAGAACTTCCACTAGAGCATTTACCACCATCCCTACGATCAAAGTTCTTCTTTTATCCTTCTTTGTCTCCCTCACTCTTACCAAGATTAAACTTCTTGGACTTGATAGAGTAGTCAATTAGGCACTCAGTAGTCACAATTTTCTCATCTAGAGTTTGCACCTTGCCCCTGTCGAGCTCTACTCTGGCCCAATCTTTGAGTTTGTCCATAAAGTGGAAAAAAGCCTACTTGTCGGATAGGTCCTCAATGTCGAGCATGATAGTAGTAAACTCTTTGATGTAGTTAGGGATGCTACCAGTTTGTCTCAACCTATAGAGCTTACCTTGAGCCTTCATCTCAGCGTTTGTAGGGAACAAAGTGCTTTCAAAGTTTTGACTTGAATAGTTCCCATGTATTGAGAGTACAGATGCCCTTCTCTCACTCAGCATGCTTTCTGCACCATTATAGTTGGGCTACATCTCGAAGGAATGTTGAAGCATTATTGATTCTGATCAAGTCATCAGTGACTCCCATGGCCTTGAAGTACTGTCCTAAGCTAAAGAGGAAGTTTTCCACAACTGTGGCACTACGAGCCCCATTGTACATTGCCGGCTTGGGCACTTTCAGACCCTGAGAAATGGCATTTGAAGTACTACTACTAATAGGGCTGCTTACATAATGATGAGATTCCTACTCATGATGAATCTCATCCATTTAAAAGTGTAAACCTCGCACCTTATCCTCAACGTATTTGTGAAGATCGGCGAGATCATTTGTAAGGGAATGAATGTCCTCCCTTATATTATGACCAAGTTCTTCAATCATCAACTTGGCAATGCGCATGACCTCAATATTCTCTTGGATGAGATTGCTGAGTTGATTGTCGAGTCCTCCCATAGTGTTTCCCACTTCCTCCATGTGAGATTCCAAGCTAACAACATGGGGTTCAAGGGACCCACCAATGAGCACCCTGCTCCTGCTTCCCTTGGATTTAGTATGAGCTTGCTCCTCTTCTATGCAAGCTTGCTCTTGTGCTTCCACACCAACAACGTTTCCTTCATCGATTGCTATTGCGTAATACCTTCCTTCAAGCACAACGGTAGAACTGTGCTCTGATACCAACTGTCACGAGGCTAGTCTTTTGACCTGTGCGACACTTAAACAATCTTCACTAGAAGTTTCTAAGTAGGCCTAACTTGTAGAAAGAAGGATGCTTGGCCAAGTTAAGGAAAGGGAAAGCATGAGGGAAAAGGATAGTTGAAAGAGAGCTTGGGGAATGTGAGAGTAGTATTCCTTTGAGAACTCAAGATTAGTTACAAATGAGGAGGGATGAGATATTTATAAACCTCCCCTTGGATCTAAAAAGTTCACACCTTTTTAATGGACGATAGAGATTAAATCGATCCTACAATTACAATTTTTTCTCTAGAATTCTCTCCTAGATATCTACAACAAATATCTAGATATTTACATGGAAATATCTAGAGGCAATATTAAAATATTGAGGATAGATTTGTGTAGACTTCTCTAGAATGTTCTTGCACTCTCTAGTACTCTTAAGGTTATCCGGGAGCCTTCTAGAGGGTTCTAGAACGTTTCGGAGTTCCTTAACCTCATGAAAAGTCATGAATCGTGATAGAAAGCTCTTAATGTTTTTATAGTCCTTATGGATAGTGTATTTATTACAGATATACTTCATAAAAATACCTATACAAATATGGAGTGAGGCTGTTGCTATGAGATAATGGCAAAATCTTTAAAGCATTTGTTAAAATCAGGTGCACGCATGGTTGATAACATGCAAAACTACATTAACAATGGAAATTATGAGGGTATAATATGACTAATAAGACCTCTAGTATATGACCAAGATCTTTTAGTTCAACAACAAAGTTACACTGACTATTCTGTGTGCTAAGTTTTATTGGTCTAGATTTGGTTCAAATCAAAAGACACCATATTCAAAGTGATTATCTTCCGTGTGAATAACTCAAATAGAAGTGGTCCTTTTGATACATGTGGGAGATTGCTTCAATTGTGTCAAAAAGAAAAGTCCCATATTGTAACACTTGCCCCGAGTATTATCCAAAAATCACACAATTCAAATAATCTAAGTGTAGTTGAGAAGTTGATCCTAAAACCAATTTAGGAAAGAAATCATTTAAATCAATAAATAAATATACGTAAAATAAAAATTTAAAGATTTTATAAAAATTTATAGGTTCTACCTATAGCGCACAAAAGCAAGTTAGACGAAAGTGGGATAAAAAGATGCTGTCATGATAGCATTAAATTGCTACCATGACAGCCCTCCCGAGCCAACTTCCAGGAGGCTTCATTCCATTGTCTGGTCTCTAATCAAATTAATTTTAAAGCTTCACATCATTCTTAATGATTACTAGTAGTGCATGAAATTTTAAAAAGATCTAACGGTTGGATTAAAAATTGGACATGTTACAAGTTTGTCATTTTTACTGTCAGGACACCACATTCATACCAACTTTCAGAGTACACCATTTCATCATCCAACCTCTGATTAGAGCGATTCCAAATCCCACACATCACATTCAAAGGTTACTACAAGCATACTAAATTTTAAAAAGATCCAACGGTTGAATCAAAATACGTGCATGTTGCAACATCAACTCCTCCAAACCAAATTTCGAAGTGCGCCGTTTCTCCGCCCAGTATCCAATCGATGTGATTCCAAAGCCCACACGAAGCTTATAATTTTTTTTACTCATGACCCAAATTTTAGAGAAATCTAATAGTTGGATTAAGATTTGAACACCCAGATGTAAAAGTGTATTTTTTTTGGTAAAAACCATTTTCAAAATTGTCCAAATTTCATTTTAAGGGTCACAAACTTGTGGGAACACTTTGGACACATCAAATAGGACTAGAAGTAATTGATATAACATTTAAATAATAGAAAAACCCCTTATATTAAAATTTGACCACCCGGGTGCCATTTCCCAAAATGGACCCTATGCCCCCTAAAATTTACAAATCACACAAATGGTCAAAAACTATTCCAAATATTATATATATATATATATATATATATGTGAATACACATGCTAAATATTTTCACTTAGCTCAAAGATCTCTGTGGGGCCCACACACCCACTCTCTCTATCCAAGGTTTACGTTTGTCCATAGCACATCATTTACAATGCAACCACTTTGCATTTGCTTGTAGAATCACATATATATCAAAATAAATATCTGCTTGTAATAGAAACTTGGTCAATTAAATAAATTCATAAAAACCACACATCATAACCAAGTTTTCTAGCTACAAGTCTACAAGCAGACAAAAATTCATATACAAACCATACAATCCACACATATTCACACTCATATATACATAATCACATCCTATTGGCACCCTAATTTAAATACGTTACAATTGATTTGCTCAAAAGAAAGAGGTTGCAGTTCTTTACAATTCAAAAACAACCCCTAGCTTTGCTCCTTTCCTCGTCTACCACAGGTTCCTTTGCCTAAACCTAAAAATATTGAAAAGAAAGGGGTGAGACAACCACAGTCTCAATAACAGAGAAATCTATATTAATTATTACAAAGTAAGCTATAATCAAATAAAAAATAATAAATTCAACGTAGTATATAATTTAGCCATTTAAAATGCATAAATGTATGACATAGGCCAGTATGGCCTTTCCTGACTAACAAAATACCCCCTGACACTCTTTAATTCGTAGGTAAACCTTATACCCACCTGTACTTCTATAGGTACAAAATATAATCTAACGCATGATCGAATCTACCCAATTGCCTATGCCCCTTCGACGTGAATTTTGAGTAGTCAAAGCTAACTCCCTCTTAGAGCCAGCCCGACTTACTCTCCATGTGAGGGCTACCTTGGCCTAGGCACTCAACCTCACACTTCATATGTCAGATTTTCTCTCGTACTGAGAGGTGTCGAATACTCAATCTACTAACCACTTTAGTACACTGAGCCTACAATATGAAAGGCAACACTGAGTACTAGCAGTGTGCTATAGAATAGCACAAGTTCACATCTCCTCATTGGTAAACTCCCACCAAGATTATGCCTTTCACTCTTGTCTACATTTCTTGAGTATTGCCACTTCAACACTCTAAGATAATATAACAAATATCACTCCTCCCTTAAGCGGTTCCTTAGCCTCTCTAAGGTACCTAACCCAATTACACTTCTTTAAGTGCAACTTCCATTCTCTATAATTTCAATGCATGCAAACAATCTCGTTTCTATAAAAATAATATTGTTAAATGAATAGAAAACATATATGCACTATTATCCAAATAATTCCCCATAAGTCTTTAAAAAACACAATTAATTGCATTTAATCATTTAAAATGTGTAATGCATGATAGCTAGTAATATTTATTCAAAAATAGCTCAACAAACCAATAAGAAATATAAATTTCCCTGTTACCTTAACCCTTTGGTACTAAAAGGGTTCCTCTTATACAAAATAGGACTTGACTCGTAAGTTTCACCAACAATTCCCTACAATATATAAGTGATCTATATCACTTTTTATGGCAAATAGCATTAATGAAGACTATAAGTTATACCGCACAACTTGGGTCAATGAGCCATAATCCATCCTAATAGTCCATATATTAAACCTACCATTCACATAGTATCACTTAACTACCAAAACTATTTATTAGCCATCACTAGGCCAATTTTCAATTCATATAATTTTTAATCAATTAAAAACCTTCACTTAGTGTCACCAACTTTCACCATTAGCCCTTATAATGAAAACCAAACCTTAATTTAAATCTTATTAGGCTCAAATAGCAAAATTATAACTAAATCAATAGCCTTAAACTATTGAGAAGCAAAACCCAACCTCTTAGGGTTTGAATTTTGCCCTAAAACTCCATTTTTCATCCAACTACCCGCTCAAAACATTAGGGCATTATAAAGAAACTCAAAACAACTTCCTAATGATCCAAGGAGACTAAAGCTTATAAGAATAAAGCCTTTAGGATCAAATTTTAAATATTTCCTCTTCCAAAATTGAAGAAAACAAAGAGGGAGGAAAGAGGATTAAAGTAGAGAGTTTACCTATCATGTAACCAAACTCGTAATGCTCGCAAAGCCTCCTAGATCTGAACCTCACTCCCTCTCTTCCTCTTCTCTTCTTCCTCTCACTCTCTCGTCCGTTTGTTTCTTTTCCTTTATTTTTATTTTTAGCTTCTGCATTTTAAAAACTGATTTAAAAAATTTAAGGAAAATTACAAGAAAGGGCCCAACATTTTTTTATTATAGCACAAAAGCCCGGGTCAACTTTGGTAATTTTCCTATAGTTAAAAATAAAATAAAATAAAATTAAAATTTTGCTGAGTAAAATTTAAACTCTAGACCTCTATCAAATTATTCTTTATTTTAATTTAATTATAGATATTTTATTTTTTTAAAATAAATTTGAGTCTTAAAATTTTTAAGATGTTACACATATTGCTCAAATGAATGGAGGCCTTAATACATGTATACTAAGGTAAAAGCTTAGGCAAGTAAATGGGCTTAGAAGAGAAGTGGGCTCATGCAAATACAATTACTCACGTGTGAGCTAAATGTGGTATCAAACAGGTTGGGCATTTTTTTTAAAGTTTTGAAAACTATTATGTGGTACAAATTATTTGTACAAAATAGTTTTTAAGAAAATTTTCCTTCCTTTTGAAATATATGGGAGATTGTTGGATATTATAGAATATCTTTAGTATTTCAAAAGGAGTTATTATGAATTAAATTAATATTAATTACCATAACCCCCTACTTAAATATATTTATTTAACCTTTGTATTTTTTGTAACCATTTTTTAATTGATATTAAAGTGGTTTTATTGCCCAGTATTATGAGATCTGCCTATAAAAGGCAGTGCTTGCCACAGGTTCAAAGAGAGTTTTGGTACTTTCAAACTTTTTCTTCTCTTCTATCATACTAATTCATTGTTGAGCCTACTTTTAGTAGGAAAAGTTTATTTAATCCTGGGAAGTTGCCGCGTGATCAACCCAGTGTGGCAGAATAGCTCTTAAGGACAATGTCCTTAGGCACAACTCAGACTATATTTTTTCCTATTGGTGCTAACACATAAGACCTCTTTAGGCGGATAGTCATGTAATAACTGCATAAGAAATTTTTAATATAAATTTTTTTAATAGTCAGTAATATCAAAATCAATAAGTCATACTCAACATAAGGAATTTATACCAATATAACAAACCATGACATGCTTCAATGCCAAGAGGAAAAATAATAACATGGAGGCCTAAAAAGATGAGCTATACTACCCCAAAGTTTATGCATAGTAAACTACACATAAGGCTTTAAGCATGTGTATTTAATTATGTGCAAACATGCATAATTTTAATAAAGAGAATGCACAGATAGATTCAAGAGCAGAGGGAGAAAGGCATTTAATGTCCAGCTTGTAAGGAGAAAGAGAAACAAAAAGACACATAAATATTTAAGCATTTTACACTGTTAAAAAACAAAAGAAAAGGAGAAGAGCCATAAAATATTTGATCCAATTGTTAGTGAAGCTGAACTCACTGCCTGAAAGTACAAATATTTGCGTAGAGTGAGTGTCTTTTTGAAATCAAATAATATTGAAAAAGCTTTTTCCCCTTTCTTTTTTTTTAAGAGTTATTGATCTATTCTATCACAGGAAGTTTCAATTATGAATTCAAATTGGAGGAGTTCAATCTCTGTAGAACAAATCAAGAAACGCTCGCAAGATTTCGCAAGAGGATATATATTTGGATAGTAGCACTAAAGAATAAATGAGCAATTTTTTATCAAAGAAACAGTAGAAAATTTTGAGATTAGGCTATACAAATTAGAACAGTAGGGGAAATTATATATATTATAGAAATAATATCATATGTAACTATCAAAATTGAAAATGTAATTGTATCTATTATCACAATTCAATTTAATTTGATTAATTATTTAAAATAGAAAAGCTTGATATACATTTCATACTCGTGTCTCTTCTTCCTTTATTTTTTTCATTGTCAAAACAAAAAAATTAAATATTTAAGTGTGAGATTTTAAATGTAAAATCCAAATCTATTAATACAAATACCATCTGAAATTAATTTAACTATTCAAATTTCAATAATAATTTTGTAAAATATAAGAACCGTCCAACTCCATTTAGTGATTTGAAATTTATAATGTTATCTCTACCATAAAAGCCTACATGATATAAATTAATAAATAAATTTAAAATATTTAAAATTATCCTCTAACATACTCCACTATTTTCATTAAAAATGTAAGATATTTTTTAGAGGTTGAATGTTAAAAACTGTAAAAGATTTCTAATATTTCAAAGTATAATTTATATTTATTTTAAAATAAAATTTATTATTAAATAAAGGTAAATACAAAAAGATGACCTTAGTTAAAAGATAATTTATTTATTTATTTATTAGAAAATAAAATTTAGTTAAAAATATCTCATGTATTTAAACAAAGGGAACAAGACTCAACTTTTCAACACTTTAATTATTCATATTTTTGTTATTTTTTTTAAAGAACCTCATATATGCATACATAATGAGGAAGGTTATCGCAGTAGTGAAGAAGAGATAGAAAAGTGAAGAAGAGGTGGAGTAAAATGAAATGAATTTTGGTAGTACGTGTTTTTAAGGAGTGAAATGAAAGGGGAATACCTTAAGTTACAATTATAAGGCTAGCATCATTGCATTGGTTTATTTATTTATTTATTTTTTGCCGACACATTGCATGAGTGAAATGAAAGGGGAATACCTTAGCGCTGCTATTCTAGTGCCTTGCTTATGCAGGAAGTGCTTCTTTAATCCTGAAAAATTGCCGGTCCATCATCTCGATGTGCTGGAATAGTTCTTAACGACAGTATTCTTTGGCACATTTTAAGCAGCTCAACTCTCAGTTTACCTCCATTCATCCAACAGCAAGTAGTTCTCTTCTCCTCTAATTGTGTGTTAGTTTTGGACCAGCTACCTGGTCGGCTCTGATTTTGATAACCATGGTAAGATTAGAATAAAAAAACGAAGAGAATTTGATAAGATAACATGAATTTAGTGAAGAACATGAGATACAGGAAGATCATGTGATTTTTTTTAAAAAAATTTGATTAGGATAAAATAATCTTTTTCACATTAAAATTACTTAATAGATAAATCCTTAAAAATTAGAAAATAATTATTAAATTTTGAATTACCTATTTGTCATTTAATTTGTATATTTTGAAAATATTTTATTGGCAATACCACTTTCAAAACGTTTTTTTTTTGGAAATTTAAAACTTCTATTTATGTGCCTTTTTATTTGTAAATAAACGTGTGCTATTAAATTCTGAGAGAGAATTTGAAGAGAATTTTAGGGAGAGTACTATTGCAGAATTTATTTTTGAAGTGTTTAAATTCTATTGTACTATTAAATAAGTCATCGACATTAAATCTACTTTATTGGGAGGAAAAATTTTGTTGCACTATTAATTCATTCAGACTGTGAAACTATAAATTACCCTATTTGTAAAATGGCATTAATTTGAGTAATCTCTCAAGAGTATGTATCATTGTGATTGAGAATATGGATGCAACTTTTGAAATATTTTTTTATGACTCAATATTGATCACTACCTCATGTGTTTCTTTTATTGGGAATGAAAAGATTGAATTATGCTCTTGAAATGTATCCATATTTTGATATAGTTTTTCAAATTGCCATTTACAATTAAATTAATTGACCTGCATTAATATGAGTTAGTTGAACCTTGGTTACTGAGTGGTTTTACTTACCTTATTATCTTAATATTACAGAAAATAGCTCAAGAGGATCGGATAGAGGAAAATAGCTAGAGAAATATGACTGCAATCCTATTAGTAGGCCCCTTTATGTTGAATATTCATGTATATATGATGATTGAAATTGCCAACTAGGATTAATCCATTTTACATCTTACTTGCATTATGTATTCTGTGAGTGGTAAGTGTATTATAGGCCCTAGGATGTGCGTTGGTGATTTATGGCATCGATAGTAAGGCCAAAATACTAGTGCAAGTGAGAGTTATGCATAACATGTGTTGTTCAAGGATTATTTAATGAATTAGGTGATTCTAGCTCCCCTTTCTATTTTTGAGATTAAAGGATGGAGCATTAAAAATGTGATTCATAAGAGTCATGTGTGTGGTAGTGCATTGCACAGGTTCCATTTAGGTGATTGCATGTGATCTATAATACTGTACTAGAAATTAAAAAATATAATTAATAGAGGTTACTAAAGAAATTTAAAAACTATAGTTATTTTTTTATCTTTTTACAAAAATTAATAAAATTCAACTTTCACTCTTCTTTTCCATTTTTTAAAACAATATAGATTAATGAGGACTAATTTAATATAAAATTTAATTTATATGTAGTAGTAAGACTGTTATAACCATACTGTAAAATCAATTAATTTAATATATTATACAAGGTGATAATGAGCAAAGGGATGCAGGTTCCTACATTGATTGCATTGTAGCCTATGCTACACGAGAAGTAGGAACTAGGATGGAAAAAGAATGATTATGGGGTCCAATTATACGTGCAAGCTTATTGAGGAACGAAGTACATGTAGGAAAGAAAAACAAGATGTTAGTGTCAATTAATTTTTATTTGTTAATTTTCTTAATTATATTATTTGAAAAAATTAACAAATAAAAATTCTAAAAAATTAAATGGGTATTGTAGTACTGCATATTTATTGTATAGGTATTATAAATGAACAGTACTACTAACAGTAACATATCAAAAAAATTAATAAAAAAAATTTTTAAAAAAGTTAGATAGGTATTATAGATATACAGCACCTACCTTGACGGAAAAAATTTTAAAAAAAAGTCAGATTTATAGTATCTATCCACGTAATTACAATATTAATAATCCTTAGTTGTGTAAGCTCAAATTAACAAAGTTAATTTTCATATAGTTTGAGGTCAACCAAGATCAAACAAACAAGTTGCTATTCTAAAATTTTAATAGTTAAAAACACTAATAAAATAATAAATAATAGTTTGTTCAACTATCTAAAATAAAATCAATAAAAGATATTACTATTTTTTGTTTATTTTAATAAACTAAATTAGAATAAATGGAGTGAAAAAAGTGTGTGAAAATATGAGTAAAATCAATTATATGGACTTTTCTTGATTAACTTAACCACCTAATCTTTCTCCTAATTTTGATTTTAATTCGTCTTCAATTAATTGGGTTAATGGTACTTAAAATTTTTTAAGTTGAACACCAAATTACTTATCATCACTAATGGCTAATTGACAACAATAAATAAACCAATGCTATAAAAATTACCTAATCACTTGATAGATTAATTTGGACAATTTTAATCTTTACCTAGCCATAACACAATCTAGGTTCAATTAAGATTTTGAGTACTAACTAATAAATATCACAAGCACAATTATATCTCACTGATATAAATTGACAAGTAAAAATTGAATTCAACAAAAGAATGCAACAATTAAAACTATCCAACAAATAAATTAATCCAAAATTAGTTTCAAACACCTCAAATATGTCACATTAGCCATACATTCATGAACTCAAAGAGATATCATTAATATTTCAATAAATTCCATCCCAATTCATGAATTAAAGAGATAAAGGAGACAAACATTCTCATTAGAGTGGAACTCATAGGTATGTTTGTCTTTAAGGTAAGAAAGAAGCCTTGCCAATTGCCATGCATGAATTTGATCTTCAAAACTCTATCAAATAGCTTGAAGAACGCGCCCGTGGTAGCTTTGGAGAGTGAAATTTTGGACAGCAAAATCTTCTAGAAAATAGAGCAAAATTGATAAGGTTTTGATGTGGTATGTGTTAAAAAGACAATGGTGAAGTCAGATTTTGATTTGGACTGTCGGATGTTGAGAAATGGAGGAGAGAAGTTGCTAAAGATGAGAGGAAAATAATGCTCTATAAAGATTGAGGAAAAAATGAAGAAGAAGATGATGATGTAAGCCAACACGAAAATTGATGTCTCCATCCTCCGAAAATGAATTAAAAATAAAGCTTAAGATGCGCTTGGTAAATCAATATGGTAACAAAAAAATGAATTACATTGAACTAATTTATTAATTTATTCCCTCTGATTTTATTTATAGGGTAAAGAGAGAAAATATTTTATCCTATTTATAAATCACGTCACTAAATTTTTATCATAAATTTCTTGTTTTACCCTCCACTAAATATTGGAGAGAGAAAATATATTATTGAAGTGTGTATATTTAATAGGGATAAAATTAAAAATTTATTAAATTTTAAAATAGAATTAATGAGTTTTAAGATTTTTTTTATATTGGTGAAACATATTAGAAGTGACTTAAGATCAAAGGAGTATATAATAAGAAATTTTTTACTTCATATTTAGATTTAATAATTTACAAGTAATTAATAAAATATATCTGAGTCACAGAAAAAGTGAAGTTGGTAGTTAGACACAAATCTGATTAATGAAGATGAAGCATTGGGATAGAATCTATGGCGTAGCATGTGGTGGGCTTGGTGGATGAGAATGCAGACAAAATTGAAGCTTCCAAATAATATTTAGATATAATTAATATATTTCAAAACTCAAAATAAAATCTGATTTTGTTTTTTAGTTACATTATTTACATTCATGATTGGGCATACTTTTTCCGATTTTATTTATAAGTTATTTCTATCAATCTCATAAATACCAATACAATAAAAGTATAAAGAATAAAATTTAATGAAATTACAAACATAACTCTCAAAAAGTAAATAAACTATATAATATTATTTTTTTGTTTCTCTCTCTCTCTCTATCTTACTTTTTAAGGGTAGTTTAGACTTTTTATTTAAAAGAAAATATCACTATCAATTCAATGACTTATAAAGTAAATCACTTATTTTAGAAGGTGATTAATAAAATAAATTGGAGGGAGCATCTTATAAATTATTCGTCATCTTGTCTCAATCTCATCTCATGCTTGCCAACTTGTGAGCCTCCTATCTTGTCCTCCTTTTCTTTCCTTTTTTTTCATATTTTAATTTTTTGGTTAAAATTTATGTCAAAATTAGGTTTATAGATGTTTTTTATTTATATACTTTAGTCATTTCAAATATAAAAATTCACATTTATTTTAATTTTAATATAATAATATTTTTAAGTCATTTCCTGTCAATGCAACCACTTGTCTTGAATTTGGTGAGATTGGTAACCAACCTTTAAGAAAAAGTAAATATAGAGGAAAGAAATGGCCATGTCAATTGATGGAGAAAGTGTGGATGGCATGTTTGACACGTTTTCCATTATCTATTTTCTGACTTTTTTTGTCATATTATTAGATTAAAAACACCTGATGACTATTAAACTGTGAATGATTATTAAATTATTGTAAATTTAAAAATAAAATTATTAATATAGGAATATAAATTGTGAATAAAAAGTTATGAATTTTCAACACCTGATATATATATATATATATAAAGACCTACATATACAGAGTTATGAATAACTATTAAATTATTAAAAATCTAGAAACAAAAGTTGTTAATATAGGAATAAAAGTTGTAAATAAAAAATTGTCAATTTTCAACACCTGATGTATATCAGACCCTATAGATATGAAGTTGTGAATGACTATTGAATTGTTGCAAATTTAAAAATAAAAATTATTAATATAGGAACAAAAGTTGTGAATGAAAAGTTGCAAATTTTCAATACCTGATGCATATCAGGACCTCCAGATCAGGACTTACAAATAGTTATTCAATTATTATGAATTTAGAAAAAAAAGTTGTTAATATATGAATAAAAATTGTCAATGAAAAGTTACGAATTTTTTTAATATGAATAAAGGGAAAAAGTATCATTTTCTATAATTTCCTAATGAATAAAACATCTCTTGAAACTCTAGGAGAATTATGCCATTTCATAAGACTAATCTGTCATTTACATAATTTAAATGAATTTTTCTCACATTTTTTTATTTTTAAATAGAGTGAGTAACTATAATTGTTAGTTAATATAAAAATTATAAAAAAACTCAAAATTTAAAAGGAGCTTAGGTTAAGAATTTTTTTTTTGTAGTAAGGCATGTTTTGAGGGGGGGAGCTTATAGCCTAATAGTTAAAGCCAAGATAGAACAAGTGGACAAAAAAGTGGTCTAGATAGAAAATGCCACAGTCTTTGATTTTATAGAAAAAAACCAAAAGTGAGAGGACTATGTAACATCCCGAGTTTTAATTCCCTAATTAATTAAACCTAATTAGGGTAATTGAGTAAGCTAAAGTGGTGTGTGGTTAGAGAGATCTAATAATCATATTTGATGGTATTTCAGCCTTAGTTATGGGTCCGGTATCGAGGTGGGCCACCCGGGCATCTAAAGGAGAAGAAAAGGAAGAGTTGATGTTGCTATGCCATACGCCGCAA
Source organism: Prosopis cineraria (assembly GCF_029017545.1). NCBI lineage: Eukaryota > Viridiplantae > Streptophyta > Magnoliopsida > Fabales > Fabaceae > Prosopis > Prosopis cineraria. The sequence goes on from NW_026555338.1 coordinate 741,953, forward strand.
TGTGGAGATCATCTGCCATGGCATATAGATGATTTTGAATGAGGGAGGACCTCTGTGCCATGTGCCACAGCACATTGTGCATCCGCTGTGGCGTATGGCCATTTTTTGCAGTTTATCAAACGTGAAATGTTACAAAAATAAAGAGAAAGAAAAGAGAAGAAACGGAGAGGCATGCCAATGCTTTGCTAGGATTTACTTGTGGATGATATTGAGAGTATTTTGAAGGCTACAAATACCTAAGGTAAGTATCACACTTATTAATCTCCCCATTTCTTCCACATTTATGAGTTTATGGTTAGAGTTTGATAGTGAAAGTAGAATTTCGGTCCATATAGGTTATAGTTCTGAATTTATTAACTCAAATGGAGTTAATGGAGGTAGATTAGAATATCTAAACCTAGGTATAATGAGTTTTGGTGTCTTGGGTTGTTGGGCACCATTAATATCCAAAAATCTCATTTATGGGTGGTTGGACATTTGTGATGCCATTAATAGGGATTTAATGGCTCATTAATGCTATTGGGGTCTAAAGGTAATTATTAAACTCAATGGATAGGCTCTAACTATTGTCGAGTGAATGTTAGGCAATTTAGAAGAAGAGATTGAGAGTTCAAATGTTTGAGTTTGTTATGTTAATGGAATTCAACTTGGTTGATTATAGTTTTAGCTCTTGGTCACCTATTGGATTGAAAATTCAAGCTTGGAAGCTAATTGATTGAGGGGTAAACTTTTGATCTCTTAAAGGCTTGAGGTAACTAGGGGAAACTCTACTTTGGGTAGTTATATGTTAATTGATTGTTAGTTGCTTGTTAAATGTGAATTGTGAATGCTACATGCATGGGATTGACTTTTAAAGTAAAAACTATATATTAGTTTCAATGACTGCATGAAAAAGATATTTTTTTGACTTAAAAATGCAAAATGTGGAGTCGAGAATCTTAGCTATGAATATGCTTATATTTTTTTTAAAAAATGAATGTGATATTGTGTAGAGGTATTTTTGTGTTAATGAGAAATGAATCTTGAGAAAATGATGAGAATACACACTTGGGTAGCGCAGGGTCGTGAGCCAAATGTAATTGTTGTGATAAAGAGTATATGAAAGCGAAAAAGTGAAAATGAGTGAGTAATGATTATGGCATGATTAGTGTCGGGAGTTCACATAGGGATTGGGAGTAAAGAAAAATCCATATGGTATTTAGGCTGCCTTCCAGTGCACGGGGGTATAACCTTGTCCCACAGTTTGTTGAGGGACTGTTCCATAGTTTGTCAAGGAACTAGAACCTAGCTATCTCCACCAGTTCAATGAGGAGAATAGCCTAGATTATGAGACACCCCAAGGATTCAAGTATGGGGGAAGCCATGGTCCAAGAGTGAGTCTTGTGATCTTTGGCCAAGTCACACCTCATGATTGATAAGCTTGGGTAGTCCATCACATGGACGGAGCCTAATCAGTATTATAGTCCATGGTTTCATTCTGAGGAAATAAGGAGCATATAAGGTTGGTTGATCATTTCTTAAGTAAATTTATGATGTGTCACATGTGTTAAGTGGTAGCAAGTCACATGAGTATGGGTCATGTCACATATATGAGAATATGGTGACAATATACCTAGTTATGAGAAGTAAAGAAGTTACTTAATAATAATCAACAAGTTATGTTATTTGTTAGCATGTTCTACATACTTAATTTCCTTGTGCATGTATTTGGTTTATAATTGATATATAACTGTATAAGGTAGGTTTAACCTTAGTTACTGAGTGGCTAGACTCACCCCTTTCATTTAATATTTTTCAGGCTCTAACTCTGGTATTGAGAGGGAGAAGACTAAAGAGGAGGAGAATTAGCATATTCCTCTTTGTATGCTTCTAGTTTAGATTTAATTGTGTAATAGTATATGACTTGCTAATTCTAGGATGCATGCCATCACACTTGCACTATTTTGGTTGTTGGAAATGTTAGATTTGTATTTTGGGCCCATAATTTTTGTGTATGTTGATATATATATGTTTATAGGGCCAAAATACTAGTGCAAGTGTAGAAATAATGATTTAAACTTGATGTGAACGATTTAGGCGAGATGCAATGACAAAAATTACCTCCCCCTCTGTTTTTGGTAAAATGGGGTTGAGGAGTGAATTTTTATTATACTGATATTTTAGTGCTTATGATGTGTTGTACTAGTAATCTTAGGTCCATTGAACATGGTCCAGGTGATAGGAAAACCTTTTAGCAATTGTTGAAGGTTTTAGACACCTATTTTGTGTAAAAGTGTTGAAAAGTGGTTTGAATGTGTTTGGGTGTCCAACTTCCTAGTGTGACATGTTTTAGAAGTGAAACCTGTGCCATTAGCTAGTTCTTGTAAAGAGCTTTCCGTAGACACCTAGATCACGTCATTTGGATGTCAGATGAAGAATCAGGGCAAGTTGAAAGTTCCCCAATTCTCCTGTCAAATAATAGCAGAATCAGTAGAAATTTCATGCACCATGCTATGGCTCATGGCACCTGAGCCACGACGTGTGGCATAGAGAGCAACACGCCACAGCGCAGCGTGCATGAGTCGCAGTGTATTGCCCTGTATCACAGCACATGTTTTGTTTTTCAACCATTTTTGACTTCTTTCACTCCTTTGAGGTATCCCATGCTTTCATAACTTATTTTTACTTTGATATGAAAGATTTTGATTAATTTCAACTCACTTTTACTTAGATAATATAGGATCCCTTGTTTTTTAATTAAACATTGGTAATCATCCTTTCGAGTTAAGTCTTGGATTGCCAGAAGTTATATTAGTTAATTATAATTAATGGAGTGAGAATGTTTCAGACTGCAAGTGGCAGTGTCTTTTGACTAGCAGTTCCCTTTCTTTTTCTCTAGATCAGCATCTGACACACCTACTAACCACAACCACTCCCTCTCACAACCTGTCACTTTGATTTAACTACTGAATGCTACTATCATGTCTAATTTAATTCGTCCATATATTTTAACCATTTTAAAAAGATATCAAATTGATAAAGATGAAAATGAAATGAAGACGTCAGTGGGGTCATAGAGAGGACCGTGTAAAAAAAAATTATGCCCAGAGTAAAAAATAATTTTATCATTAAGTTATGTTTAGAGTAAAAAATTTTCCCCAATAAACATTATTAGATCTATAACTTATTACTCATATAAATTAAAACATAAGTAACAACTTATTTGTTGTATGTTACTCTCTCACGCATAATAAAAAATAGAAATAGTTTTAAATTTCTTACCCCTTGAAAAATAAAATTTAACTTTAATCTATTTTAGAATGTTGACCCATTCATCACCTAAAAAAATAAAAATTGTATTGTAATAAACCATATATATAATATTTATTGCCTAAGTTAAAAATAAATATACTCCAACATTTATGTGCTTCCCTCTCTCTTTCATTAATATTTAATATTTAAAAAAGAAAAGATTAGACAAAGAAAAGCACAATGGCAAAGGCTTTAGCATTCACATTTGATACTCATCAAATCCTAGCCCTCCATTTCAATTCAAATTTATCTCTGCCATCCATTTAAATTAATTTTTAATATTTTTAATATTATATTTATTAAAATATATTAATATTAAATCTAGACTACTTGGAGTACATTTAAATAGTTAATTTATAAAATTTACAAATTTTTTAATATTAAATTAGGTCATCTAAATTATATTTGAACTATCTAATGTCTAACTAGACAGTCAAATTATAAAATTATAAATTTCTTTAATATTAAATTTGACTACTAGATTAAATCTATATTGGCCAAATTGATAATGAACATATTTAATTAAAATTTTAAGATATAATATTAAAAATATTTAAAAATTAATTTAAATAAATAAAAGGATCAATTTGAATTGAAATGAAGGGCCAAAATTACTCCTAACCCTGATAAACATGCGGTGCTCATCACTTGTGATGAGCATTGAATGCAAATTGAAGGCTTTGCTTTATGTTTGACTTAGAAGTGGAGAAACGAGACAATTCAAGTCAAAGTTATTAAATTTACAAGTTTAAGTAAATTAATAATAGGGATGTAAACTTAAAATATAAACTCAAATTATAAACTTGTAAGAATTTACCTCTATTAATAAAAAGCCTTTAAAAATATATGATTAAATAATTAAAATATAAAATATGACTATAATTTAATTTAAATATTTTTTAAATATAAATAATTGAAATTAAATCTATCTATATTCATAGATCATCAGCATAGAAATTTTAAAATATGGCAACTTGTTTTTATTTTTTTCTTTTTTATTAATATTAGTTTTTATTTTTTATTGAATTGAATCCTACTGCTTATAAATATAATTAAATTTATAAAAAGTATTGATATTCAACATATATTCACAACAATACAATAATAAATCAAGAATTTAACATGTAAAGTTATAATTTATTTTTGCATTATTGTGAATATATGAAGAAAAGTTATAATTATTTAAACAAAATTTGTGAATTATTTTATTTTGTAGAGAATTAAGTGATTGCTAATTATATGTCAATTATTAATTTCATGACCCTAAAGAAGTTATAAAAAAGAAGGGAGGTTTTTATTTTATAAATATTTTACTCATTTTTAATTATAAATTTTATATCAACAACTTATGTTTTTTAAGTCCCACATATACTTCGCCCCATTTCTCTCTACCTTCTTTATTATATCATATAAAAAATTAATAAATCAAAATTTAAAAAATTAAAAATTAAAATGTCGGATGGGTAGTGTAGATCCTACAGTAATATATTTTATTATTTAAAAAATTAACAAATAAAAATTTAAAAAAATAGATGAGTATTGTAATACTACATATGTATAATATAGGTACTAGAAATGAACAGTGTCACTAAATAGTAATATGTTAAAAAATTAATAAATATAATTTTTTTAAAAGGAAAAGTTAGATAGGACCTTGAATTTAAATATAAAACTAAAGTGATGTGATGGGTGAGTTCAGCAGCATATGGTTGGATGTGAGCTCTATTTCTATGTTAAACTATAAGAGTTACATTAATCAGGTGGTGAGAAATCAAAACAAAAATTAGAAATGTAATAAGTTTGTTAATTAAAGAAAGAGAAATAAAAAGAAAGCAACTTTAAAGAGACTTGAAAAAAAAAAAAGTAATAGGAACACATTTTATGGATCACTTTTACTATAAGCATGCATGTGACTCTTTTTATTATCTAGTGATCTACAATATAAAATTAGAGAAATGGCCATTATAGATTAGATAAATTTGATGCATCTATTGTTTAAATCTAAAAAAAATAAAAATGAAGAGACTTAGATTGTAAGTCTGGGTTAAATGCATGACTATTATTATGAGTATTGGCATAGCTAACGTAGGATGGGTTTAGGGCATAAAAAATGAATACTCACTATTATTTAATGTTATTTAAGAGGAGTCTATAAGAGAAAGATATCACGTGGGTATGTTATCTTTGCTTTTTTCTTTTTCATCCTGACATTATTTGAACTTGTGCATTAATTACTCTTTATCTATTTAGATTCTTGTATAAAGTTATTTTTCGTTCATTAAGAATTGTATTGATAATTAGAATTAAAGGTGAAAATAAAAAATAATACTCCCTTCATTTAAAAATGTAAGGTATTTTTAATTAAATTTTACCCTCAATAAAGTAGTTATCTACTGTCTAACTAACTCTAATTTTTTATATTTACCCCTATTAAACACCCTAAAATAAATATAAAGTTATTATCAATAGAGGTACTTTTTTTAAAAAAAGACAATGATTATATCTCGAAAGACTAAAATTACCTTACATTTTTAAACATCCAACTCCTTAAAAAATATTTTACATTTTTTAATAGAGGGAATATATTATATATCACAAAAATATGAAGTATTTATTAATTTATATTTTTGCATAAATTTATTTTTCATTCATTAAGAATTGTATTGATAATTAGAATTAAGGGTAAAAACCCTTAATTCCAATTATCAATACAATTCTTAATGAATGAAAAATAAATTTATACAAGAATCTAAATTAATAAATAATTCTTTCATCTCTATATATATAAAAATGTTTTTAATTGAATCAATAAAAGATGGTTATATACATAAAAGTATAACAATATTTTAATTTTTTTCTCTAATTATTATAAATAAAAAATTAATCTCTTTTTTAATGTAAATTAATGAGTACTTTTTTTTCCTTTTCAATATAATAAGAGCATAATAAGTTATTGTGTAAGTATCCTAAAATGATGTGAATATATTCATGTCTACAAATATATGTGAGTATGATAAAAAATTTATAAAAATATATTTAAATGGTTGAAAAATAAAAATAACAAAGGAGATAATTAGTAAATCAAAATGAGACTAAATGAAGAATAACAAGTTATTTTTAAAATTACAAATTAAGTCTAATAAATCAAAATAATGCTTAAAATACTCAAAACAAGTGTCAAAAATTAAGAATGAAGGGAAATCAAATGATGTAAAAAATATGATTTATATTTTAGATTATTGCTTTATTCAAACCTAAAAATAAAGTGATGTGATAGTGAGTGTAGCATATGGTTGGATAGGAGCTCTGCTTCCAAACTAGATTAGAAGAGTCACATTAGTAGAGTGGTGAGAAATCAAAGCAGAAATTAGAAATGTAATAAGTTTATTAATTAAAGAAAGAGAAATAAAAAGAAAGCAGCTTTAAAAAGACTTTAAAACAAAGCATAACATATATGAATACACTTTATGGGTCACTTTTACTATAAGCATGCATGTGATTCTTTTTTTTTTCAAAAAAAAAAGCCAACAGTCCCATCTAGTAATCTACAATATAAAATGAGAGAAATGGGTATTGTAGATAAGATAGATTTGATATATTTATTATTTAAATCTCAAAAAAGTAAAGACAAATAAACTTAGGTTCTAAGTGTGGGTCAAATGCATGGCTATTATCATGAGTATTGACATGCCAATTATGGCGTATGATCGAGCATGGAAAATGAACACTCATTATTATTCAAGAGGAGCCTGCAAGGGAAAGATGTCATGTGAGCTCTCGCTTTGGAGGAAAATTCTACTCAAATTTGTATATATTGATCTTTACTTTTTCTATCCTGACATTATTTAAACCTGCATATTAATTAATCTCTCCCTACTTTATTCATTTTTTAAAAAAGTAAAATATATATTAATATAGAGAAAATAAAAAAATTACATATCATAACTTCTTTTTTAATCCTCTAAAATACTTCTACATTTTTCTACAATAATTAAAAATAATCTCTTATGTTGATCAGGATTTGTAGGATCAAATTTAGTATTATATAAATTTTTTTTATAATAATCAAAATGCTCATAACCAAGAATGGCTTGGACATTATGAAATTCTTGTTCAATTATTTCACCATTTTCAAACATTTCCATTAAAAAGTTAATCATTTATTGTGAAGTGACTGTCAATATTCCAATCTTTTGTATTTTACATACATATGAATATATAAATAGACCACTATTTATGGTTCTTTTTTCTTTCAATTTTTTACTCTCATACTCTATAAGTTTTTTATGGTGTATTAATTTGTTTAGATGGATGATAACATGTGAACATCCAAATTTAATTTATGTGCAAAATAAGGCATCTAGCCTTTTCTTTTGAGTACAATGAGGCTAGGGCGTTCTAAAATTTTGTCTGTATATGATTCACAATATTAATTTGATACATTTATTGATTGACAAAAGAGATCATTCACATTCATTAGATCATTGAATAGCTAATCATTTCCTTATTATTTTAGTTTTGTTAGCCTTTTGGTCCTTGCCTTGTCTTATAAAGAAAAAGGAAAAAGAAAAAGAAATAGGAGAGAGTTGTTTTTTATCACCAAAAAATTGAGTGGCTTAGAAACCTATTCCCTTTTTTCGGTAGATAAGACATTGTTAACTAAACTTTATTTTCTAAAAAATAAATTAATTATCTTCTAATTAACATCACCTTTTTATATTTACCTTTATTTAATAAAAAAATTCATTTAAAAAGAAATATAAAATGATGCATTTATTACATTTTTTAAAATATTCCTTGTTCAACTGGTACTTGAATACAAAAATCAAAATATGCATATAGATATGTTAGGTGAACTTCCACCAGAATTAAAAGATTGTCAGGCACAAACCTTGAATCATCAATTTGCCACTAACGTATACACTTGTGCAAGAGTAGAACATAAAATTTTATTTTTAAAAACTCATAAAGATAATGTAATTTTTTTATTCATTTTTAGTAAATTTAATATTTAATATTTTAATATTTATCATTATTAATTATTTTATAATTTTATTTAGCTAACTATTCTCACTTGTACTTTTGGTTGAGATATGACTGGACATATACATTATAGATCTCTAGAAGCTTTAACAATAATATTTCTTTCCAGGGAAGAAGTTCTAGTAGTTTTAAAGCCACAGCCAAAATCAACTTTTTGAACTCTACAACAACTGATTAATTTTTTAATGAAAATATTTGAAAATGGTGAAATGACTGAACTAGAATTTCATAATGCTCATGCCATTCTTGGTTATGAGTGTTTTAAGTTTTAGAGCCACAGCCACAACCAACTTTTTGAACTCCATAACAATTGATTAATTTTTTAATGAAAATATTTGAAAATGGTGAAATGATTGAACCAGAATTTCATAATGCTCAAGCCATTCTTGGTTATGGGTGTTTTGATTATTATAAGAAAATCTTGGATAATATTAGATTTGATCCTACAAATCCTGATCGACATAGGAGATTTTTTTTAAGTATTATAGAAAGATGTAAAAGTATTTTAGAGGATCGAGAAAAAAATATGATATATAATTTGTTTATTTTCTCTGTATTTAATATTTTATTAATATATATTTTACCTTTTAAAGTATATAAAGAATAATTAATATGCAAGTTCAAATAATATAAAGATCAATATATACAGGTTTATCTAGCCAATATATATATATATATATATATATAGGTTTGAGTGGAATTTCCAAAGCACGGCCTCACATAATATCATTCCCTTGTAGGCTCCTCTTAAATAATAGTGGATACTCATTTTCTATACTCTATATCTATCATGCGCCATAGGTGGCATGCCACTACCCATAATAATAGCCATGCATTTTATCCACAATTTTTTAGAAACCCAATCGCAACATGAATTGTATGTAGCTCCTTCCCCATGAATCATTTCACCTCACTCTTGTGTACTTCCTCTAATCTTATAAGACAGTGAAAGAAGAATTTTTTTTTTATTCTATTTATAAATCACATCATTAAATTTTTATTATAAATTTTTTCTTTTACCTTCCATTGAATATTGAAGAGAGAAAATTGTTATTGAAGTATGTATATTTAAGAAGGGTAAAGTTGAGAATTTATTAAATTTTAAGATAGAATTAATAAGTTTTAAGATTTTTCTTGATACTAGTGAAATATATTAGAAGTGACTTATAAATAAGACCAGAGGAGTACTATTTTTATTTTTTATTTTAAAAAACAAAAAATATTTTTTCCAAAATACATTATTAATAAATATAGTTATTTTTGTCAATTTTGACTTCTCTTAAGGCAGCCTATTTTTAATTTTAAAACCATTTGTGGAGTAACTTAACTAAATAAATTTTATTTTAGTTTATTTTGAAAAATAATTTTCAAAACCATATTATAAAATTATAATTTTTAAAAATAGAAAATGAAATAGAAATTAAATAGGCCCTAAGCTTGGCGTCCGAATTGTGTGTGCGTAGATATGTATATGCGATGGTTCAGAAGGACTAAAGTCTTTTTAGCAGAAGGAGCAATGGGAAATGCTGCACATGTCTCTTACACACACACCACACGCACACACGTGAGTAAATGATATTTTTTTCAATATTATTTTTTAAAATAATATAAATATTAAAATAACATTATAAGGTAAATTATTTAAAAGTATACGATTTCTTTCAAAAAAATAAATCGAGAAGGTGTCGTTATTATATTTTATTAATATGTATCATGTCATTTTAAATTATTTTATAATTCAGCATGAAGTGTTTAGTTTGACCACTTTTTTATTGCATGGTTTTAATATTTAAACAATAATAATATATTAATGAGGCATGGGCTTCTGCAAAATCATCTTATCGTACTCGTGAAGACATCATCAATACAATGTGACCTCTCATTGGTTAGCCTAAAAATAATATGACCTCTCACTAAACAATTTATTCTTAAAAGTGAAACTATTGAAAATATATGCTGATAAAAAAAAACACTAATGAAAAAACATACTCACTCCATTAAAAAATATAATTATTTTTAACCGAATCTCACCCCTTAATAAAATAGTTGCCTACTTTTTAACTAACTTTATCTTTTTATATTTACCTTTATTAAATACCCTACAATAAATATAAAATCATTATCAATAGGGGCACTTTTGATAAAAAGACAATGATTACGCCTCAAAAGAATAAAAGTGTCTTATATTTTTAAATATCAAACTCCTCAAAAAAATGTCTTAAATTTTTAAATGGAGGGAGTACACTTTTTAATTTACTTTAATTTAACATTATCTATATCATACTTATGCAAAAATTAATGAACATTGATTTTTTTTAGATTCATTATTCATGGAAAAAAGTTAATTAAAAAGTAGGAGTGGGACTAGTTAAGTGGGTAATTTAAATAGGCAGCGGATCAGTGAGATAATTCAAATTTGTAGCATTACGGATCCCAATTTTGATTACTTTCATTTCACTCATGGGGTGCCTGACAGCTTACATGCTCGTGGGAAAATATAAATAGGGCTCTCAACAAATTTGTTGCAATAAACCAGCCCATAAATTTTAGAACCATGCCTTTGCCTAAAACATAACAAAAAAATAAATATACTCCCTTCGTGTTAAATTATAAGACACTTTTAAAAAAAATTTAACATTTCAAAATATAAAATATTTTGATAAAAATAAAGTTTCATTAATATTTTTGTTAATATCACTCTTTCCATATATTCTCTCTCTTTAATATTTTTTTATCAATGAAGTATTAAATGAAGAAAATTTTTGAAAGTTTATATTTTTGTTCTGAAAAAGTAAGGTTGTAAAGTGTATTTAATGAGTTTTATTGGTATATAAAATTTTGCCTAAAAGTACCTTATAATTTGAAATGGAGGGAGTATTTTTTTTTCCTAACATTTAACAAGGATTGAGTATTAAATATGTATGTGTGTGTGTGTATATATATCTCCGAGTAAGTATTTGAGCCATGCCTTTGTCTAAAAAAGAACAAAAAAATGGAAGTGTTGATCTAACACTAATATCCTTTTAAAGATATTGTAGATGATGCTAAATCTATTTTTCACAGTAATTTACAAGTATACATAAGTCATTTGTACAGGAAAGACCTTAAGCATGCTCATTTGCTTAATTTAATTTAGATGTTTCATTTTATATTTTTTGGTCAACAATCATTTTTAATTGTGGAGATAGAGAATGATAAGGAGATTAGGTTCTTTATTTTTTTAAAAAATTATATATATATATATATATATATGTTCTACTTGACAGAGTTGGAAGAATGATTAACATTATTATTTTTTAGAAAGAGAAAAGAAAATGAACCCTTGGCCTATGTGTCCCATTTCTAATATTATGATTGTCATTTATATTTTTATAATATGCATACACTTTTACACGCACACAATCAGATTATGATAGAATTTTAATTTTTTTAGTTACTTTTTCTCTTTAATTGCTAATTTCTTGAAATTTTTTTAGTTATTTTTCTTTTTTAATTTTTAAATTCTTGGAAGTGATAAACCTGAAAATATTTAGGATAGATTTAAAATTTAGCCATTATTTTTATTTTCTAACTTACTCATTTATTCACTTGTAATTTTCAACATGTCTTCAGGTTTTCACTGGGATGAGAGACAAACACAATTTCTTGTTTGGCTGATGCTTGAATATAAAAAATCAAAATATAAATATAGATATGTCAAGTAAACTTCCACCAGAATTAAAAGAACATAGGGCACAAGCCTTGAATCATCAATTTATCACTAACATATACACTCATGCAAGAGTGAAATATAAAATTTTATTTTTAAAAACTCATCAAGATAATGTAAATTTTTTTATTTATTTTTAGTAAATTTAATATTTATTATTTTAATATTTATTATTATTAATTATTTTGTAATTTTATAAAATTAACTATTCTCACTTGTGTTTTTGGTCAAAATGCGACTGAACATATACAGTCTAGATTTCTAGTTAGAAGCCTTAACTATAATATTTTCTCTTGGGGAAGAAGTTTCGATAGTCTCAAAGCCACAGCCACGGTTAGTTTTTCCAACTCCACAATAACTGGTTAATTTTTTAATAAAAATATTTGAAAATGATGAAATAACTTAATCAAAATTTCATAATGCTCGAGCCATTCTTTTTTATGATCATTTTGATGATTATAGAAAATCTTGTATAATATTAAATTTGATCCTATAGATCCTGATTGACACAAGAGAATCTTTTTTAATTATTGTAGGAAGATGTAGAAGTATTTTAAAGGATTGAACAAGAAAAAGATATGATATGTAATTTTTTTTTATTTTCTCTGTACTTAAGATTTTATTAATATATCTTTTACTTTTCTAAGAAAAGAATAAAGTAGGTACGTGATAAAAAGATATCATAGATAAAAGTTTTCAAATTATGGCTTACCATGTAATTGGCACAACAAAAAACACTTGATTGTTTCTCTATTTAATAACTCTCCTTGCATCATAAAGTATATTGTTTATCATAAATTGATATCTTAAGAATCAGGCATTTCAAAGGGAGAAATTTGATTTCTAAATCAAGCATTTCTATTAGTCCCATTATCCATAAAATTAGATTTTAGACCCGTGCAATAGAAATTTGATCCTTAATTTAAGGGGAGTAAAAAAGAATTGGGCCAAAAAAAATGAGAGAAATAGCATAGAGTTTTTAAAAGGAAATTAAATACTTGATATGCTATATTTCATATTTTTCAATTTTATTTCTCTAAAATGCTTTGTGTTATTTTATTCTGTAATCATTGTTTAATTGTTTGAAATTGTTTTTTCTTTATTAAAATTTCCCCCTATTTTTATTTTTAATTATTAGTTTTGGGCTTGAGTATCAATTTAAATGTGTGTTTGGTTTTCATTTTATTAAAAGTTCATTTAGCCAAAGTTAATTTAATAAAAGTTAGTTGTTATAATAAAATTTATATTTGGATATATTTTTTCAAAAGTTAGTTTGATACACTGAAAGTTATTTAGATTATAATAGTAAAATATTCTTTTGAATGTATAATTATTAAAAAGAATATTGATTTATAGTTATTTGTATTTTTTATTATACAAATGTAATATATTTAAAATATTTAAAAAATGTGATAAAAATTTATAATTTTTATTATACATTAATGCTAAAAATTAACATGATTAATTATTTAATTTATAATGCTAAAAACTTAATACCTAATTATCATTATTATTGAAATAATAATTATATTTTTAATGAATTAACTATTTTTAAATAAAAGAATAAGAGATTGAATTGGGAGTAGTATGGTTAAATAACATTCTACTTTTTAAATCTGTTTTTCAAAAGTTTCAAATAGTTACATTTCTCAAATTCACTTTCAACCACTGTTTAGATGTGTTTTCTTATAAAATATTTTACTTAAACAACTTACAGCATCCTAAAAGTAAAATTTTACTTTTTGAATGTGAAATGCAAGAAAATCAAATGGCCTTAATTTTATTTTGTTTGTTTGTGTCTACTTAATTTTGTCTCGATCAAATAATTCTAGAACATCAAAGGGGGACACACACAAGGATTAATAATATTAATTAATCAATTAAAAGTAGAACACTGTAAAGGCAACTGTTAATCAATAATCAACTCATGAATTTTACAATTATAGATAGAATAAGAGATGGATGGATGGATGGATGGATGGATGCTTGTATAGATGTTATGCCTCAAAGTAACTCCTAACTGAGACTTCAAAAATTAAAAGTGGACCATAAGTGTGCCTAGCTTGCACAGCACCATATGAGCTAAAAAAAATAAAAGTAATAAAAAGCTATTGGTTATATATATATTCATTAAACCAACTCCACAATCAAAATTTTACTTCATTTTATAGTAGAAGATCGTATATTTGTATATATTATTATGGATTTTTTTAAAATGTATTAAAATATCTCAAAAAATATTTAAAATTTATTTTAATATATAAAATATCTCAAAAAAATATTGGAGAGCACTTTTAGTATCTTTGATTATTGAAAAATTACACCTAGGTCTTGTAAAAGAGAATTTATTACCCAGAAGTCTCATAAAATACTTTTCAAATTGTAAATGCTCATTGCTAAGTTGTAAATATGTAAGATTCAAAATTTAAAAGTATTTTGTAAATTTTATATTGTAAATGCATACGATATAGAATTTAGAAATATTTTGTGAATTTCATAAGATTTTTGTGCAATAAATTTTTTAGGTGTAATTTTCTCTTAATTATTCTCTACCTTTTATTATAAGGCTATGAATATTGATTGATCTGGGCCATTTATGTTATTGTTCCCCATATATCTTTCGTATCTTTTGGATGAATTTCATTTTTTACAGAAAAAAAAAGTAAAAACTAGAGTCTACTTCACAGTACAAGTTAGCAAGTGGTAGATTAAAAGAAAGGTGAAAGTGGTAGACTAAAAGAAAGGTGAGAGTGAGTGATGTGACTTGATTAAGTTGGGAGAGAAAGGAAAGATGTCAACCACACGAATAAGACATAGGCAAAGGAGATCTAACAGGGTGAAAGGACACGTGTTCAAAAGAGGGGAAAAAAGATAGCTATCAGAGTGTGGCCTATAAAGCTTAGGAAGTACTCCCTTTGATCTCATTTATAAGTCATTTTTATCAATCTCATCAATACTAATACAACAAAAATATAAGGAATAAAAGTAAGTGAAATTTCAAATATAACCTTAAAGTAAAAAGCAAAAAGTAAACAAACAATATAATAAAAAAATATGTCTTTCTCTCTCTTACTATTCAAGGATAATTTGGAAATTTCAATTTGAAACAAAACAATCCCATCAGCTTATGACTTATAAAGTGGATCAGATTATATTTTTAGAAAGTGACTAATATATAAGACAGGAGGAGTAGTATTTGAAAGGCTGTAATAGTGTTCAACTCTTACTTTCATCGATTCCCTCTCTCTCCTCAGAGGCCCCTCTCTCTCTCAAGGCAAGAAATAATTAAAAGAAATAAAATTTATTTTTTTATACAAGGGGAAGATAACATTTATTACTCTCTTCCTCTTGTACATAATATTGATTGCTATTTTACTACTCATTTTTTAAAAAATTAGCACAAATTATTTTTTAAAATTGTATATTTATTAATTATACTCTCATTATAGATTTTATATAAATACATTAATAATAATAATAATTAAAAATTTTATTATCTAGCTTTTTTCATAAAATAGAAATATGATTTAAAAAATTATAATAACTATTCAAAATCTATACAATAGTAGAAGTTAATGACTAATTTTAATGGAAATAGAATTTTTTTAAAGAAGTGAAATCTATTGTATCAAATAATATATTTTTTCAGTATTATCTTTATTTTTCTAATATCAATTTCATGTTATGCAATATGGCACTAGATGTATAAAAAAAGGGAAAGAAAAATGCGTGGGGGAATAGATTTTCAGTTACTACTAGGGGTGAACAAAACTAAATCGAATCGAATTTTGTCTATTTGATTCGGTTTATTTGATTTTTTGGTTCAATTCGATTTTTTTATTTTAAATATTTTGGTTGATCGGTTCAATTCGGTTAGTAAGATTTAAAATCAAATAGACCGAACCGACTAAATTACATATAATTTATTAATTTATAAATTATATTTAATTTGTAAATTATTTTATTTTATTTTTATTTTTTATTTTAATAAAGAATAAAAAATAATAACATCACTTGATACTCTATTTCGGTCAGTCACTCTCATCAGTAAGTGTTGTGACTAGATTATGAGGCCATTATTTGATCATCGGTGTTTATTTGTAGTTGTTTATTTGATTATCCATGCTTTTATAATATTTGGGCTTTATGTCATATGAGTGTAATTAGAATAGGCTCATATTAAAAAAATGAATAGAAAAAAGGCCTAATTTTGTAATGTTGTTTGTTTTAATATTTAAAAAATGGGCCCAATTTTAATAGCTCAATATGAAACTAAAAAATTGAATTAACCGACCGAATTGAATTATCAAATTTCGGTTCGGTCCTTGTTTGGTTTGATTGGTTTGTTCGGTTCAATTCAGTTTTTATTTTCAGTGTTATTTGATCGATCAGTTATGCATATTTGGAGACCGAACCAAACCGAATCGACCGATACTCACCCCTAGTCACTACGTATATAAAAGTTTGTATATATATAAAAAAGAATAAAATAAAAAATGATAACAATACAAACTCACTCGTTCACTCATTAATTTTAAGTAAAGCATGAATTTAAAATTATTTATTTAAATTTTAACAATTTAGATGGTACAGACACCTAGTGTCTCTTTTAAATACAATTGTGGAATTCAAATTCATTGTTGGCATATAGAAAATCTTGAAATTCAATCATGAGTAGAGTAGTGGTCTCTCATTGTGTATTGGTTATTATCATAAATACTACTTTTACATATAAAGCCTACTATTTTTGCAACTTTTGTTGTGATTAAGACAACCCTATATTTGAGTGGATGGACTATATTTAGTGTATTAGATTGTCTCTGTGCTTTAGTCTCTCCCATATCTTTTATTTCATGCCTTGCCCCTACTTCCATCTACTTCCATCTTTAACTCTCACGTGTTTCCACACACACACACACACACGCACATAATATACACATGTAAGTGCGCAAATAATAAAATAATTTTTTCTTTCCAGTTTATAAAATAATATTAGAGGTAGTGTCCCAGTCTACTTGATCTTTGATGTAGTCCTTTTTTAAGGCTGCTCAATGACCTAATAACTACATTAGTTTTTTAAAAACCTCATTAATTTATAATTTACTTAAATTTATCAATTCAACCTTCTAAACACTTAAAAGTTCAAGCCTTGAAACTTAGGATGTTACATTGGACGGGCTTGTTTTTTACGAATTCTAATGATTAATATTAGATTATATTAGTTTTGGATATTGGATAACAAATTTCCTTTCTAATATTTTAATAATTTCATATTTTCATGTTTATTTTCTTTTTCTTACTCACTCACTCTTTACCTTGCAATTTCATTTGTTTATCATCATGTCTTCTCATTTTTTATGGGGAGTTGGACTAACCAGGTGCCTCATTGAACTCATGCTTCAATACAAAATTGAGCACATGGATGTTTCTATTTTGCAAAACCTCATGAATGAGTTTAGAGATCAATGGCACATGCCCTAAATGATATATTCAACACTGATGAATACACTTGGGAGAGGATTCAATGAAGAATTTCATTTTTAAATCATGTTCTTTATTAATTAGCAATAAGTTTTTTTTTCATAATCTTGATATTTATGATTTTTTATAATTTATACATCTATACAGTCTTAAGAATGCTATTGGTGTTGGGCAAGATGGCAAGCCACATAGATGGTTTGTAAATGCTTTACACACAATAATTCCTAACGAGCAACAGTAGCAAGGAGCTCTTATAGTACAACAACCACAACAAGCAATGCAGTATCCAACATTGGCACAATTGGTTACTTTTTTAATTGAAATGCATAATAACGGAGAGATTAATAAGGATGAATTTTAATTAGCTCAAAACATTCTCGGCCATGAAAATTTTTGTTATTTTAGAGGATTGTTATACAACAATAATTATGATCCTGCAAATCCCCTTCTACGTAGGTGAGTGATTTTTGATATATTAAATGAATGTAATCATATTATAGAACAATAGAGAAGAGCTGAGAGAAGCATGAGAAGAAGGAGGAGATGATGATGATGATAATATGTTTTGGTAGGAAAATAGTATATCTATGTTACTTAATTACAATGCTATTGCATCTTGTGGCACAATTGAATTTGTGTCTTGTTTTGAAAATCATTCCATGCATTAAGTCTTTCTCCTTCTCGTGATTTAAACAATAAAGCAACTTCTCAAGTCATTAACAAAAGAATTAGATCCCACAAGCATGCGATTGAGTTGAATTTATGTATTTTGATACACATGCCAAGCATAGATTTGGCATATATGTGATACTTGATACAGTGTTGCCATGTTAAGATTTCAATTCTCCCTCACTTGATAACAATTTTGCTAAAATATTAAATCTAGTGAATGGTAATTTTGGATAGACAATTTTGTCTAAATGCTAGAGTAGAATCTTTGGTCAAGAAGAAATGAGAGATAATGATTGATAAAAGAAAAAGCTTAAGAAACATACCAATAAAGGGAAAAGGAATGGGGGTGGGCTCTACTCCTACTTCCAGTGTGCCTCCTGTTTATGGTGTATCAAATTGGTATAGTCATTCTAAATCTCACCCTCCCTTCCTTTTTCACCCACTCACATCACATCTAATAGTATCATCTCCTTTGAAGGAGAATCTAAGAAGAGCCCTTTCAATAAGAAAAGAAAAGAAAAGAAAAGAAGACTTTTATAAGAGTTCAAAGAAAAATGTTAGGATTAAGCATATATGAAATGTTTGACAAGTAGAAAAATGCTTTTAGAAAAGAAAAATTAGAAATATGTCTATCTCATTTTCTTCCAAGATATATTTCACATTTTATTCTAGAAAATATTTTTTTTATTTAGAGGGGCAAATACTAATAACTTGAGATTATAAAAGGATTGAACTCACAAGCTTTTACTTACAAGAAGCTTGCATGCAACAATGCTAAAAAAAATACCTCCTTGTATATTATTATTTCATGTATATAAATACCTAGTCTTTTGCTCCCTACATCATCAACATCATACATGCAATGTGTATATAATTATTAAAATTTTAGGGTTGAGAGTTTTCTTTTTCTCATTCTTCTTTTATTTTTCTAGTTAAGATGTATGTGTTAATTTAGTACATGCAAATCTCTTTTAGATTAATTTAACCTATATGTAATAGATAAATTGTTATTGGGATTTATAAATATTAAATAAAATAAATTTACAACTAGCATTATTGTTTAGAAATCATATTTTTATTTCACGTTATATTTTTTAAATGATATTTTAATAAGTTTGCCAAAAGTTTTGAATTTTTAAGTTACTTGATCCTATAAATTTTAGACTTAATATCTCAATTTATATAAACAAATGATAATAAACAAAGATTTGTGTGCATATCTGAAGAATCCATGATTGCTAGAAATAGGTCGATTACCTCGAGTATAGATAGACGCACATCCTACAAGATCTCGTAGTTTTGTAGAGAATTTAGAGATAATGGAGAAAGTGAAAACTATCGTGTGTTTGTGGTTATCGACTAATTAGTTTATATAGACCAGATCAGTAACCGCTATAATAAATAAATCAATTAATTCTATTCCATTATCTTTGACTCAGTCAGTTAAGAGATAGGGAATAACTGACGGCTATAGAGTTATAAGTTGGGCCTCTGCCCATTGTGCTCACTTGTGTGGTTCACCTATTACAGTCAACACAAGATCATAAAGACCAATTTATTTGAGTTATTAATTAATGTAAATTCATAAATAAATATTCCAATAATCTCCCACTTGGATTGAATTAATTAAGCAAGTTGTATAAACAAGCCACAAACAAAATTCAGAAAATAAAACTTCATAAAATCACTAGATCCTATAGGAAAACAAGTAATATAATGTCTCATAATCTGAATTGAACAAAATATAAATTTTTTTTATTCCAAATATAGTTCAGTAAGATAACAACATAAGATTACTAATTTCTATAGGGAAACAAGTGACATGTATAGCGTACCGCAACAAAATCATTGAATCCTATAGAAATACAAATGATATAGATGTATCTAACTGAACTGAACATAAAATGGGTCTTTTGACCATAACTCAGTAAAGAGACGACACAAAGTTACTTAATCGCATAGGAAAACAAGTAATACAAGGTGCTCAAACATAAATCATTAAATTCTATAGGGAGACAAATGATACAAAGCACCATAAATCTCTGAACCTAAATTGAAACTCAGTAGAAAAACAATTCAAGATCAAGTGTAAAAGATGCATAAACACAATCACTGAATCCTATGGGGAAACAAATGATATAAAGAATCTCATTGTTTCTGAAACAAGAACTGAGCATAATAGCAAAAATGGCCTTAAACCATCAAATTTTCTTAAAAGGACACAACTCAAACTCCCACTAAACCAAGGCTATATCAAAATATCAATAAAACCCACCTAGGTAAGCCTTTGGTCATACAAATGCATAAGCATACATTCACCACAAAAGTGAACATGAGTCTGAGTGTTTATAATCTTCTCAAACAATTAAGAGAAGCTTAAGGTAGATAAAATCACATTCATAATTAGAGGAAACAAACAAAATACATGTCCAATAATAATTTCCTCAACTATTTAACCTAATGAAAGGCTTTACAACAAGCGATATATATATATATTATATATTCTAAATTGAGGTAGTTATGAATCTCTATAATACACTCATTTTTACAAGAGGATCACATTTTAAAAACCAACATTAGGTGTCATATACCTTTCAACATATAAAAAATTTCAAAAATGATCTTAATATTTTCTTGCTCAGATTTTGCAAGTATTTACTAAGGGGTACAAAGCAAAATGTAGATAAATGACCAATGCATATTTCAGCATCCTCAGAGCTATTCATTGCGGAAGCATATAAAATTCTTTATATGAAAATTTTAAAATGGTCTTCCTCAACATTAATTTTATGTCAAGGTAGCACGACCACAATTATGTTATCATATTTACTTGATCATTGGCTAATGACTAGCTATTAGCATAGAGCATAAGAAGCAAAAGATTGCTTTTCCCAAACAATTAAAAAATGTACACAAATCTGAATTATTCTGAGTAAAATTAAAGGGAGCTAATGGCCTCATCAAAACTTTAGATATCACTACTTAGAGACTTGCTTATTTCCAAAGATGGTTTTAGATAGTTTCATATTAAATATTCTCAACTAAATTCTACAAAACCATTTTATTAATGGATTTCAATTCCTTCCCTCAAGTCTCTATTCTTTTAGGATAATTTAATGGCAAATTATTATGACATCCATGAATAATGTGATAATGTCATCATCATGTATAACAAGAAAGGTTTATTTTAACAAGTGAATTCCTTAACAACCTCATCATTATCAAATGAAGTTGATGAACAAACATGTTTAGGTAAAGGTGGTGCTCTTAACAAGTAAACTAATGGTTTAAGCCCATCACTCTTACTACTTATTTGAAAGTAAGATTTAAAATTTGATTAACTTGATAGTGAGTAACAAAATTGCCACCTTTTTTATCCTATACAATAGAAAACAATGAATCCCTTAATAGATTTTGAGATTAAGCTTCTTCAACTAAATATCTTATAATTTCTAGCTTAATACAAATAATTTATCTTATATTTTTTTGGATACTAAATTATTAGGCATCCAATTCAAATATGAAGGACTTTACCAAAAGGGATTACATGAAAATGTATTTAATGTCATCATACATATAGGGTATAAGAAACATCAAAACATTAAAACCCTTATTTGCAAAATTTTCCCAAATAAATTGCCAACTACCAATAATAATAATCTTTGTTTTACCGACAACGTCCTTGACCAATATGGTATTATAGATCTAAAATTTTAAACAAAAAATTACATTGACAATGACATATGTATGGGGTAAAATTTATTGTCAATATAATATCTTCAAATATAATTTCAAATAATACATTACCATGATTTGACCTACTATAGGTGAGCACACAATCACTAAGTGTAAATAACTCTTACAATATCACAGAAATATATCACTAATTTATTTGTAAATGCCCTGAGCATATGGATGGAAATGGAAATTCAAAATATCTTTAATTTATCCATCCCTCTAAGGAAGCTAGATTATTAATGATAGAACATTATATAATAATTATGCATGCAAAATATAATTATAGTACAGAATTCTCAACAAGTGAATTTCAATTATGTAACTATTATCATGCACCAAGAAGTCCAACAAAGGGCCTTGACAAAAGGTAGTTTCTCAAAACACACAAACTGAAATGGCAAAATAGAAAATGGGAAATAATAATTATGCATGCATAACATAATTATAGCAAAGAATTCCTAACAAGCAAATTTCAATTATGCAACTATTATTATGCAGAAGGCTCTCATACCATAGATTTGGCTCACACAGGTTTATTAATCTTGGATATGTGGTAATATGAAGCTACTTTGTTGTTTGGTGAAAGTTGGATGAAGCCCTAACTTGATCATGGGGTTTTGAAGTGTGATAAGTTGAGATATTAAGTGTTATGTTGTGATAGATTTAGAGGGAGGCTTGAAGGGATTCTGTAAATAAATTGTAATCTTAACAAGCCTCTTTATTGAGAATATCAGTGAGAAGTGGGAGAATTAGGATGTTATTGGTAGCTAATAGTGCTTGTGTTAATTGAAAATTAACATTTAGTACTTATTGATGTAGATTATGGTGTAGGAAGATTTTCCTTGACATAAGAAGAGATTTAGTACCACGGGTAACCTTTTTAGTAACAAAAGGGTTGAGGTAACTAGATAATTTGCATTATTTATTGTCTTGTATAAGTTATTCTCAAGTTTTTCTTGTGTGTATATGTATGAATTTTGTAAAAGTTAACTATTTTAGAAAATAAGTGGAGTATTGATTTGTAAAATGTCAAATTTTTGAAGTAAGTAGTAATATTCATTATTTCTATTTAGAAAGTGATTTATGTATGGTCAAGTAGAGATATGTAGTGAAATGTGACATATTAGAGGGTGGGAGGTTACCCTAGTAGAGTCAGTGAAGATTAAGTCTATATGACACTGCTGGCAGCTCGGGATGCCACAGTTCATATTTCTCCTTTATGCCCAAAAATGGGTGCGATGTTGGAGACTTACTCTCCTTAGTACCTAAAAGGGTGTGGAGTTGGAGACTATGCTCCTTAGCATCCGTAGAATGAAGTGTTAGAGTAACGACACCCTAATTACTTATAATAGGGGGAACCAGTAGTTCAGAAGTAGTTTAGGACACCTTGATCGGGTAGTCCTACCATGGATGGTGAGCTTGGGAACCATACATGTGGTTTGGTTTCATGAAATAGCCTACCAGTTTGATCGGGAGTATTGGAGGACTGAGTGTTTAGTGATCATGCATGTAACTTGTGCTAATTTTATATGGTGTGGTTAGTTTACTTATTTTAATGCTTGTTTATAACTTGGCATGTTAATCGATGATATAGATTATCTTAGTTACTGAGATTTTTATCTCACCCTATGGTTATCATTTTATAGGTTCTACCATTGAGACTGAGCAAGGGAAGGAATCGGGCAAGGGCTAGGATACTTGCTACCTTATCATTGTAAAGCCTAATTTTATTGAGTCGTGTACATAAACTTATATGGATGATATTATATGTTGCTAACTAGGAATGCACGTCCTTTTGATTGTTTGTACTTGTATTCAACTATAATATTTTGTATTTTAGCCCAACATTGTATATGATGTGTATATGTGGTGATTTTTGTGGTAATGGGCTAAAATACTAATACAAGTGCAAAGAATATTTTATCTATGTGGTGTCAATGTATATGTAGTGTATTATGTGGCAATTGAGGCCAAATAGTGTAGATGGTGTTGATTTTGTATTTTGGCCATATTGGGTGAAATGGGCATTAAGTGGCCAAATTTTATTTTTGGTATGTTTTTGTGTATTTGAATAATCAATCAAGTATATTTTGGTCTATTGAACTTGGTTCAAGCCTCAAAATAGGTTAATGGTATAATTTTTTAGTTTTGGGTACTTGAATGCTTAAAAATCGCTTTAAAAACTGACTTGTACATCTGAGTGTTTAAAATTATCATACAATGTCAGATCATAATGAAACTTATACCATTAGTTAGCTTATTGAATAAGCTTCCCGATGACACTTGAATCACTCCAATTGGACATTGGATACAAAAATGGCATGCATTCGAAGTTCGTCCAGAAAAGTTGTCATAACAGCATTGTTGTCATGGACACATGCGCTGCGGTACATTTCGCACAAGCCACGGTGCATGGTACAGTAGCCAAAGTTTCCTTTCTGTGCCACATGCCACAGCACATGGACCACAAGCCATGGCGCATGTGCCAAAACACTCAAAAATGACATTTTTGGCCCTGTTTTGAAGTGTTTTGCTCCTCAAAACTTTTCCATGCTTCCCATACTTTTATAAATCGTTAAGTTTGAGCTCAAACTACAAATTTGAAGGGTTTTCACGGGATCCCAAATATTTCACAATTATTTTTAAAATAGTATTATTTTTAATCCTTATATATATATATATATAATGTGAGCTTATTTTGGTAATATCAAGGTAGACATTACAAGAAAATAGTTCATTTACAAAAGAATAGATAAAACAAAGTAGTAGCATGCATCCATTTAGAGGTATTTCATGGGATTGAGCATATTTTGAAATAAAAGTTACGCATTCAATTGTTGCCTATATATTTGATTAGAATAAGATAAGAATTGTCATATAGCTATTAGTAATAACTAACTAGGAAGAAAGAAACATGTAAAGAAACTAACAATTTAATTTCATCTTATGATTGCAAATAAGTTATCAACATTTGATTCCATTCAAAAAATTAAACTATGACAAAAAATATTCAATGAATCTTAGAGATACAAGATTATGATTAAATTTTAAGTGCGACTGCCAAACACCTACAAATTGTGTAAACGGGCGGGTATGGGTCACCCGTGGTCTTACCCGTTACCCGCCCATTTATGGGTAAACGGGTGGCTACTCGACCGTACCCATTTATACCCTTTTGCACTCATTTTTAAACGGGTGCAAACAGGTCTGGGCGGGTCTGGGCCACCCGTTTACCCACAACACCCATTGTCTTTAAAAAAAAAAGAAAAGAATCAAAACATATGATTTTCATCCCACTATAACTTAACATAAGTACTTAAGTAGCATCATTCTAAAAGTTTAAATCTATGAATAATATAAGGACAAATATTTTAACAACAAATACTAAATAAACAAGGATCAATCATTTTAATTTTAAAGTGAAAACTCATTTAGTCTTATCGATCCTCATTTATCTTCTTCGGAGTCACTTGATATGACAGAAGATTGAGCTATTGACTTTTCCTCTACAAAACAAATTAAAACAATTAGATTAGTAAATAATAATATATATCATATAATATGGAGAAT
This sequence comes from Prosopis cineraria, assembly GCF_029017545.1. Lineage (NCBI taxonomy): Eukaryota > Viridiplantae > Streptophyta > Magnoliopsida > Fabales > Fabaceae > Prosopis > Prosopis cineraria. The sequence continues at coordinate 767,457 of NW_026555338.1, forward strand.
TAAAATGAATATAAATATAATAACTTATTCATATTATTATTACCATCAACAGCACGTAAAGTCTCATCAAAATAGTCAATATCAATCTCTTCCAATGGGGTGCATGATGTTGATGATAGCCAATTCTGGGTGCAAATGAGTGCCTTAGCCATTTTTAAAGATAAGGAACTCCTGAAAGTATCTAGTACTTGACCCCCAGTACTAAAAGCAGATTCTGAAGACACTGTGGAAACAGGCATAGCCAACAAATCACATGCAATCAAGCCCAGAACTTTATACTTGGAAGAATTCACTTTCCACCATGCCAAAATGTTAAAACTATCATCATAAGCATCAACTAAATCTGCATTTAGGTACTCTTTCACTTTTAAAATTGTTTTCTTTGGACACTTACTCATTGCAGTGGCTAAGAAATCTTGCATTGCCACATCTATAATTTTTTTAGAAGATGAAGGAGCTTGCTTTCCCCCACCACTGGCACTGTTATCCCCCACCTCCGTACCAATTTTAGATGCTTCACTACTACTGGCTGTAAGAGTTACAGAGTACTCATCAAACAAGCGATGCAAAAGCCCCATAATCTTGTTTTTCATCATTTCCCTCTTCGTGTAATCACCAATAAAATGTTTAAAAGCAACTTCAACATAAGAAAATTTGTATTTAGGATCAAGAATCATAGCTATCACCAATAATGGATTCATGTTTTTTGCCTTTCCCCAATACTTGTCATACTTACTTTGCATCCTTTTTACCATGTCACTAAACAAAGAATTAGATTCAACTACAATTGAATCCAATCGTGTCTTAATTGCAACTATATTTTGAAAGCATGTGTTTGATGTGACATAATTTAATCCAGAAAATTGAAGAGTCATAGTATAGAACAACTCCAGAAAGGTGAGAAATTCCTTTGCCATACTCCAGTCATAGGCATTAGGAGGTTTAACTGTACCTTCATCACCATCATGATCACCAAGTTCATCTTCATCCTCCTCTTCCATCCTATCAACATAGCTTGAGCTGGAAGACAGTTTAACTTTCTTTTTGAAGTAGTTCTTGTAATCTTGATCCTCATCCTCCATTCTATCAAAGACCTTAGTGAATTTAACGGCATTCTGCAACATGATGTATGTTGAATTCCACCTATTAAGATAAGTAAAAGATTTAAATGTTAGAAAAAATTGCATATCATAATGCAAACAATCATAATTTAATAATTATGTAACTTACCTGGTGGGACAATCCATGCTAAGAAAACTCTTTGAATCAATTCTCAATTTTTCAACAAGCTCCTTAAATTTTTTAAGCCTACCAGGAGAAGATCTAACAAACTTAATTGCATGCCGAATAAGTTCAATTGATTGATTCATATCTTTAAGGCGTTCTGAAGCAATTAAATTCAAAATATGAGTAGCACACTGCATTTGCAAGAATTCTCCATCACACACTAGACCTCCCAAATCCTTCAAATGCTTTTTTAAAAACACAATAGCAGAATCATTAGAAGAAGCATTATCAACTGTAATTGCAAATACTTTCTCAATACCCTAATAGAATAAGCATCCCTCAATTTCATTGCCAATGGTATCCCCTTTATGGTTTTCCACCACACAAAAATTCAAAATTCATATCTGTAATGTCCATTCCTCATCAATCCAATGATTTGTCAAACACATATAGTTGGAATTTTGAATTGAAGTCCAACAATCTGTGGTGAGAGACACATGAACTTTAGATTTCTTAAAATACCTTTTCAAATGTTTCGCTTCTTCTAAATATATCTTGTAGAACAACTTAGCTATAGTGGTGTGAGAGGGGCATGTAAATCTCGGTTCAAGCACTTCCAATATTTTTTTAAAACCTTGCCCTTCCACAACTCAAAATGGCATCTCATCCAAAATGATGAATTCAGCAACTGCTTTTTTACACCTTTCTGCATTATACGAGTGATAAGTCATTGATTTACCAAAGGAAGTAGAGAGTAAGGACTATCCCGCCTTGGCTTTGTTTGGATTCTTTGGGCAAGAATCAAAATGCCGCCAAAGGTTCTTAGTCCCAGTTTTAGAAGAATGGCCAGCAAAATCCTTTCCACAATAGTTGCATTTAGCCCGATACTCACCTTTTTTGTTTATAAACTTCTCAAAATGATTCCACATTTTAGATGTTGTACTCCTTTTATGTTTGGAGGGTGGTGCTTCTTCAACTTGGATAGGTTTAGACTCAATGGGTGCTGTGACGGTGGTGGTAGTTTTAGGTTCATGGTCCCCTTCCATAGCTTGTACCATGTAGCCTTGTACATTTTCCATAGTGAATGTTAAAGTAAAAACTATATAACAACCAAACCAAATCAATCATAAACATATTTAATGTTAGGTGCAGCACCTTAACAATCACACACAATACAAATATCATTACCAACAAGCATTGAGAAATGGACAATGTCTTGTAAGAAAGACTAAAGAGTCTTGATAGACTTCAACATTAAAAAAAATATGCCACCACCAGCAGTAAATTAAAGCAAATGTAGAAGTTTGTTTATAAATTTTCAATACACTAAATCTATCTAAAAATTTGTTTAAAATATAGAACTTTGTTTGCAATCAGTGAAAATTATAGGCAGAGCAAAGTACCAAACCAATAACAGCCAGCCAGAAAAATTAAACAATGTGATCAATATAAGGGGATCAGAGTAGGCTGCCATTATTTGGAAAAGGCCTACCTGGAGCATTAAAGTGAAAGGCATTTAATTTTAAAGTATGTTGCCACTGATCCATTTTCAAAGTAAGATGGTACTTAAAACTTTGAGTTATCATAGATCCCTTTACAACTTGGAGCATGCCTTTAGCAACATTACCAATTAAGATAATGAATCCATAGCAGCAGATTGAATCCTAGGTATAAGAATGGATGCTCCTTAAATTTGCCAAAAATCCATAATATATTATCCACATTGAACAAGACCCTTCGGTAAAATAGAAAAAATGAGGCATACTAGACTATCCATTCTCATTATCATACAAATGCCCAAAATGCGAAAGCATTAAGGAAGGAAATTTCAATCAATTGCAGTTCATTATACTTCAAAAACGAAGCTCACCCATATAAGTTATGATTTCGATACAGCGAATCAGCGATACTCATATAAAAAATACAATACCTTAGGATACTCCAGTGCTTACAAGGCTGTAAAAACTTAAAATGTCACTTGCTACTGGTGAAGCAAAATGGAAAACTAGACCAGAGGATGAGAACCGAAGTGCTAGAGGATGAGAGGATTAGCTCGGCAGCTCGCAGCCTCGCACCTCGTAGCTCAGCAGTTAGCAGTCGCACACTCTAAGAGGACCAATTTAGGGCACAGCTGAGAGTGAGACTCTCACTATCTCACACACCGACACAGCTGAGAGAATGGGCATATGATTTCATGGGTCATGATAGAGCAGAGTTGGTTTACGGGTTCAGACTCAGTACTTCAGTTTCAGTGTTTCACAGTCACACTCACGCCTTCAGTTTTAGCTTGAAACCAAATTGGTTTGTGGGTCTTTTTTTTTATTTGAAAACAATCCCCAGCCCAAAACCAAATACATCTCAGACAATTAGGCCCCGTCTCCAGCCACAGCTAGCATTGTTTTTTAAAAACATAAATGGGCCGGTACGGGCCACCCGTATCCTTACCCGTCACCCGCCCGTTTATTGATATACGGGTATATACCCGCCCATACCCATTTATTTTACTTAAATAACAGGTATGGGTTTACCCGTTTAATAACAGGTCGGGCGGGTATGGGCAGGTATACTGCTTACCGGGTAAATTGCACAGTCCTACCTACAATCATGGCAAGTTCAAAACTATAACACATAGAATAATATATTTCTCAGTTGAATCTACAATTTAGTCAAAGAAGTGATTTGCATAAATAATTGATGTTACAAGATCATGATGCTCTAATAAATTTCTATTTCAGTACTTATTCCATAGGTATAAGGCAATTTGAATGCAAGTATGCTTTTGTCACGAGAAACATTTTAAAGATCCAACTTTATCATAATGTTGGATATTATAGAATATGTTTAGTATTTCAAAAGGAGTTACTATGAATTAAATTAATATTAATTACCATAACCTCCTACTTAAATATATTTATTTAACCTTTTTTTTGTAACTGTTTTTTAATTGATATTAAGATGTTTTCATTGCCCAGTATTATGAGATCTACCTATAAAAGGCAGTGCTTGCCACAAGTTCAAAAAGAGATTTGGTACTCTCAAACTTTCTCTCTTCTTCTATCATACTGATTCATTGTTGAGTTTTTTGAGTATATTTTGTGAATTTCTGTTGTTCTGTGTCCCTATTTTTAGTAAGAAGAGTTTATTTAATTTTTGAGAGCTGTCATGCGATCAACCTGGTATGGCGAAATAACTCTTAGGGACAATGTCTTTAGGCATGACTCAAACTATATTTTTAGCTATTGGTGCCAACAATTTTAAGAGCTACTCTCAACAAGTTAATCTTGTTTGGTTTTAATAAACTGTACCTAATAGAGGTATGCAATGAGGCTGTGAGATTCAATGATATTTATGAATAAAATATCACTTGATATGGCAATATATTAATTGAATATATGGAAAACCTATGGTCAATCTGGGGATGATCATGATTTGATTTCAAGACTGATAAAATTTCACAAAAACCAATATATTTGCATATCGGTGATGGATTTTGTGATCTCATCTCATTTGATTGTGATGCTACCATACTTTGTCATGGTAATATACATTATGATTATAAAGAGTGGAAAAATATGCACCTTTATATATATATATATATATTAAGGTGTGTTTTATAATTTTGGCAGCATTGAGACATAAAGTTATTTTGTTCTGGTTCCAGTATTAAATTGAGACAATCGTAGTATTGATTAAATTGTTAAAGCATTGCTGATGTTAAAAATGAGGATTTGATGGTCATTGAATTGATGGAGACAATAATTTTTACGTTAGGTCCGTTACTTGCTGATCTCGTCATACATATATTGACCGATAATGACACATGGAAGAGGTTTATTTCCCTTGTCATGGCATATGAGAAATATGATGATAAGAAAAATTGTGATGATATATTTAGATTCTAATTCAATTAGAGTTATTGAGAATGTATGAAATTTTCATATGATTAAAATATTTTAAAGTGTAGAGTTGTCTAGCAAAAATTATTTTACTTTATTAAAAAATATATACATGTGTTATACTAAATTGTTAGCCTCAATTTATAAATACCGAGATATTATTCTATTGTGATTTAGAGAAAATTAATTAAGAGGAGGCTATTATTTACATGATGGCAAAATTTGTTAATTATACAATTTGTGTGGCTTAGCTTGAAACAAGTGTTGTGATGATGATACAAAATTTAATTATTTATCTAGTGTAGATAAATTTATTTTAAATAGGTGCATGATCTATTTATTTTGGCATAAATATTCATTATTATGGACAATGATTTATTTATATGTGTTATGGTCCATATGAGAAAAATAAAATATTTTGTGAATAGTGGATCCTTGTTCTATAAGATATACTAATATTAATTGAATTATGTATTTATGTGAGAAGATTCACTAGTGATTATCCATCTTTAGTGGTGATGAAAACAAATATAATAACAAGATCATAAAGTTTATTACTCTGAAATTGGAGGCTAAGTTGTGAAAAATCTCCATAGCAATAATTTTGGTGTAAATATGACACTCAATGTCGATGAGCATCCATGATATAGTTATGTTAAGTAAAGATTGAGCATATTAAATAGTCTCATGAGAGAATGAGACAAACAAGCATTTGAAAGATATCATAAATGTTGGTATCACATAAAATGGATTTCCATTGTATTAAAATAATACAATGATGTAGATTTAATTTTATATTCATGAGGAAAAACCCATTTATAGCCAAATAAAATATTATGTAAGCCAAAGTATATTGCTCTAAAGTTGGCTAGAAATGAGGTTACATAGTTGAGAAACTTCTTAGTGAATAATATTACATTGAGAGAAAAACTAACACACATTATGTCGATATTTGTGTAATTGCAAATGGCAATAGTCATTGCAAAGAGAGCAATGGCCAAATGGTGATAGTCATTGCAAAGAGAATAATGGCATAGGTAAAAGAGGGAGTTACCTCAATCAATTATGTAAGAACAGATGTAAATCTGACAGATCCATTAACTGGCCCCTAGGGAATAATTTTAATTATTTAAATGTCGAGGGAAATAGGACTTAGGCCTATTTGAAATTAACAGCGATAGCAACCCAACTTTTGTGATTTAAGATTCTGTGAAGAAGGGTCAATGTATAAGAACAAGTCACTTGTTAGTTCTGCTGGCACTAAATTTTCTGTCCCTTCCTATGACTTGAGAAAGTGCTAGAATGCATTGATCAGAGGCTAAGTGAAAGCTCTTAATATTTTCATAGTCCTCATGGATGGTGTATTCATTGCAGATACACTTGATGAAAACACTTATACAAATGTGGAGTGAGGCTGTTGCTATGAGATCGTGGTGAAATCTTTAAAGAAATTGTTAAAACCAAGTGTGCCCATGGCTAATAACATGCAAAACTGCGTTAACAATTGAAATTATAGGGGTATAATCTAACTAATAAGACCTTTAGTATACAACCAAGATCAGTTGGTTCAATAATAAAGTTACACCGATTGTTCTGTGTGCTAAGTTTTATTAGTTTAGGTTTAATTCAAGTCAAATGACACCATATTTGAAGTGATTATCTTCTCTGTGAATAACTCAAATAGTAGTGGTCCTTCTGACACATGCAGGGGATTGTTACAATTGTGTCAAAAAGGAAAGTCCCATATTGCTCAAATGAATGGAGGCCTTAATACATGTATACTAAGGTAAGAGCTTGGGCAAGTAAATGGGTTTAGAGGAGAAGTGGGCTCATGCAAATACAATTACTCAAGCATGAGCTAAATGTGGTATCAAACAAAATGGGTATTTTTTTTTAAAAAAAGTTTTGAAAACTATTATGTGGAGTTACAAATTATTTGGACAAAATATTTTTCAAGAAAATTTTCCTTCCTTTTAAAATATGTGAGAGATTGTTGGATAGTATAGAATACCTTTAGAATTATTATGAATTAAATTAATATTAATTACCATAACCCCCTACTTAAATATATTTATTTAACCTTTTTATTTTTTGTAACCATTTTTTGATGGATATTAAAGTAGTTTTATTGCTTAGCATTATGGGATCTGCCTATAAAAGGCAGTGCTTGCTATAAATTCAAAGAGAGCTTTGATACTCTTAAACTTTCTCTCCTCTTCTATCATACTGGTTTATTATTGAGCTTACTTTTAATAGGAAGAGTTTATTTAATCCTGGGGAGCAGCAACAAAATTAACCCAGTGTGGCGGAATAGCTCTTAAAGATAGTATCCTTGAGCATAACTCAAACGATATTTTTACCTATTAGTGCTAACACATAAGACCTCTTTAGACAGATAGTCATGTAATAACTACATAAGAAATTTTTAATATAAATTTTTTTAATAGTCAGCAATATCACAATCACTAAGTCATAATCAACACAAGGAATTTATACCAATATAACAAACCATGATATGCTTCAATGCCAAGGAAAAAATAATAACATGGAGGCCTAAAAAGATGAGCGATACTACCCTAAAGTTTATGCACAGTAAACTACACATAAGGCTTTAAGAATGCATATTTAATTATGCACAAACATGCATAATTTAAACAAAGAGAATGCACAGATAGATTTAAGAGCAGAGGGAGAAAGGCATTTAATGTCCAGCTTATAAGGAGAAAGAGAAATAGAAAGACACATAGATATTTAAGCCTTTTAAACTATTAAAAAACAAAAGAAAAAGAGAAGAGCCATAAAATATTTGATCCAATTGTTAGTAGAGCTAAACTCATTGCCTCTCTACCATAGAGTGAGTGTCTTTTTGAAATCAAATAATATTGAAAAAACTTTTTCCCCTTTCTTTTTTTAAAGAGTTACTGATCTATTCTGTCACAGGAACTTCCAATTATGAATTCAAATTTGGAGAGTTTGATCTCTATAGAACGAATTAAGAAACGCTTGCAAGATTTGGCAAGAGGATATATATTTGGATACTAGCACTAAAGAATAAATAAAAATTTTTTTATCAAAGAAATAGTAGAAAATTTTGAGATTAGGCTATACAAATTAGAACAGTAGGAAAATTATACGCATCCAGAATAAGAAAATGATTCAACCACCTCTTTTATAATGCAAAAAGTATAAGAAAGTTTATAGGCCATTGCATACATTTACATTAATGATCCTAAGAATTGAGAGGAAGAGAATGCAAAGACATATTCAAAATCAATGGGAGAGAGGCATTTAATTAATATTCAGTTCATGGAGATAAAGTGAAATAGAAAGGAATTTTTGAATATTGAGGGCCTGTTTAGCAACTTGTTTTGAGAATAGTTTTTTGCTCTTCAAAACAAAAAAAAAACAAATGTGTTTAATAACATGTTTTCAAAAAGTAGTTTGGAGAAAAAAAATCAAATATTATTCTTGAGAACAGAAAAATAGGAACATCTTTTAAGTATTTTAGGATTATTGTTCTAGAGAACAAAGAAGAATGAGAAAAAAACTTATTTTTATTATTTTTTGTTTTTAGAACACATTCTACAAAACACTAATTCTCATAACAATAAAAAAATTAGTTTCAAACTGGCCCTAAATTTTTTTAATTTTTGAAAAAAGAAAAGAAGGATAAAAGGGATGTGATATGATTAGATGATAGGTTAGAATATGTCTAGATTTAATAAATATAACATACGGTGAGTTTATTATATATATATATATATATATATTTATATATACTCATGTGTGTGTGTGTGTCTTTTATATATATATATATATATATATAAGGCTCATATTCATTTTCAGAATATTCACCTTCATAGTTACTTAATCTAATGGGGTCATTATTGGTCCTGTTGGTGAACCACCACCACCACTATTTGTCATCATACTTGTCTCCTTTCAATTTGGCTCTATCTAGACAGATAATCTACAACAAGATTATTTTTTCCTTTGATATATTCAATTTCATAATCATAGTAAGACATATTTGATTGCCATTTAATTAACATTTTATTACATAATTGAGCTATTTTTATTCTTTTATTTAACCAATATTTTACTTGAGTATTATCAGTTCTTATAATAAATCTACTGTTAATAATAAATAATTCAAACTTTTGTACAACTTCTACTATTGCTAAGAACTCTTTCCAATTAGAATGATATCTAGTTTGATATTCATTGAATTTTTCACTTGCATATCTAGTTATTACTTCTTCTTTTCCATTGATGTGATATAAAGCTGCTCCCCAATAATTTTCACTAGCATCTGTATAAATTATTCAAATTACATCATTATTTATTGGAATAGTTAATTTGGGTAAATTTTGACATAAATTTTTTATCTGGTTTACTATTTTTTTATTCTTATCCTATATCCATACTGTTTTTTCTCCAACTAATTTACTTACTTTAGTTGTTAACTTAGATAAGTTTGGAATATAATTTTTGGCTTGATTTTCTAATCCTAAAAATGATTGAAGTTCTTTTTTATTCTTTATTTTATCAAATTTTAATATCTTTTTACTAATATGTTCTTGTAATTCTATTCCATTATTAGTCATATATTGGCCTAAAAATCCTATCCTTTCTTTTTTTTAATTCAACTTTTTTAGGTGATATATTTAATCTTTTTTTTCTATAAGATTTATAAATTTTTCTAAGTGATTTTCATGTCCTTTTTTATCTTTAGAAAATATTAATATATCATCTATATATATTATAGCAAAATCTCTTATTGGTAATAATAATTTTTTCACATATTCTTGAAATATACTAGGGCTATTATGAAATCTCATTGGTAATACATTCCATTAATATAATTATTTAAATGTACTAAAAGTAGTATATTTTTTATGAAATCTCATTGGTAATACATTCCATTAATATAATTCTTCAGATGTACTAAAAGTAGTATATTTTTTACTTTCTTCTTCTAATTTTATTTGAAAAAATCCTAATTTAGAATCGAATTTGCTAAATATAGTTTTTCCTCTTATTAAGTTAAATAACAAGTCTATTTTTGCGATTGGATATCTATTTCTTATTGCTAACTTATTTAATTTTTTATAATTTATTACTAATCTAGATTTTTTTTCTTCACTATGTTTTACTACAATCATTGCTGGTGATAAATATTCATATCTACTTTCTCTTGTTAAATCATATTATTTTATTTCATTAATATGCATTATAAATTCCTTTTTATCACTTTCTGTCCATAAATATGGTTTGTAATTTATTTTTTTACTATAATCTTTCAATCTATTTTTGCTAAAGGTTTAGATTTTTCTAATGAATTAAAGGATTTTTACTAATTATTTGAAATGGAATGGGACTGGAAAGTACATAAGAAGTCACATTTGGATGGATGAGAGAAAGAGTTTAACATTTATTATTATTTTAATTTAATAATATAACTAGTTTCTTTATTTTTTTAATATTTATAAGTTTTTTTTATAAAGCAATTATACTCAAAATATCATGAAATACTAATTATGGGTAATCTTTATTAAATTTTTTTATTCATTTGTCATGAAATTTGTTTATCTTTTGTTCAAACAATAAAAACTCATACATTTCTCTCTCACATTGACTGATCAGTGTTGCCATACACATCAACCTCTATTGTAAAATGATCATGTCTCTCTCTTTCATTTGCACATACATTTACATAAGTTATTAAGCTAGCTAAAATGAATGGAACAACCACAACAAAAAAAGAATGATTTTTAGATAGCTCAAAATTCATCTCTAAATAGCTCAAAAACTGTACATGGCATCACTAAAAGTGACGTTGCTAAATATTAAAAGATGTAATTTTTTTTACCCATCTTTAAATGGAGATGGATTTTGTGTATCTCTAAATTAAATTTTCTCATTTCTAATTTCAATTTACAACTTAGGGAAAAAAAAGAAAAGAAGTTTGATTGTAATATTTGATAGCCAAACAAACCTCAATATTTACTTTAAATTTATTTGATTTTGTGTTATAAAAATGTAAAATATATTTTTGGGATACTTATAAAATGAAAAAGATGCATAATTGATTTATAAAATTGATTAATAAGATTGATTTTAATTAGAATTGAGAATCAAAATTAAAAGTAAGATTTATGATGAAAAATAAGATTAATTTTAGTTTGGTATAATAAATTTATGATGTAAAAACTAGAATGGCCATAATAGTGGTATGCCTATGCTATAAGAGAGGGAAATAAATTGTAATTATTATAAAAATTAAAAAAAGTGCATCAATTTAGTTGTTGCTAGATGTAATTTTTTCAAGAAGATACATTAATGTTAAAGTGTACGTCTAGCTTTTGTTAGATAAGAATCAATCTTTTTATTTGAATTATGAATAATATTTGCATTGAAAAATTTGTTGCAATCCACTTTTAAGGAGGTAACTGTTTTAGTTTATGTGACTATACAAATTGAGAAATGTATATAATTGTTTTTAAGTTATATATGATAAAACATAATAGTTGTTATAAAAGCTTGTTCTATTATTGATAGCAGCCTATGTCATAGGCATCGAGTTTGCATGGCAAATATATCATTTTGATTATGTTGAGTACAATTCAACCTTTTCTTGCTTTTTGTTATTTTACAATTTCTCATCGTGGAAAAGAAGATAGAAAACAACATAATTACATAAATAAAAATTAGTTTAGTTGGTAAATATTCAAATCTGATTTCTTTACAACGATGCAAGAGAAAAACCAATAATATGAGTATATATTCATCCTAATTTGTAACTTAAAAAATAAAATTCTTTTGCTTCCATTCCTCGTTTGAATACATAACAAAGAATAGCCTATGAAAAAGTACTATTTTACTAATTGATTTGCCTATTACTAGATAATACAATAGTAAAATTATATGTTTTTATGGAAAAATGTGTGACAAGCCTTGAAATGAAAGGACAAAGGTAGGGAAAAAAATCAATACATTTTCATTTATATAGGCCATGGGAAAATGAATGTGTAACATGATGAAATGAAATGAAAAAAAATATAAAAAATAATTTTTATATTAAATTTGACAAGTTACTCAATCTATCTGGACAGTTTTTAGAAATAGAAATTAGCAGATGGAGTACGATGAAAGATGAGTATTGAAAATATTTAAAATAATTATTAAAAATTAAAAAATTAAATACTAAAAAATGTCAAAGATGAGTATAGAAAAAAATTAAGTCATGAAAATTTTAATTCTAATTATATACCATTGTCCTTTTCTAAAATTTTAATATGATTAATTGTAAATAATATTTTTAAAGTCATGTATGTGCCATTCTTTCTAATAGAATTAAAAAAAACATGTGTGACATTACTTGGAGTTAAATAAAATGGGTTTAATTATATGTGGGGCAGTTTTGACTTATCTCACATAACTTGATTTATTAGTTTTAGCTCACTATAGGATCTACACTACCCATCTGATTTATTAATTTATTAATTTATATTTATTAATTTTTTATATGATATAATAAAAAAAGTAAGGAATATAATATGCTGCAGTACTCAAATTTATAGTATTACTTTTTTTTTACTTTGTTAGGCAGTTCTTTTTTATTTTATTCTTTAGATGGACCTTAGATGTGCTATATAAGTTGTCCTCAGTCCTCAACTTCCTCTACATTGCTAAACTCCTTTCTAACTCGCTCCTTATTCGATTGATTCGCTACTCTTAATAGCCTAGTCCTCCTCCTCTCTTGACCATTGCTCTCTCTTCTCATTCGCTCTTCTTATATTCGACTGGTCCTCCTCCTCTCTTGACCCATTGCTTTGTCTTCTTATCGGCACTTTTTATTTGATTGGTCCTTCTCCTCTCTTGATGACTCGACTCATTGCTCTCTCTTCTTGTTCAACTGGTCTTCTTCCTCTCTTAATGCTCCACATCCAACTCTCCTCTCAGTTGTGTTTACTCACTGCTCTCTCTCCTTATTCCACTGGCCCTCTTCCTCTTGACCCCACGCTCAACTCTTATGTTTCAAGTTTATTTTTATAATTATATATATATATATACACACTTGATAGAGTTAGGCTTTTCTTTAATTTAAATGTTTTATTTTATATTTTTGATGTTCAAACATTTAGAATAGATTTATACTTTAATCATTATTTTTATTTTTTCATTTTCTCATTTACTAACTTGCAGTTTTTAATATGTCTACATGTGTTCATTGGGATGTGAGATGAACAAGATTCTTGATTCAGCTGATGGTCACCTACAAAACTCAAAATATGAACACAGATATGTCTAAGCTTCTACCAGAAATAAAGGACAATTGGATAGTAGCTTTGAATCACCAATTTGGTACTAACATGTATACTCATGCAAGAGTAGAGCACAAAATTTTATTTTTAAAAACTCATAAAAATAATGTAAGTATTTTTATTTATTTTTTAGTAAATTTAATATTTATTATTTTAATATTTATCATTATTAATTATTTTTAAATTTTATATAGCCAATTATTCTTGGGTGAGGTTTTGGTCTAAATGCTTGTCAAGAAGTAGATCCTAGATATCTACAAGCTTTAAATACAATATTTCCTCCTGATGAAGAAGTTTCAATAGTTTTACAGCCAGAGCCACAGTTAGAGCCATCTTATCCAACTCCACAATAATTTGTTAATTTTTTAATGAACATGTTTAGAAATAATAAAATAACGGAAGTAGAACTTCATCATGCTCAAGCCAGTCTTGGTTATGAGTATTTTGATTATTATAGGGGGGTCTTGTATAACACTAGATTTGATCCTACAAATCTTGATCGGCATAGGAGAGTTTTTTTAATTATGGTAGAAAAATGTAGAAGTATTTTAAAAGATTGAAAAAGAAGATATGATATGTAATTTTTTCTATTTTCTCTATATTTAATATTTTATTAATATACATTTTATTTTTAAAAAAATAAATAAAGTGAGTAAAGAATAATTAATGTGCAAGTTGTTAGATAAAAATAGATAAATATTAATATATGTAAATTTGAGTGAAATTTTCAAAGCGAGCACGTAACATTTTTTTTTGTAAACTCTTTTTGAATTGCAGTGGATAGTCACTTTCCAGTCTTATGCTTGTCATACGCCAAAGCTGGCATGCTAGTTCTCATAATAATAGCAATATATTTGACCAGACTTAGAATTTAAGCAAAGTCGAGTCTATTTATCTTTGCTGGTGAAAAGAAAAAAAAAAGTTCTATTCATCTTTACTTTTTTTGGAACTGAAACACACGTGAATTGTACCCAACTCCCTCCTCATGGATCATTTCTCAAGGAAACCAAGCTCCTTTTGCATCTCACTCTCATATACTTTTTTTATTTTTTATTTTGAAAAATAAAAAATGTTTTTTTCAAAAAACATTGTTAAAAAATATAATTATTTTTATCAATTTCTATTATAAATTGTTATCATCTACTGCTCTTAAGTCAGACTATTTTTAATTTTAAAACTGTTTGTAAAGTAACATAACTAAATAAATTTTATTTTAGTTTATTTTAAAAAAATCTAAAAACCATATTATAAAATTACAATTTTAAAAAAATAAAAAATGAAATAGAAATTAAACAGGCCCTAAGCTCGGCATCTGAATTATGTATGTGTAGATATGTATACATGTTGGTTCAGAAGGAATAAAAGTCTTTTTAGCAATTCACCAAAAAAAAAAAAAATCTTTTTAGCAAAAGGAGCAATGGAAAATGCTACACGTTTTCTTGCAACGCTGTATATGGAGCCCCACACCCACACACAGACACTATTTATATAGATATTTTTTGTTATTATATTTTATTAGTATGTATTATGATATACTAATTATATATGGATATGTATTGTTATTCTGTTTTATTAGTATGTATTATGATATTATCTCATCTTAAATTATTTTATAATTGGGCATGAAGTGTTTAATTTGATAGCTATTTTGTTGCATGATTTTTATATTTAAACAATAATAATATATTAATATGGCCTAGACCTCTGAAAATCATCTTAACATAATACAATGTCACCTCTTTTCGGCTGGACTAAAAACATGACCTCTCACTAAACAATCCATCCCTATAAAATCTATACCTACATTAATTTGGAATGCTTGCATGAACAATGACTGAACAGTAATTTACCAGAAAAGCGCCCACTTTTTTCCTTGTTTTTTAAAAAAGGATTCAATCTAACAACAAACGTTATATTAATGCATTTGTGTGAAATTTAATAAATAAATTAGGTTAGCTACAAATTAGGTAACTATTTTATTAGACGGTGAGATTCGATTAAAAATATATTATATTTTTTAATGGAGAGAGTATGTTTTTTCATGTTCAATCGTACTTATTTATTTAATTATTGTTTTGATTTGATAGGATGAGATTACTAATTATAATATTTTGTTATTACTGCTAATTATAATATTAACATAAGCACTTGTTAGTTTCCACCATCTATAGACTTATACTAAAAGGAAAATAAAGCAAAGTGTTTTGACAAACTATTCACCCTTGCTTGGTGGGATATTGAGTGGTTATGTTTAGGTGGGATCCATTTTTAGAGAATTCTTTTCACCTTGTGAGAAGGAACAATTGATATTAAAGATGTATTGAAGACCATCCAAAAAAATGAAAGTCAAGATAAGTGTAAGGTGATAGGTGGTAGAGGATACTCTTAAATTTTTGAATAAAGAGTACGTGATACGGCACAATTCTTGAAGCATGTTGCATTAGCTATGGGCCTACAAGGATTAGAATATTGAATCCTTCCTTATAGCATAGACATACTATTATAACATAGGCATATTGTTATAACATCGGCATATAGACAAGACAAGCATTTTATTTTATTTTTGATTGATAGAAAGTTTTATACATCAACCAACCAATGGTTATATTTTGTGTAAATTCTTCAAAGAAGTCTTCAATACTAAAATAAAGTGCATGTCAATGGTATCATAGAAATAATATCATATGTAACTATCAAAGTTAAAATTGTAATTGTATATATTATCACAATCTAATTTGATTTGATTAATTATTTAAAATAGAAAAATTTGATATACATTTCATACCTGCGTCTCTTCTTCCTTTATTTTTACATTATCAAAACAAAAAAAATTAAATATTTAAGTGTGAGATTTTAAATGTAAAATCTAAATCTGTTAATAAAAATACCATTTGAAATTAATTTAACTATTCAAATTTCAATAATAATTTTGTAAAATATAAGAACTGTCAAACTCCATTTAGTGATTTCAAATTTGTAATATTCTCTCTATCATAAAAGCCTACATGATATAAATTAATAAATAAATTCAAAATATTTAAAATTATCCTCTAACATACTCCACTCTTTCCGTTAAAAATATAAGATATTTTTTAGAGGTTGAATGTTAAAAATTATAAAACATTTCTAATATTTCAAAGTATAATTTATATTTATTTTAAAATAAAATTTATTATTAAATAAAGGTAAATACAAAAGATGACCTTAGTTACAAGATTATTTATTTATTTATTTATTAGAAAATAAAATTTAGTTAAAAATATCTCATCTATTTAAACAAGGGGAACAGGACTCAAATTTTCAACACTTTAATTATTCATATTTTTGCTATTTTTTTTTAAAGAACCTCATATATGTACACGTAATGAGGAAGGTTATTGCAGTAGTGAAGAAGAGATAGAAAAGTGAAGAAGAGGTGGAGTAAAATGAAATGAAGTTTGGTAGTACGTGTTTTTAAGGAGTGAAATGAAAGAGGAATACCTTAAGTTACAATTACAAGGCCAGGATAATTGCATTGGTTTATTTATTTATTTATTTATTTTTTGCCGACACATTGCATGAGTGAAATGAAAGGGGAATACCTTAGTGTTACTGTTCTGGTACCTTGCTTATATAGCAAGTGCTTGTTTAATCCTAAGAAACTTCCGGTCCATCATCCTAATATGTTGAAATAGTTCTTAATGACAATGTCCTTTGGTACATCTTAAGCAGCTCAGCTCTCAGTTTATCTCCATTCATCCAACAGCAAGCGGTTCTCTTCTCCTCCAGTTGTGTGTTAGTTTTGGACCGACTACCTACTCGGTTCTTGGTTGAACCAGTCAAACTGGCTGGTCCAATCTGATTCTAATAACCATGTTAAGATCAGAACAAAAAAAATGAAGAGAATTTGATAAGATAACATGAATTTAGTGAAGAACATGAGATATAGGAAGATCATGCAATTTTTTTGAAAAAATTTGATAGGGGTAAAATAATCTTTTTCACATTAAAATTACTTAATAGATAAGTCCTTAAAAATTAGAAAATAATTATAAATTTTGAATTACCTATTAGTCATTTAATTTGTATATTTTGAAAATATTTTCTTAGCAATACCCCTTTCAAAACTTTTTTTCTTGAAATTTCAAACTTCTATTTATGTGCCTTTTATTTCTAAATAAAAGTGTGCTATTAAATTTTGAGAGAGAATTTGAAGAGAATTTTAAGGGGAATACTATAGCAAAATTTGTTTTTGAAGTGTTTAAATTCTGTTGTACTATTAAATGAGTCATCGGCATTAAATCTACTTTATTATGAGGTGAAATTTTGTTGTACTATTAAATAAGTTATCGGCATTAAATCTACTTTATTAGGAGGTAAAATTTTGTTGTACTATTAATTCATTTAGATTGTGAAACTATAAATTACCCTATTTGTAAAATGGCATTAATTTGAGTAATCTCTCAAGAGTATGTATCATTGTGATTGAGAATATGGATGTAACTTTTGAAATATGTTTTTTTATGACTCAATATTGATTACTACCTCATGTGTTTCTTTTATTGGGAATGAAAAGATTGAATTATGCTCTTGAAATGTATCCATATTTTGATATAGTTTATCAAATTGCCACTTGCAATTAAATTAATTGACATGCACTAATATGAGTTAGTTGGACCTTGGTTATTGAGTGATTGTACTCACCTTATTATCTTAATATTACAGAAAATAACTCAAGAGGATCGGATAGAGGAAAACAGCTAGAGAAATATGACTACAATCCTATTAGTAGGCCCCTTTATTTTGAATATTCATGCATATATGATGATTGAAATTGCTAACTAGGATTAATCCATTTTGCATCTTACTTGCATTATGTGTTATGTGAGTGGTAAATATATTATAGGCCCTAGGGTGTGCATTTGTGATTTATGGCATCGATAGTAAGGCCAAAATACTAGTGCAAGTAAGAGTTGGGCATAACATGTGTTGTTTAAGGATTATTTAATGAATTAGGTGATTTTAGCTCCCCTTTCTATTTTTGAGATTAAGGGATGGAGCATTGAAAATGTAATTTATAAGAGTCATGTGTGTGGTAGTGTGTTGCACAGGTTCCATTTAGGTGATTGCATGTGATCTATAATACTGTACTAGGAATAAAAAATATAATTAATAGAGGTTACTAAAGAAATTAAAAAACTATAGTTATTTTTTTATCTTTTTACAAAAATTAATACAATTCAACTTTCACTCTTCTTTTCCATTTTTAAAAACAATATATATTAATGAGGACTAATTTAATATAAAATTTAATTTATATGTAGTAGTAAGACTGTTATAACCATACTATAAAATCAGTTAATTTAATATATTATACAGGGTGATAATGAGCAGAGGGATGCACATTCCTACATTGATTGCATTATAGCCTATGCTGCATAAGAAGTAGGAACTAGGATGGAAAAAGAATGATAGTGGGGTCCAATTATACTTACAAGCCTATTGAGGAAGGAAGTGTATGTAGGAAAGAAAAATAACATGTTGGTGTCAGTTAAATTTTATTTATTAATTTTTTAAATATATTATTTGAAAATATTAACAAATAAAAATTTTAAAAAATTAAGTGGGTAATGTAGTACTACATATCTATAGTATAGGTATTATAGATGAACAGTATAGCTAACAGTAATATATCAAAAAAATTAATAAATAAAATTTTTTTAAAAAAGTTAGATAGGTATATAGATATACAACACTTACCTTGATGATAAAAATTAAAAAAAAAATGTTAGATTTATAGTATCTATCCACGTAATTATAATATTAATAATCCTTAGTTGTATAAGATCAAATTAACAAAGTTAATTTTAATATAGTTCAAGGCCAACTAAGATCAAACCTTTTAACGAGTTGCTATTTTAAAATTTTAATGGTTAAAAACATTAATAAAATAGTAAATAATAGTTTGTTCAACTATTTAAAATAAAATCAATAAAAGATATTACTATTTTTTATTTATTTTAATAAACTAAATTAGAGTAACTGGAGTGAAAAAAGTGTGTAAAAATATGAGTAAATTTAATGATATGGACTTTCCTTGAATAACTTAACCACCTAATCCTTGCTCCTAATTTTGATTTTTATCCCTCTTCAATTAATTGGGTTAATGGTATTTAGAATTTTCTAAATTGAACACCAAATTAATTATTATCACTAATGGCTAATTAACAACAATAAATAACCCAATGCTATAAAAATTACCTAATTACTTGATAGATTAATTTAGACAACCCTAATCTTTACCCTAGCCATAGCACAATCCAGGTTCAATTAAGATTTTGAGTACTAACCAATAAATATAACAAGCACAATTATATCTCACTGATATAAATTGGCAAGTAAAAATTGAATTCAATAAAAGAATACAACAATTAAAACTGTCCAGCAAATAAATTAATCTAAAATTAGTTTCAAACACCTCAAATATGTCACATTAGCCATACATTCATGAACTCAAAGAGATATCATTAATATTTCAATAAATTCCATCCCAATTCATGAATTAAAGAGATAGAGGAGACAAACATTCTCATTAGAGTGGAACTCATAGGTATGTTTGTCTTTAAGGTAAGAAAGAAGCCTCACCAATTGTCATGCATGAATTTAATCTTCAAAACTCCATTAAATAGCTTGAAGAACACGTCCGTAGCAGCTCTGGAGAGTGAAATTTTGGACAGCAAAATCTTCAAGAAAATGGAACAAAATTAACAAGGTTTTGATGTGGTCTGTGTTAGGAAGACAATGGTGAAGTCAAATTTTGATTTGGACGATCAGATGTTGAGAAATGGAGGAGAGAAGTATCTAAAGGTGAGAGGAAAATAATGCTTTGTAAAGATTGAGAAAAAAAATGAAGAAGAAGACGATGATGATGTAAGCCAACAGGAAAATTGATGTCTCCTTCCTCCGAAAATGAATTAAAAATAAAGCTTAAGACCAGCTTGGTAAAGCACAAAGGTAACAAAAAATGAATTACATTGGACTAATTTATTAATTTATTCCCTCTGATCTTATTTACAGGGTAAAGAGAGAAATTTTTTTATCCTATTTATAAATCACGTCACTAAATTTTTATCATAAATTTCTTGCTTTACCTTCCATTGAATATTGGAGAGAGAACATATGTTATTCAAGTGTGAATATTTAATAGGGATAAAATTAAAAATTTATTAAATTTTAAAATAGAATTAATGAGTTTTAAGATTTTTTTATATTGGTAAAACATATTAGAAGTGACTTAAGATCATAGGAGTATATAATAAGAAAGTTTTTACTTCATTTTTATATTTAATAATTTGCAAGTAATTAATAAAATATATTTGAGTCACATAAAAAGTGAAGTTGGTAGTTGGACACAAATCTAATTAATGAAGATGAAGCATTGGCATAAAATCTATGGCGAACCATGTGGTGGGCTTGGTGGAAGAGAATGCAAAAAAAATTGGAGCTTCCAAATAATATTTAGATATAATTAATATATTTCAAAACTCAAAATAAGGTTTGATTTTGTTTTTTAGTTACATTATTTACATTCATGATTGGGTATACTTTCTCCGATTTTATTTATAAGTCATTTCTATCAATCTCATCAATACCAATACAATAAAAGTATAAAGAATAAAATTTAATAAAATTACAAACATAACTCTCAAAAAGTAAATAAACTATATAATATTATTTTTTTAGTTCTCTCTCTCTCTCTCTCTCACTTTTTAAGGATAGTTTAGACATTTTATTTAAAACAAAACATCACTATCAATTCAATGAATTATAAAGTAAATCACTTAACTCTTTTAGAAGGTGATTAATAAAATAAATCGAAGGGAGTATCTTATAAATTATTCTTCGTCTCATCTCAATCTCATCTCATGCTTGCCAACTTAAGAGCCTCTTGTCTTATTGTCTTTTCTTTCCTTTTTTTTCACATTTGAATTTTTTGCTTAAACTTTATGTCAAAATGAGGTTTATAGATTTTTTTTATTTATATACTCTAGTCATTTCACATATAAAATTTCACATTTATTTTAATTTTATTATAATAATATTTTTAAGTCATTTCCTGTCAATGTAACCACTTGTCCTGAATTTGGTGAGATTGGTAACCAACATTTAAGAAAAAGTAAATATGGAGGAAAGAAATGGCCTTGTTGATTGATGGAGAAAGTGTGGATGGCATGTTTGACGTGTTTCCCTTTTCTCTTTTTGACATTTTTTGTCATATTATTAGATTAAAAACACTTGATGACTATTGAACTGTGAATGATTATTAAATTATTGTAAATTTAAAAATAAAAATTATTAATATAGGAATATAAATTGTGAATAAAAAGTTATAAATTTTCAACACCTAATATGTATAAGGACCTACATATACAGAGTTATGAATAACTATTAAATTATTACAAATCTATAAAAAAAGTTGCTAATATAGAAACAAAAGTTGTAAATGAAAAGTTACCAATTTTTAACACCTGATGTATATCTGAACCTATAGATGTGAAGTTGCAAATAATTATTGAATTGTTATGAATTTAGAAATAAAAGTTGTTAATATAAGAAAAAAAGTTGTAAATAAAAAGTTATGAATTTTCAATACCTGATACGTATCAGGATCTGCAGATCAAGACTTGCAAATAGCTATTCAATTATTATGAATTTAGAAACAAAAGTTGTTAATATATGAATAAAATTGTCAATAAAAAGTTGTGAATTTTTTTAATATGAATAAAGAGAAAAAGTATCATTTCCTATAATTTCCTAATGAAGAAAACATCTCTTGAAACTCTAGGAGAATTATGCCATTTCATGAGACTAATATGTCATCTACATAATTTAAATGAATTTTTCTATCATTTTTTTAAATAGAGTGAGTAACTATAATTGTTAGTTAATATAAAAATTATAAAAAAACTCATAAAATTTAAAAGGAACTTAGGTTAAGAATTTTTTTTTTTTGTGTGGTAAGGCATGTTTTTGGGGGGAAGCTCATAGCCTAGCAGTTAAAGGCAAGATAGAACAAGTGGACAAAAAAGTGATCCAGATAGAAAATGCCATGGTCTTTGATTTTATATAAAGGAAAGAAAAAAAAAAGTGAGAGGAAAGTAGCGTCTTTCAACTAGTAGTTCCCTTTCTTTTTCTCTACATTGGCATCTGACACACCTACTAACCACACCCACTCCCTCTCATGACCTGTCACTCTGATTTAACTACTGGATGCTACTATCATGTCTAATTTAATCCATCCATATATTTTAACCATTTTAAAATGATATCAAATTGATAAAGATGAAAATGAAATGACGATGTCAGTGGGGTCATAGAGAGGACTGTGTAAAAAAAAATCATGCCCAGAGTAAAAAATAATTTTATCATTAAGTTATGTTTAGAGTAAAATTTTTATCCCCAATAAACATTGTTAGATCTATCACTTGTTACTCATACAAATTAAAATATAAGTAACAACTTCTTATTTGTTGTGTGTTACTCTCACGAATAATAAAAAATATACATATTTTTAAAATTTCTTACCCCTTGAAAGTTAAAATAAAATTAACTTTAATCTATTTTAGAATATTGACCCATTCATCACCTAAAAAAAAAATTGTATTGTAATAAACCATATGCATAATATTTATTGCCTAAGTTAAAAATAAATATACTCTAACATTTATGTGCTTCCCTCTCTCATTCATTAATATTTAATATTTAAAAGTAAATATTAGACAAAGAAAAGCACAATGGCAAAGGCTTTAACATTCGCATTTGGTACTCATCAAATCCTAGCCCTCCATTTTAATTCAAATTGATCTTTGCCGTCCATTTAAATTAATTTTTAAATATTTTTAATATTATATTTATTAAAATATAAAATATAAAAAATTTTAATATTATATCTAGACTACTTGGAGTACATTTAAATAGTTAATTTATAAAATTTATAACATTTTTAATATTAAATTAGGTTATCTAAATTATATTTGAACTATCTAGAGTCTAACTAGATAGTCAAATTATAAAATTATAAACTTTTTTAATATTAAATTTGATTGCTAGATTAAATCTATATTAGCCAAATTGATAATAAACATATTTATTAAAATTTTAAAATTTTTTATATTTTTATATTAATAAATATAATATTAAAAATATTTAAAAATTAATTTAAATAAATGAAAGGAACAATTTGAATTGAAATGAAGGGTCAAAATTGCTCCTAACCCTAATAAACATGCGGTGCTCATCACTTGCGATGAGCATTGAATGCAAATCAAAGGCTTTGCTTTACACTTGACTTAGAAGTGGAGAAACAAGACAATTCAAGTCACAGTTATTAAATTTACAAGTTTATATAAATTAATGATAAGGATGTAAACTTAAAATATAAACTCAGATTGTAAACTTGTAAAAATTTATCTCTATTAATAAATAGCCTTTAAAAATATATGATTAAATAATTAAAATATAAAATATGACTATAATGTAATTTAAATATATTTCAAATATAAATCATTGAAATTAAATCTATCTATATTCATATATAATCAACATAGAAATTTTAAAATATGGCAACTTATTTTTTATTTTTTTGTTTTCTTTTTTATTAATATTATTTTTTATTTTTAAATTTTATTTTTTTATTGAATTGAATCCTACTGCTTCTAGATATAATTAAAATTATAAAAAGTATTGATATTCAACATATATTCTTAACAATGCGACAACAAATTAAGAATTTAACATGTGAAGTTATAATTCATTGTTGCATTGTTGCAAATATATGAAAAAAAGCTATAATTATTTAAAAAAAATTTGTAAATTATTTTATTTTTTATAAAGAAGTAAGTGATTTCTAATTATATGTCAATTATTAATTTCATGACCCTTAAAGCAGTTATAAAAAAGAAGGGAGGTTTTTATTTTATAAATATTTTACTCATTTTTAATTATAAATTTTATGTCAAGAATTTATATTTTTAAGTCCCACATATATTTTGCCCATATTTCTCTCTACCTTCTTTATTATATCATATAAAAAATCAATAAATAAAAATTTAAAAAATAAATAATTAAAATGTTAGATGGGTGGTGTAGATCCCGTAGTAATATATTATACTATTTAAAAATTTAACAAATAAAAATTTTAAAAATTAGATAGGTATTGTAATACTGCATATTTATAATATAGGTACTAAAAATGAATAGTGTCACTCAATAGTAATATATTAAAAATTAATAAATAAACTTTTTTTTAAAAAAGGAAAAGTTAGATAGGGCCTTGAATTCAAATATAAAAATAAGGTGATGTAATGGGTGAGTTTAGCAGCATATGGTTGGATGGGAGCTCTATGTCTATGTTAGACTATAAGAGTCACATTAATCAGGTGGTGAGAAATCAAAACAAAAATTAAAAATGTAATAAGTTTGTTAATTAAAGAAAGAGAAATAAAAAGAAAGCAACTTTAAAGAGACTTGAAAAAAAGAAGTAATAGGAACACATTTTATGGATCACTTTTACTATAAGCATGCATGTGATTCTTTTTATTGTCTAGTGATCTACAATATAAAATTAGAGAAATGGGTATTATAGATCAGATAACTTTGATGCATTTATTGTTTAAATCTAAAAAAAATGAAGAGATTTAGATTGTAAGTGTGGGTCAAATGCATGACTATTATTATGAGTATTGGCATAGTTGACATAGGATGGGTTTAGGGCATGAAAAATGAATACTCACTATTATTTAATGTTATTTAAGAGGAGCCTATAAGAGAAAGATATCATGTGGGTATGTTATCTTTACTTTTTTTTTTATTTGACATTATTTGAACTTGTGCATTAATTACTTTTTACCTATTTTGTCACCACTAGTCTTGAATTTGGTGAGATTGGTAACCAACATTTGAGAAAAAGTAAATACACAAGAAAGAAATGGCCATGTTGATTGATAGAGGAAATGTAGATGGCATGTTTGACTTGTTTCCCTTATCTTTTTCTTGACATTTTTTGTCATATTATTAGACTAAATAATAGTATATCTTTATTTTATTATTATTTAAAAAAAGATATGTGTATGAGTGTGACATGAGTGGGGTGAAAGAAAAAAGGATGATAAGACTTAAAATGGATGCACCAACCTAACCCACTAAAAACATACAAAAACAAGGGGAGGGAGTAATAATGCTCACGTGAATACTATTATTTGATTAGAATATATAATTTTACTGTCTTATGAATGTAGCAAAAGAGAATGGTATTTACTGTGCTGAGTATTTTGCTTGTTTTAATGGTGGTGGGTGGTGGTTTGGTTAGGGTGGGTCAATGTTTGGTGATTCTCTGCACACAGACACGTGTGTGTTGTTGTTGTTGGTTTTTTTTTTTCCATAAAAAATATTCACTTTTTCATGGCTTCTGGAAGCCATTTTAATAGATGGAGCCTTTCTTCTATTCTCCTCTTGTTACCTTTTCCATTGTCTTCTTCTTTCCTCACTTTTCGCCATGTTACCACTACTACCACTTAGCTTCCTATCTCCCCTTTGTCACTCTCATTTATTTATTATCTTTTCTTCTATTCTTCATGTATTTTTATATATAATATATAATTGGTTACATATATTTTGTTTGATTTAAAATATAAACAGCTATATATCAATAAAATAGGAAGTATTTATTAATTTAGATTCTTGTATAAAGTTATTTTTCATTCATTAAGAATTGTATCGATAATTAGAATTAAAGGTGAAAATGAAAAATAATACTCTCTCCATTCAAAAATGTAAAGCATTTTTAACTGAATCTCACCCCCAATAAAGTCATTATCAATAAAGGTATTTAAAAAAAAGATAATGATTACATCTCAAAAGATTAAAAATGCCTTATATTTTTAAACATCCAACTCCTCAAAAAATATTTTACATTTTTTAACAGAGAAATATATTATATATCACAAAAATAAGAAGTATTTATTAATTTAGATTCTTGTATAAAGTTATTTTTCATTCATTAAGAATTGTATTGACAATTGGAATTAAAGGTATTAAAGATAAACCTTTAATTCCAATTGTCAATACAATTCTTAATGAATGAAAAATAACTTTATACAAGAATCTAAATTAATAAATAATTCCTTCATCTCTATATGTAAAGGTATTTTTAATTGAATTAATAAAAGATGGTTATCTACTTAAAAGTATAACAATATTTTAATTTTGTCTCTAATCATTGTAAATAAAAAATTAATCTCTTTTTTAAAGTAAATTAATGAGTACTTATTTTTTTTTCCTTTTCAATATAATAAGAGCATAATAAGTTATTGTATAGGTGTCCTAAAGTGATGTGAATATATGCATGTCTACAGGTATATGTGAGTATCATAAAATTTTTATAAAAATATATTTGAATGCTAGAAAAATAAAAATAATAAAGGAGATAATTAGTAAATCAAAATGAGACTAAATTATATATATGCATGATGTAAGTGGGAAAAAAAATAAAAAAATAAGATGAAAAATTAGAAATTGACAAGTATTTTTAAAATTACAAATTAAGTCTAGTAAATCCAAATAATGCTTGAAATACTCAAAACAAGTGTCAAAAATTAAGAATGAAGGGAAATCAAATGATGTAAAAAATATGATTTATATTATATATTATTGCTTTATTCAAACCTAAAAATAAAGTGATGTGATCGTGAGTGTAGCATATGATTGGATAAGAGCTCTGCTTTCAAACTAGACTAGAAGAGTCACATTAGTAGAGTGGTGAGAAATCAAAGCAACAATTAAAAATGTAATAAGTTTGTTAATTAAAGAAAGAGAAATAAAAAGAAAGCAGCTTTAAAGAGACTTTAAAACAAAGCATAACATATATGAATACACTTTATTGGTCACTTTTACTATAAGCATGTATGTGATTCTTTTTTTTTTCAAAAAAAAAAAAAAGAGCTAGCGATCCCATCTAGTAATCTACAATATAAAATGAGAGAAATAGATATTGTAGATAAGATAGATTTGATACATTTATTGTTTAAATCTAAAAAAAGTAAAGATGAATAAACTTGGATTCTAAGTGTGGGTTAAATACATGACTACTATTATGAATATTGACATGCCAACTATGGCGCATGATGGATGTAGGGCATGGAAAATGAGTACTTATTATTATTTAAGAGGAGCTTACAAGGGAAAGATGTCATGTGAGCTCTTACTTTGGAGGGAAATTCCACTCAAATCTATATATATTGATCTTTACTTTTTCTAACCTGATATTATTTGAACTTGTGCTTAATCATTCTCTACCTACTTTATTCATTTTTTTAAAAAAAAAAATATATGTTAATATAGAGAAAATAAAAAACTTACATATCATATCTTCTTTTTTAATCCTCTAAAATACTTCTACAATTTTTACAATAATTAAAAATAATCTCTTATGTCGATCAAGATCTGTAGGATCAAATTTAGTATTATATAAATTTTTTTATAATAATCAAAATGCTCATAACCAAGAATGGCTTGGACATTACGAAATTCTTGTTCAATTATTTCACCATTTTCAAGCATTTCCATTAAAAAGTTAATCAGTTATTACGAAGTGACTCTCACATATTCCAATCTTCTGTATTTTACATACATATGAATATATAAATAGACCACTATTTATGGTTCTTTTTTCTTTCAATTTTTCACACTCATACTCTGCAAGTTTTTTATGGTGTATTAATTTTTTTAGATGGATGATAATGTGTTAACATCAAAATTAAATTTCTATGCAAAGTAAGGCATCTAGCCTTTTCTTTTGAGTACAGTGAGGCTAGGGCATTCTAATATTTTGTTTGTATGTGTTTCACAATATTAATTTGATACATTTATTGATTGACAAAAGAGGTCATTCACATTCATTAGATCATTGAATAACTAATCATTTCCTTATTCTTTTAATTTTGTTAGCTTTTTGGTTCCTGCCTTGTCTTATAAACAAAGGAAAAAGAAAAAGAAATAGGAGAGAGTTGTTTTTTATCACCAAAAAATTGAGTGGCTTAGAAACCTATTTCCTTTTTTTCAATAGATAAGACATTGTTAACTAAACTTTATTTTCTAATAAATAAATAAATTATCTTCTAACTAACGTCACCTTTTTATATTTACCTTTATTTAATAAAAAATTTCATTTAAAAAGAAATATAAAATGATGCATTTATTACATTTTTTGAAATATTCCTTGTTCGACTGATGCTTGAATACAAAAATCAAAATATGCATATAGATATGTCAGGTGAACTTCCACCAGGATTAAAGGATCGTCAGTCGCAAACCTTGAATCATCAATTTGCTACTAATGTATATACTTGTATAAGAGTGGAACATAAAATTTTATTTTTAAAAACTCATAAAGATAATGTAAGTTTTTTTAATCATTTTTATTAAATTTAATATTTATTATTTTAATATTTATCATTATTAATTATTTTATAATTTTATACAGCTAACTATTCTCACTCGTGATTTTGGTCGAGATATGACTGGACATATACATTCTAGATCTCTAGAAGTTATAACTATAATATTTCCTTCTAGGGAACAAGTTCTGGTACTTTTAGAGCCACAGCTATAGCCACAATCAACTTTTTGAACTCCACAACAATTGGTTAATCTTTTAATGAAAATGTTTGAAAATGGTGAAATGACTGAACTAGAATTTCATAATGCTCAAGCCATTCTTGGTTTTGAGTGTTTTGATTATTATAGGAAAATCTTGTATAATATTAGATTTGATCCTACATATCCTGATCAACATAGGAGATCTTTTTTAAGTATTGTAGAAAAATGTAAGTATTTTAGAGGATCGAGAAAAAATTATGATATATAATTTGTTCATTTTCTCTGTATTTATGTTTTATTAATATATATTTTACCTTTTAAAGTAGGTAAAGAATAATTAATGTGCAAGTTCAAATAATATAAAGATCAATATATACAAGTTTATTTGGCTTATATATATATATATATATATATACATACAGGTTTGAGTGGAATTTCCAAAGCGCGGCCTCACATGATGGGTGTGTTTGGATTTCAATTAGAAAAAATTGATTATTAGAATGTGATGATATTTGGATAAATTTTTAGAAATTGATTTTGATAAATTGAATATGTTTGGATGATTTTTTGAGAATAAATTTTGAATGTGCAAATAAATGGTATAAAGAAAAAGAGCCAAATGGAGTTTTGTAAATAGAAGAAATTTTAACTTCTCTAAAATGAAGTTTCTCAATCCAAATGGAGTTTTATAAAATAATAGTAAATACTCATTCCCTTGTGGGATCCTCTTAAATAATAGTGAGTACTCATTTTCTACACTCTATACCCGTCGTGCGCCATAGGTGGCATGCCACTACCTATAATAATAGCCATGCATTTTATCCACACTCTTTTGGAAACCCAAACGCAACGTGAATTGTATGTAGCTCCTTCTCCATGAATCACTTCCCCAAGAAAAGCAAGCTCCTTTTCACCTCACTCTCGTGTATTTTCTTTAATCCTATTTATAAAATAGAAAGAGAATTTTTTTATTCTATTTATAAATTACGTCATTAAATTTTCATTGTAAATTTTTTCTTTTATCCTCCATTAAATATTGAAGCGAGAAAATTATTATTGAAGTATGTATATTTAATGGGGGAAAAGTTAAGAACTTATTAAATTTTAAGACAGAATTAATGAGTTTTAAAATTTTTTTGGTACTGGTGAAATATGTTAGAAGTAACTTATAAATAAGACCAGAGGAGTACAGTTTTTATTTTTTTTTAAAAAATATTTTTTCCAAAATACATTATTAATAAATATAGTTATTTTTGTCAATTTTTATTATAAATCATTATCTTTGACTACTCTTAAGGCGGCCTATTTTTAATTTTAAAACTGTTTGTAGAGTAACATAACTAAATAAATTTTATTTTAGTTTATTTTGAAAAATAATTTTAAAAACCATATTATAAAATTACAATTTTTAAAAATAAAAAATGAAATAGAAATTAAACAGGCCCTAAGCTCAGCGTCCGAATTGTGAGCGCGTAGATATGTATATGTGATGGTTTAGAAGGAATAAAGTCTTTTTAGTAGAAGGAACAATGGCAAATGCTACACATGTCTCTCACACACACACCACACGTGCACACACGTGTAAATGATATTTTTTCAATATTATTTTTTAAAATAATATAAATATTAAAATAACATTATAAGATAAATTGTTTAAAAGTATATGATTTCTTTTAAAAAAAATCGATAAGATGTCATTATTATATTTTATTAATATGTATCATTTCATTTTAAATTATTTTATAATTCAACAAGAAGTGTTTAATTTGACCACTATTTTATTGCATGGTTTTAATATTTAAACAATAATAATATATTAATGAGGCATGGGGTTCAGCAAGATCATCTTATCGTACTCATGAAGACATCATCAATACAATGTGACCTCTCATTGGTTAGCCTAAAAACAATATGACCTCTCACCAAAACAATCTATTCTTAAAAGTGAAACTATTAAAAATATATGCTGGTAAAAAAAATACTAATGAAAAGATATCCTCCCTCAGTTAAAAAATATAAGGCATTTTTAATCGAATCTCACCTCTCAATAAAGTAGTTACCTACTTTCTAACTAATCCTATCTTTTTATATTTACTCTTATTAAACACCCTACAGTAAATATAAAGTTATTATCAATAGAGGCACTTTTAAAAAAAGATAATGATTACACTTTGAAAGACTAAAAATGTTTTATATTTTTAAATATCAAACTTCTTAAAAAATACCTTACATTTTTAAATGGAGGGAGTACAGTTTTTAATTTACTTTGATTTAACATTATCTATATCATACTTATGCAAAAATTAATGGACATTGATTTTTTTTTAGATTCATTATTCATGGAAAAAATTTAATTAAAAAGTAGGAGCGGGACTGGTTAAGTGGGTAATTTGAATAGGCAGTGGATAAGTGAGATAATTTAAATTTGTAACATTACGGATCCCAATTTCGGTTACTTTCATTTTACTTATGGGGTGCCTGACAGCTTACATGCTTGTGGGAAAATATAAATAGGGCTCTCAATGAATTTATTACAATAAACCAAACCGTTCATTTTTGAACCATGCCTTTATCTAAAAAATAATAGAAAAATAGATATACTCCCTCTGTGTTAAATTATAAGACACTTTTAGAAAAAATTTAACATATCAAAATATAAGATATTTTGATAAAAATAAGATTTCATTAATAATTTTTTAATATCACTCTTTCCATATATTCTCTCTCTTCAATATTATTTTATCAATGGAGTATTAAATGAAGGAAATTTTTAAAAGTTTATATTTTTGTTTTGAAAAAGTAAAGTTATAAAGTGTATTTAATGAGTTTTATTGGTATATGAAATTTTATCTAAAAGTGCCTTATAAATTGAAATGGAGGGAGTATTTTTTTTTCCTAACATTTAACAAGGATTGAGTATTAAATATGTATATATATATATATATATATATCTTCCAGCGAGTATTTGAGCCAATCCTTTGTCTAAAAAAGAACAAAAAAATGGAAGTGTTGACCTGATACTAATATCCCTTCAAAAATATTATAGATGATGCTAAATCTATTTTTCACAGTAATTGACAAGTATACATAAGTCATTTGTACAGGAAAGACCTTAAGCATGCTCATTTGCTTAATTTAATTTAGACATTTCATTTTGTATTTTTTGATCAACCATCATTTTTAATTATGGAGATAGAGAATGATGAGGAGACTAGGTTCTTTATTTTTTTTAAAAAAATTATATATATATATATATATATATGTTCCACTTGACAGAGTTAGAAGAATGATCAACATTATTATTTTTTCAAAAGAGAAAAGAAAATGGACCCTTGGCCTATGTGTCCCATTTCTAATATTATTATTATTGTTTATATTTTTATAATATGTATACACTTTTACACGCACACAATCAGATTATGTAAGTATTTTAATTTTTTTAGTTACTTTTTCTCTTTAATTGCTAATTTCTTGAAATTTTTTTTAGTTATTTTTCCTTTTTGATTGTTAAGTTCTTGGAAGTGGTAAACCTGAAAATATTTAGGACAGATTTATGATTTAGCCATTATTTTTATCTTTTGACTTACTCATTTATTCACTTGCAATTTTCAACATGTCTTCAAGTGTTCGCTAAGATGAGAGACAAACATGATTCCTTGTTGAGCTGATGCTTGAATATAAAAATTAAAATATGAATATAGATATGTCAAGTGAACTTCCACCAGAATTAAAAGAACGTAGGGCACAAGTCTTGAATCATCAATTTATCACTAATGTATACACTTGTATAAGAGTGAAACATAAAATTTTATTTTTAAAAACTCATGAATATAATGCAAGTTTTTTTTTTTTATTTTTAGTAAATTTGGTATTTATTATTTTAATATTTATTATTATTAATTATTTTGTAATTTTATAAAGTTAACGATTCTCGCTTGTGGTTTTAGTCAAGATACAATTGGATAGATATATTCTAGATCTCTAGAAGCCTTAACTATAATATTTTCTCCTAGGGAAGAAGTTTCAATAGTCTCAGAGCCAAAATCACAAGTAGTTTTTCCAACTCCACAACAACTAGTTAACTTTTTAATAAAAATGTTTGAAAATGGTGAAATAACTGAATCAAAATTTTATAATGCTCGAGCCATTCTTTATTATGATCATTTGATTATTATAGAAAAATCTTGTATAACATTAAATTTGATCCTATAGATCCTCATTGACATAGGAAAATTTTTTTTAATTATTGTAGAAAGATGTAGAAGTATCTTAGAGGATTGAAAAAGAAGATATGATATGTAATTTTTTTTATTTTCTCTGTACTTAAGGTTTTATTAATATATATTTTACTTTTCTAAGAAAAGAATAAAGTAGGTACGTGATAAAAAGATATCATAGATAAAAGTTTTCAAATTACAGCTTACTATGTAATTGGCACAACAAAAACACTTGATTGTTTCTCTGTTTAATAACTCTTCTTGCATCATAAAGTATATTGTTTATCATAAATTGATGTCTTAAGAATTAGGCATTTCAAAGGGAGAAATTTGATTTCTAAATGAAGCATTTCTATTAGTCCTATTATCCATAAAATTAGATTTTAGACCCGTGCAATAGAAATTTGATCCTTAATTTAAAGGGATTAAAAAAGAATTGGGCCAAAAAAATGAGAGAAATAGCATGGCTTTTTGAAAGGGAAATTAAATACTTGATATGCTATATTTCATGTTTTTCAATTTTATTTCTCTAAAATGCTTTGTGTTATTTTATTCTGTAATCATTGTTTAATTGTTTGAAATTGTTTTTTCTTTATTAAAATTTTCCCCTATTTTTATTTTTAATTATTATTTTTTGGCTTGGGTATCAATTTAAATGTGTGTTTGATTTTTATTTTGTTAAAAATTCATTTAGTAAAAGTTCATTTAGCCAAAGTTACTTTAATAAAAGTCAGTTATTGTAATAAAATTTAGTTTGATACACTGAAAGTTATTTGAATTATGATATTAAAATATTCTTTTGAATGTACAATTACCAAAAAGGATATTGATTTATGATGATTTGTAATTTTTATTATGCAAATGTAATATATTTGAAATATTTAAAAAGTATGATAAAGATTTATAATTTTTATTATACATTAATGCTAAAAATTAACATGATTAATTATTCAATTTATAATGCTAAAAATTAACATGATTAATTATTCAATTTATAATACTAAAAACTTAATACCTAATTGTCATTATTATTGAAATAATAATTATATTTTTAATGAATTAATTATTTTTAAATAAAATAATAAGAGATTAAATTGAGGGTAGTACGGTTAAATAACATCCTACTTTTTAAATATACTTTTCAAAAGTTTCAAATAGTTACATTTTTCAAATCCACTTTCAGCCACTGTTTAGATGTGCTTTCTTATAAAATAGTTTGCTTAAACAACTTACAGCATCCTGAAAGTAAAATTTTACTTTTTAATGCAAGAAAATCAAATGGCCCTAATTTTATTTTGTTTGTTTGTGTCTACTTAATTTTGTCTCAATCACATAATTCCATAACATCAAAAAGGGACCCACACAAGGAATAATAATATTAATTAATTAATTAATTAAAAGTAGAACACTGTAAAGGCAACTGTTAATCAATAATCAAGTCATGTATTTTACAATTATTGATAGAATAGAAGATGGATGGATGGATGGATGGATGCTTGTGTAGATATTATGCCTCAAAGTAACTCCTAATTGAGGTTTCAAAAATCAAAAGTGGACCATAAGTGTGCCTAGCTTGCACAGCACCATATGAGCTAAAAAAATAAAAATAATAAAAAACTATTGGTTACTAATATATATATATATATATATATATCCATTAAACTAACTCCACAATCAAAATTTTACTTCATTTTATAGTAGAAAATCATATATTTGTATATATTACTATGGATATTTTTTAAAATATATCAAAATATCTCAAAAATATTTAAAATTTATTTTAATATATAAAGTATCTTAAAAAATATTGGAGAGCACTTTTAGTATCTTTGATTATTGAAAAATTACACCTAGGTCTTGCAGAAGAGAATTTATTACCCAGAAGTCTCATAAAATTCATAAAATACTTCTTAAATTGTATATGCTCATTGCTAAGTTGCAAATATGTAGGATTTAAAATTTAAAAATATTTTGTGAATTTTATATTGTAAATGCATACAATCTAGAATTTAGAAATATTTTGTGAATTTCTTAAGATTTTTGTGCAATAAATTTTTTAGGTGTAATTTTCTCTTAATTATTCCCTACCTTTTATTATAAGGCTATGAATATTGATTGATTTGGGCCATTTATGTATTGTTCCCCATAAATCTTTCGTATCTTTTGGACGAATTTCATTTTTTATAGAAAAGAAGTAAAAACTAGAGTATACTTGGCAGTACAAGTTAGCAAGTGGTAGGCTAAAAGAAAGGTGAAAGTGGCAGACTAAATAAAAGGTGAGAGTGAGTGATGTGACTTGATTAAGTTAGGAGAGAAAGGAAAGATGTGAACCACACGACTAAGACATAGGCAACGGAGATCTAATAGGGTGAAAGGACACGTGTTCAAAGGAGGGGAAGAAAGACAGCTATCAGAGTGTGGCTTGTAAAGCTTCCCTTTGATCTCATTTATAAGTCATTTTTATCAATCTCATTAATACCAATACAATAAAAATACAAGGAATAAAAGTAAGTGAAATTTCAAATATAACCTTAAAGTAAAAAGCAAAAAGTAAACAAACAATATAATAAAAGAAATTTTGTCTTTCTCTCTCTTACTTTTCAAGGGTAATTTGAGAATTTTAATTTGAAACAAAACATTCCTATTAGCTTGTGCCTTATAAAGTGGACCAAATTATGTTTCTAGAAAGTGACTAATATATAAGACCGGAGGAGTAGTATTTAAAAGGCTGTAATAGTGTTCAACTCTTACTTTCAGAGGCCCCCCGCTCTCTCCTCAAAGGCCCCCTCTCTCTTAAGGCAAGAAATAATTAAAAGAAATAAAATTTATTTTTCTATATAAGGGGAATATAATATTTATTACTCTCTTTCTCTTGTAATACATAATATTGATTGCTATTTTACTACTCATATTTTTTAAAAATTAGCACAATTTTTTTAAATTGTATATTTATTAATTATAATTATAGATTTTATATAAATACATTAATAATAATAATTAAAAATTTTATTATCCAATTTTTTCATAAGAATAATATATAAAATAGAAATATGATTTAAAAAAATTATAATAACTATTTAAAATCTATACGACAGTAGAAGTTAACGATTAATTTTAATGGAAATAAAATTTTTTAAAGAAATGAAATCTATTGTATCAAATAATATATTTTTTCAGTATTATCTTTATTTTTCTAATGTCAATTTCATGTTATGCAATATGGCACTAGATGTATAAAAAAGGGAAGGAAAAATGCATGGGGGAATAGATTTTTAGTTAGTACGTATATAAAAGTTTGTATATATAAAAAAAGAATAAAATAAAAAATGATAACAATACAAACTCACTCACTCACTCATTAATTTTAAGTAGAGCATGAATTTAAAATTATTTACCTAAATTTTAACGATTCAAATGGTACAGACATTTAATGTCTGCTTTAAATACAATTGCTAAATTCAAATTCATTGTTGGCATATAGAAAATCTTGAAAATCAATCATGAGTAGAGCAGTGGTCTCTCATCTGTGCATTGGTCATTATCATAAATACTACTTTTACATATAAAGCCTACTATTTTTGCAACTTTTGTTGTGATTGAGACAACCCTATATTTGAGTGGATGGACTATATTTAGTGCATTAGATTGTCTCAATGCCTTCGTCTCTCCCATGTCTTTTATTTCATACCTTGTCCCTACTTCCATCTTTAACTCTCACGTGTTTCCACACACACACACACAATATACATATGTAAGTGCGCAAATAATAAAATACTTTCCTCTTTCCAGTTTATAAAATAATATTGGAGGTAGTGTCCCAGTCTACTCGAACTTTGATGTAGTCCTTTTTTAAGGCTGCTCAATGACCTAATAACTACATTAGTTTTTAAAAACCTCATTAATTTATAATTTACTTAAATTTATCAATTCACCCTTCTAAACACTTGAAAGTTCAAGCCTTGAAACTTAGGATGTTAGATTGGATGGGCCTGTTTTTTTACAAATTCTAATGATTAATATTAGATTATATTAGTTTTGGATATTGGATAACATATTTCCTTTTTAATATTTTAATAATTTCATATTTTCATGTTTATTTTCTTTTTCTTACTCACTCACTCTTTACCTTACAATTTCATTTGTTCATCATCATGTCTTCTCATTTTTTATGGGGAGTTGGACTAACCAGGTACCTCATTGAACTCATGCTTCAATACAAAATTGAGCACATGGATGTTTCTATTTTGGAAAACCTCACGAATGAGTTTAGAGATCAATGGGCACATGCCCTAAATGATATATTCAACACTAATGAATACACTTGGGAGAGGATTCAATGAAGAATTTCATTTTTAAATCATGTTCTTTATTAATTAGCAGTAAGTTTTTTTTTTCATAATCTTGATATTTATGGTTTTTTATAATTTATACATCTATATAGTCTTAAGAATGATATTGGTGTTGGGGAAGATGGCAAGCCACATAGATGATTTGTAAATGCTTTACACACAATAATTCCTAACGAGTAGCAGTAGCAAGGAGCTCTTATAGTACAACAACCACAACAAGCAATGCAATATCCAACATTGGCACAATTGGTTACTTTTTTAATTGAAATGCGTAACAATGAAGAGATTAAGAAGGATGAATTTTAATTAGCTCAACACATTCTCGGCCATGAATTTTTTTTTTATTTTAGAGGATTGTTATACAATAATAATTACGATCCTGCAAATCCCCTTCTACGAAGGGGAGTGCTTTTTAATATATTAAATGAATGTAATCATATTATAGAATAATGGAGAAGAGTTGAGAGAAGCATGAGAAGAAGAAGGAGATGATGATGATGATAATATGTTTTGGTAGGAAAATAGTATATCTATGTTACTTAATTACAATGCTATGCATTTTGTGACTCAGTTGAATTTGTGTCTTGTTTTGAAAATCATTCCATGCATTAATTAAGTCTTCCTCCTTCTCGTGATTTAAAAAACAAAGCAGCTTTTCAAGTTAGTAACAAAAGAATTAGATCCCACAAGCATGTGATTGAGTTGAATTTATGTATTTTGATACACATGCCAAGCATAGATTTGGCATATATGTGATACTTGATACAGTGCTGCCACATTACGATTTCAATTCACCCTCACTTGATAACAATTTGCTAAAATATTGAATCTAGTAAATGATAATTTTGTATAGACAAATTTGTCTAAATACTAGAGTAGAGTCTTTGGTCAAAAAAAAATGAGAGATAATGATTGATAAAAGAAAAAGCTTAAGAAACATACCAATAAAGAGAAAAGGAATGGGGGTGGGCTCTACTCCTACTTGCAGCATGCCTCCTGTTTATGGTGTATCAAATTGGTATAGTCATTCTAAATGTCACCCTCCCTTCCTTTTTTACCCACTCACATCACATCCAATAGTATCATCTCCTTTGAAGGAGAACCTAAGAAGAGCCCTTTCAATAAGAAAAGAAAAGAAAAGAAGACTTTGAGAAGAGTTCAAAGAAACATGTTAGGATTAAGCATATATGAAATGTTTGACAAGTAGAAAAATGTTTTTAGAAAAGAAAAATGAGAAATATGTCTATCTCATTTTCTTCCAAGATATATTTCACATTTTATTCTAGAAAATATTTTTTTATTTAGAGGGGTAGATACTAATAACTTGAGATTATAAACAGGATTGAACTCACAAGCTTTTACTCACAAGAAGCTTGCATGCAACAATGCTGGAAAAAAAATACCTCCTTGTATATCATTATTTCATGTATATATATACCTAGTCTTTTTCTCCCTGTATCATCAAGATCATACATGCAATGTGTATATATATAATTCTCATTCTGTATTTATTTTTTCAGTTAAGATGTATGTGTTAATTTAGTACATGCAAATCTCTTTTAGATTAATTTAATCTATATATAATAGACAAATTGTTACTGGGATTTATAAATATTAAATAAAATAAATTTACAACTAGCGTTATTGTTTAAAAATCATATTTTTATTTCACGTTGTATTTTTTTAAATGATATTTTAATGAGTTTTGCCAAAAGTTTTGAATTTTTAAGTTACTTGATCCAATAAATGTTAGACTTAATATCTCAATTCATATAAACAAATGATAATAAACAAAGATTTGTGTGTATACCTAAAGAATCCATGATTGTTAGAAATAGCTCGATTACCTCGAGTATAGACAGACGCACATCCCACAAGACCCTGTAGTTTTGCAGAGAGTTTAGAGATAATGGAGAAAGTGAGAACTATCTTGTGTTTATGGTTATTGACTGATTGGTTTATATGGACTAAATCAGTAACTGCTATAATACATAAATTAATTAATTATATTCCATTATCTTTGACTTAGTTAGTTAAGAAATAGAGAATAACTGACGGCTACAAGGTTGTAAGTTGGGCCTCTACCCATTGTGCTCACTTATGTGGTCCACCTATCACAGTTCACATAAGATCATAAAGACCAATTTGTTTGGGCATATTAATTAATGTAAATCCATAAATAAATATTCCAACAATCTCCCACTTGGATTGCATTAATTAAGCAAGTTGTATAAACAAGCCACAAACAAAATTCAGAAAATGAAACTTCATAAAATCACTAGATCCTATAGGAAAACAAGTGATATAATGTCTCATAATCTAAATTGAACAAAATATAAATTTTTTTTATTCCAAAACAGTTTAGTAAGATAACAATATAAGATACCTGATTCCTATTGAAAAACAAGTGACATGCATAACGTACCACAACAAAATCATTGAATCCTATAGAGATATAAATGATATAGACGCATCAAACTAAACTAAACATAAAATAGGTCTTTTAACCATAACTCAGTAAAGAGACGACACGAAGTCACTTAATTGTATAGGAAAACAAGTGACACAAGGTGCTTTAACACAAATCATTAACTCCTATGAGGAGACAAATGATATAAAGCACCACAAATCTTTGAACCTAGATTGAAACTCAATAGAGAAATAATTCAAGATCACTGAATCCTAGGAGGAA
This sequence comes from Prosopis cineraria, assembly GCF_029017545.1. NCBI lineage: Eukaryota > Viridiplantae > Streptophyta > Magnoliopsida > Fabales > Fabaceae > Prosopis > Prosopis cineraria. The sequence goes on from NW_026555338.1 coordinate 807,798, forward strand.
ACAAGTGATACAAGTTGCATAAACATGAATCATTGAATCTTATGGGGAAACAAATGATATAAAGCATCTCATTATTTTTGAAACAAGAACTAAGAATAATAGCAAAAATGGCCTTAAACCATCAAATGTCCTTAAAAGGACACAACTCAAACTCCCACTAAACCCTATATCAAAATATCAATAAAACCCACACAGGTAAGCTTTTGGTCATACAAATGCATAAGCATACATTCATCATAGAAGTGAACATGAGTCTGAGTGTTTATAATCTTCTCAAACAAAATCTTTAAGAGAAGCTCAAGGTAGATAAAATATCACATTCGTAATTGAAGGAAACAACAAAATACATGTCCAGTAATAATTTCCTCAACTATATAACCCAATGAAAGGCTTTACAACAAGCGATATATATATATATATATATATTCCATATTCGAAATTGAGGTAGCTATGAATCTCTATAATACGCTCATTTTTACAAGATAGCTCTCCTCTGTATTATGGAATAATAAGATGCACATTTTAAATCCTCATAGTCACAAATTTAAAAGAGGATCACATTTTAAAAACTAACATTAGGTGTCATATACCTTTCAACATATAAAAATTTTCCAAAATTATCTTAGTCATTTCTTGCTAGAATTTTGCAAGTATTTACTAAGGGGTACAAAGCAAAATCTAGATAAAAGACCAATGCATATTTTAGCATCATCAAAGCTATTCATAGAGGAAGCATATAAAATTCTTTTTATGAAAATTTTGAAATGGTCTTCCTTAACATTAATCTTATATCAAGGTGGCACGACCACAATTATGTTATCTTATTTACTTGATCATTGGCTAATGACTAGCTATTAGCATGGAGCATAAGAAGTAAAAGATTGCTTTTCCCAAACAATTAACAAATGTACACAAATCTGAATTATTCTGAGTAAAATTGAAGGGAGCTAATAGCCTCATCAAAACTTTAGATATCACTACCTAGAGACTTGCTTATTTTCAAAGATGGTTTTAGATAGTTGCATATTAAATATTCTCAACTAAATTCTACAAAACCATCTTATTAATATATTTTAATTCCTTCCCTCAAGTCTCTATTCTTTTAGGATAATTTAATGGAAAATTATTATGACATCCATGAGTAATGTGATAATGTCCTCATCATGTATAACAAGAAAGGTTTATTTTAACAAGTGAATTCCTTAACAACCTCATCATTATCAAATGAAGTTGATGAACAAACATGCTTAGGTAAAGGTGGTGCTCTTAACAAGTAAACTAATGGTCTAGGCCCATTACTCTCACTACTTATTTGAAAGTAAGATTCAAAATTTGATTAACTTGATAGTGAGTAACAAAATTGCCACCTTTTTGATCCTATGCAACAGAAAACAATGAATCCCTTAATAGATTTTGAGATTAAGCTTCTTCAACTTAATATCCCACTTATATTTTTTTGGACACTAACTTATTAGGCATCCAATTCAAATATGAAGGACTTTACCAAAAGGGATTATAAGAAAATGTATTTAATGTCATCATACTTATAGGGTACAAGAAACATCAAAACATTAAAACCCTTGTTTGGAAAATTTTCCCAAATAAATGCCCAACTACTAATAATAATAATCTTTGTTTTACCGACAGCATCCTTAACCAATATGGTATTATAGATCCAAAATTTTAAACAAAAAATTACATTGACAATGACATACCTATGGGTAAAATTTATTGTCAACATAATATCTTGAAATATAATTTCAAATAATACACTACCATGATTTGACCCACTATAGATGAGCACACAATCACTAAGTGTAAATAACTCTTACAATATCATAGAAATATATCACTAATTTATTTGTAAATTTCCTGAGCATATGGATGGAAATGGAAATTCTAAATATCTTTAATTTATCCATCCCTCTAAGGAAGCTAGATTATTAACGATAGAACATTATATATAGGGCTTACAATATAATGGATTTTACATGCTTGACATATCAAGAGCTCATTATAAGTATAGAATTGTATAACCTCATAAAAGAACAATAGTCTAACAACTCCACTTAAATGAGTCTTCACTTCCAAAGTTGTTCCAAACTTGAAATACTTTGCCCCTCATATTAGAAGTTAATATGGGCTACTATTAATATTGTATGATCCTAAAATCTCGCCCCTTTCTTACTGAAGTAAGAAGATGTCAAGAATTCATACTTAGGTTATAGTAATTTTATAAACCATGACCCCATACAAGTTCAAGACATACCCCCTTTAACACCAAATGTCCCATTATAATTGAGTGCTATCAAGCAACTTATAATATATCTCACCAAAAATATTGCCCCTAATTCCTTTCTTTAATGGTGAATTCAATCACTACCAAAGAGATCTGGTTGGTATGGCTCTATATTGATTATAGACAGTTGAATAAGGTGACTATGAAGAACAAATATCCTTTACCAAGGATTGATGATTTGTTAGATCAATTGGTGGGAGCTTCAATTTTCTCAAAAATTAACCTCAGATCAGGATACCGTCAATTGAGAGTGCGCTTGAAGGATATGCCCAAGATGGTTTTTCGTACCAGATATAGGCATTATGAGTTCTTAGTAATGCCATTTGTGTTAATAAATATGCCTGTGATTTTCATGGACTACATGAACCACATATTCAGGCCTTACTTAGATCAGTTTGTCGTGATATTCATTAACAACATTTTGATATATTCTAAAGATGAGGAGCAATATGCGAAGCATTTGAGGACTGTGCTATAAATTTTAACAGATAACAAGCTCTATGCCAAGCTTAACAAGTGTGAGTTTTGGCTATGAGGTCTGATTTCTAGGACATGTTATGTCGGCAGAAGGGATTGCAGTGGATACGCATAAAGTGGATGTAGTGTTGAAATAGGAGAGATCTAGTTTTGTGACTGAAATATAGAGTTTTCTGGGATTGGCTAGATATTATTGTAGATTTATCTAGGGTTACTATCATATAGCTTCATCATTAACTAGGTTAACTCAAAAAGACCAACCATTCATTTGGAACGATAAATGTGAGACTGCATTTCAAAAGCTTAAGGAGAAGCTGACTATGGCACTATTGTTGATTATTCTTAATCCACGATTGCCATATGAAGTGTATATAGATACGTCTTTGAAGGGTCTAGGATGTGTGTTGATACAAGACGAGCGAGTAGTGGCTTATGCCTCTAAACAGCTTAGGCTGTATGAAGAGAATTACCCAACCCATGACTTAGAGCTTGCTATAGTTATGTTTGCACTAAAGATTTGGTGGCATTATTTGTATGGAGCAATGTTCAGTGTTTTCAATGACCACAAGAGCCTAAAATATTTAGTAGATCAGAAGGAACTTAATATGAGGCAGAAAAGGTAGATGGAGTTCTTAAAGGACTATAGCTTTGAATTTAAATACCACCTAGGGAAAGAAAATGTGGTTGCTGATGCCTTAAGTTGAAAATCATTACATGTTGCCTGTCTAATGGTATAGGAGCACAAATTGCTGGAATCTTACTCGGATATTTAGCATGACTTACTAGAATTAAGTTTGTATAGTTTACGTTCCACAGAGATTACCAATGAGTTTTGGAGAGAGTTAAGGATAGCACAACTTAAGGATGAGTATCTGTTGAAAATTTAAGAAGATGTGGAAGAATGGCGAACCATAAACTTTGGTTTCAGTGATGATGGATTTGTTGTGTATCGAGATTAAGTTGTGTACCAGATGAGGGTGATTTGAGAAATAAAATTTTGAATGAGGTGTATAAGAGTAGATATACAATTCAGCCTAGAGCAACTAAGATGTACTAGGATATGAGGTGGTATTAGTGGTGGCTTGGAATGAAAAGAGATGTTACAGATTTTGTATCTTAGTGTTTAATTTGTCAAAAAGTTAAAATCAAGCATTAGAGACCAGCAGGAACTTTACAAGCATTAGAGATACTAAAGTAGAAGTGGGATAGTATATCTATGGATTTCATTTCGAGATTACCAAGAACCCAATCCAGTCATGATTCTATCTGGGTTATTGTAGATAGGTTGACAAAGTCAGCTCATTTCCTGGCAGTGCAAATAAGTGATTTGTTAGAGAAGTTGGCAGAAATATACAATCATGAATTTGTGAGATTGCATGGGGTGCTAAAGGACATTGTCTCTAATCGTGATTTGAGGTTCACCTCAAAATTTTGGAAAGCATTGTAGAGAGCAATAGGTACTGAATTAAGATTCAGCATAGCATATCATCCACAGACTGATGACAAATAGAAAGGACTATATAAACTCTAGAGGACATGTTGAGAGCTTGTGCCTTGGAACTGAGAGGCAACTAGGATAGCCATCTTCTTTTGGCTGAGTTTACCTACAATAATAATTTCTACTCCAGTATAGGGATGGCTCCTTATGAGGCACTATATGGAAGGAAATGTCGATCTCTTCTTTGTTGGGTTGAGCTGAGTGAGAGAAGCATTATGGGTTCGGATATTGTGGATTAAATGACGCAAAAGATTCAAATGATAAGGTAGAAACTTTTAACAGCTTAGAGTAGGCAAAAGAGTTATGCAGATAAATGATGGAGGCCGTTAGAGTTTATGGTTGGTGACCATGTTTTTCTAAGAGTTTTACCTGTGACAGGAATTGGGAGGTTAATCTGAGCAAAGACATTGTCTCCTCAATTCATGGGTCCATTCGAGATCCTCAGTAAAGTTAGGCTGGTTATTATTTCACCTGTGTGGGAACATGTATCCTAGAATTGGCAACCATACAGTATTACACAACTACATCTAACCTAAAGGCTTACAAGAAGGAATATGCTAATTCCCACCTCTTTAGTCTTCTCCCTCTCAACACCAGAGCTAGAGCCTGAAAAGTATTAAATAAGAGGGTTGAGTCTAGCCACTCAGTAACTAAGATTAAACCTACCCTATACAGTTATATATCAATTATAAAACAAATACATGCATAAGGAAGTCAAGAATGTAAAACAAGTCCACATATATCACAATTTATCATTCTATAACTTCTTTAACTCTCAAAACTATAGGCATTGTCACCATATTCTCAAATTTGTGACAAGACCCATACTGATGCGACTTGCCAATATTTAGCATATGTGACACGTCATATATTTACTTAGGCAATGATCAACCAACCTTATATCCTTCTTATTTTCTCATACTAAAACCGTGGGCTATAACACTGATTAGGGCTCCGTTCATGTGACTGGACTACCCAAGCTCACCAATTGTGAGGTATGACCTAACCAAAAACCACAGGACTCACTCTCGGACCATGGCTTCCCCCATTCTCGAATCCCTGAGGTGTCTAATACCCTAGGCTATTCTCCTCATTGAACTAGTAGAGATAGCTAGGTTCTAGTCCCTCGATAAACTATAAGACAGTCCCTCGACAAATAGTAGGACAAGGCTATAGTCCCCGTGTACCGGAGGGCAGCCAAAATACCATATGGATTTTCTCTACTCCCTAATCCCTAGGCAAACTCCCGCCAATGATCATGCCATAAATAATACTCACTTGTTCTCACTTTTCACTTTCATATACTCACCTTTACCACAACCACGTTGGATTCACGACCTTACGCTACCCAAGTGTGTTTTCTCATCTTTTTCTCATTAGCAACCAAATACCTCTACACATCATTTCATTCATGGTTTCAACAACAAAAGTATGTTCATGGTTAAAATTCTCTTGACTTTGCATAATGCATTTTTTTAAGTCAAAAATAGCTTTTTCATGCACTCAAGAAAACTAATATATAGTCTTTACTTAAACAACCAATCCCGTGCATGTAAACATTTATAATTCACATTTAACAACCAATTAACAATCAATTAACATATAACTACCTAAAGTAGAGTTTTCCCTTGGTTACCTCAAACCTTTGAGAGGTTAAAAGTTTACCTCTCTATTAACTAGCTTCCAAGCTTGAATTTCTGACCCAATAGGTGACCAAGAGCTAAAACTACAATCAACCAAGTTGAATTCCATCAACATAATAAACTCAACAATTGAACCCTCAATCTCTACTTCTAAATTGCTTAACCTTTATTCTACAAGAGGTGGAGCCTAACCATTGGGTTTAATAGTTACCTTTAGCCCCTAATAGCATTAATGAGCCATTAAATCCCTATTAATGGCATCACAAACTTCCAACCGCCCATAATAAATGGGATTTTTCGAACATTAATGGTGCCCAACAACACAAGAAACCAAAATTCAATATACCTAGGTTTAGATACTCTAATCTACCCCCATTAACTCTATTTGAGTCAACAAATTTGGATCTATAACCTATATGGACTGAAATCCCACTTTCACTTTCAAATCCTAACCATAAAGTCATAAATGTAGAAGAAATGGGGAGATTAGTGTGTGTGATACTTACCTTGGGTGTTTGTAGCCTTCAAAATACTCTCAAAGTCATCCCCATATAAACCCTAGCAGAGCATTAACACATCTCTTCTTTCTCTCTTTTCTCTTCCCTCTATTTTTGTCTCATTTTGTGTCTGATAAACTGTAAAAAATGGCCATGTGCCTCAGTGGATGCACAATGTGCTGCGGTACATGGCATAGAGAGGTCTTCCTTTGCTTAGAAATGGCTGTGCGCCATGGTGGACGATCTACACGCTGCGGTGTGTGGTACAACAAAATCAACTCTTCCTTTTCTTCTCCCTTCGATGCCCGGGTGGCCTGCCTCAATACTGGACCCACAACTAGGGCTAAAATATCATCAAATATAATTATTAGACCTCTCTGACCATGCACCACTTTAACTTACTTAATTACCCTAATTAGGTTTAATTAATCAAGGAATTAAAACTCGGGATGTTACATGTCATGCGATCAACTTGGTGTGGCAGAATAGCTCTTAAGGACAATGTCCTTAGGCACAACTCAAACTATATTTTTAGCTATTGGTGCCAACAATTTTAAGAGCTACTCTCAACAAGTTAATCTTGTTTGGTTTTATAAACTGTACCTAGTAGAGGTATATGATGAGGCAATGAGATTCGATGATGTTTATAAATAAAATTGGGTATAGGGGAAGATGTGAGTAATCATAATCTTGAGATAAGCAATCATGGATGAGAACACCAATAGTGCCAAATTTAATCACCCTAAAATTCAAACTCACTTCAGACCTCAGAGGCACCATTTTGGGTGGAAAGTCCTAGCATGAATAGTGATGGTGGTGGAAAAAAAATGAGGATGAGCATGTCTTGCTCTACTTGCAATTTTTAAAAATTGAGAATCTTCCTACCAATTAGAAAGTCTTGGTCGTAGTGCTTGGTGATTCAAGAAATGGATATGCTATTGTTGCTTACCGCAAGTGCACGGGTCGTAGCAAGTAATATAACGAAAGTAAAGTATTGTTCCCTCAAGGATTTGTTCAAAAACAATGATCAAGCAAAAGATTAAGCAAATTCGATCAAGTTGAGCTACACATAGTTAGGTAAAAATGATTTTGCAAATTAAAGTAATACTAGAAAATAAAGAAAAGTGAGTGATTCACAAACTTCCAACACAATTTAGGACCTAGGATTATTTATCCCCCTTACATTTCATAACACCAAAAATTACCTCCTCTTATAAATGCTTTTAATGAAATTAAGTGCTAACCTAGGGTTCTAAAAATACTTGGACAAGCTCTCTCAAGTCATGAACAAGTGTTTAATTAAATTAATTGCTCAATCTCTTGTTACAATTAATAAAACTCAATTTTAAACACCAACCCTAATGTGGCTATGTAAGGCTAGCAAGTATATCTCTATCTTACTAGCAAAACCATCCATTTAACATGCAAATATCAAGTTTTTACACAATTTTACCCAAGTTCTACACTCAACCTAGCCCTCTTAAGCATCAATTAAGTGAACCCAACATCTAAATGGTGGCCAATCATGTAGAAGCATTAAGGAAAGAGTAAAATAAACACATATATATCATTAATCATAAAAAGAGAGGAGAAATATAGTGTTAATCCATACAAGGGTTTCAAATAATCCTAGAACAAAGGGTTTAGCCACTCATAATCATCCACAAGCTACAAATATACAAAATAAGTGGACCCATTTCAGATTACAAGATAGGAAAGGGAAGAAGAATAGCAAAACTAAAGAAGAAAAGCTCTAAATGTCTTCAAAGCTTCAATCTCTTGATCCCAACTCTTCCAATGCCCAAACCCTAGCACAACCAAGCTCCAAGTGTGTCTAAAAATCTGAAGAATGTGTTTTGGGTCGAGCTCTCAACTTATATGTGTCCTAGCTAACTAATTTTTGATAAATGAAATGCAGCGTTTTTCTGACAGCGACGAAAGTCACGACGTTGGGACGACTTTGGGAATTTTGCATTGTTTTTACAGCTAATGAAAATCATTCATTTTGCTCTTGATTTTTTCATCTAATGGCCTTCCAAAAACATCCATAAAGCTCCAGAAATGCTTCTAATCAAAACTTCAATCAAAATAACATGAAATTATGCTAAAAATATCAAATTAAAGCTAAGAACACAAGCCCAAAACAAAATGCACATTTTCCTAATTTGGGCAATAAAAACATATAGAATTTAACTAAATGGATTAGAATCTAAGGAAAATGTGATGAAATAACATCAACTTCTAGAGGTTAACACACCCCTAAACTTAGATTTTTACTCGTCCTCAAGTGAAACAAGTAATAAAACAACTAGATTGACCAATTATTCATCTACTAAGCATGCATGAAAATATCCTTACTAGTTGCTCCAAATATATATTAAAGAGGATAGCAGTGAAATATAAAGAAATGCCTAATTCATAAATTAAGATCATGCTTTCCAACAATTTAGAAATGTGTGTGTGTGAGACCAGAAAATGATTTTCCTGCAACTATCAAGTCAAAATGTAACAACTCAATATGCATGAAACAAGCTCAATATCAAGACTTCATATGCCTAAACTCTTCTTCTCTTTCCACTAAAAGATCACTTCACATAATTCAAAATCAATGGGATTTTGTAAGCTTATAGCGTGGCTGAAGGTTTTGGGCTAATTGAAATGAAAGGATAAATGGAATTCAAAGAACTTAAGATAAATGACAATGAGAAGCCAACCATTCCATCCTTACTAGCTAAATACTTTCCCCCAAACTTATCTCAAATACCATTCCTTGTACTCTAAATTTATTAATATTGAAACTCTTTTTTTTTGCAATTTTTTTTCATGTATATTTCTATTTTTTATACTTTTTTTAGGAGCACAATTAGTAGAATTCCAAATTTCATTTCCATTCCTCACACCCAAATTTATAACAACAACACCTCCTTGAATAACTAAACTAATCTTCCCCACTAGCACACAATTTTTTTATCACTTATCTCAAGAATGAGGTAGTTCATGGTTTTTCAAGTTGTAGAGGCTAGGGTTTAATGTAGGTTTCAAAAAGAAAATACATAAGATTTTCAATTCCAAGCTTAAAAGGGGGTTCAAGTAGAAATGATGCAATAGGTAGGCTTGAAAGGCTGAAATGTAAATGAAAGAATGCCCAAATCATATTTTAATATCATGCGAAGTGATTAAAATGCCTCAAGAGATTTCAAGATAGGTTTTAGAGTTTCTCAATTAAGAAAGAAAATGCACATAAACTTGCCACAAAATTTCCTAATAGAGGCATTCAAATTATTGTTTGATTCAAAAGTGCAAAAGAAAATTTCACAAATTACCAGAAAGCAAGCCTTAACCCTGCAAGTAAATCAAGCATGCCAAAATATTGATCACAACTTCCTACAAAACATACAGTTTAAGCAACATTCTATCATTGGATCACGCATTCTGTTCAATAAATAATTTCTCAGTCTAGCTCAAATTTCATAAAAGAGGAACAGTAAATAGCTAAATTTCAAAACTGAAGTTTATGTCAAGTCAACCAAAATAATACCCTCACCCCCAAACTTAAATTGAACACTGTCCACACTGTCAAAAGGGTAAAATAAGGGCCCTCTCTCATGCAACTTAATAGCCAAAAAGAAGGTGCATGAGAGGCACAAAAAAAAAATAGAAACCTATAACAGTATAATTGAGATATATCCACAGGCAGTCCAAAAATACAACTAACTACACCAATATGTGCACAAGTTATCATAGAATAATTAGTTGCATGAGATTAGTCAAAGTATCACATATTAACTACAAAAAGATCAAAGTTAGCCATGCACAAAAGATATTAGAAGATCATGGCTAACCATACTTACCTAAAAAGAACTAATCAACAAATAATTAGAATTAAAAACAGAAATAAAAGGCAGTAATGTAAAGAAGGGTGAAGCTAGTCAGTGTGAGTGTCTGAGTCTTGGTCAACATTAGTATTGGCCTCCTCTTCTCCCTTTGGCAAGTCCATCTGAATTCTTTCATGCAAGAATAGCTCAATGTGGTGGAGCCTAAAGTCAATCCAATCCGGCTGGCTCTAGATACCCTCATGAATATTTTGGATGAGTGCTATGAGGTTGCTCAGTGTAGGCTCAACATGAGGTGGATCAATATGCCTCCTGCCATCCGCAGCTTGATCTGGCACCCCTCTTGGTCCCTCAGCACACTGAATTTCTCTATAATTGAACTTTGGCAAAGGAGGGAGCATAAGATCCTTCGGATAAGTGGGAACCTTCTTTTCTAAGCACACTTAAGTAGTCAAGTATGGGAATCTAAATGAATGCTTGCGATATCTTCTAGGCAAATTTTGCATATACTCAAACATGATTTTTGGAAAGTTGACAGGTTGCCTCATCATCAAGGTATATAAAAGGGCAGCTTGATCAACAATCACATCGCTCATATGGGTCACTAAGATCACATTAGATGCCAAAAAGTGCCACCATATACGAGTGTCCTATTCAGATTACAGTGTAAAATACTCTTGGGATTGCCATGGGTGTCATGTTGCCAAATATTTTTGTCAAGGCATAGAACTTGGACTACATCATCAAATGGCAATTGAGTTTTATCATTCTTGTAAATGGTATATTGGCGCTCTTTTATGGGAGAAAGGTTGTACACCTTCAAAATGTGTCCTTAGTGATCTCTACCCATTTGCCCTATACCTTATATCACAAGGTATCCTTGCAAGCAGTGTAGGCATAGTAAGCTTTCACAAGCAGCTGAGAGGCATGGCTCTGTTCACGGATGAGGCTAGTAGCATGATAAACAACATGTAAATCATTGTAAAATTGTTCGGACCATCTCAAAGGGAAGGGTCTTTCTTGAATTATTTTTCTCTCCTTCAAATTTTGTTCAAAATAATCTTGAACTACAGTAGTGGCAAATCGGGTTTTATCCCATCTCGATCCCTTAGAACTTTCACCAACCTCAATGACCATAGCTTTTTTGGAAAAGGGGACACTTTTCTTACCCATTGCCTGCAAGAAAGCACTCAATGCAACACCATTAAGCAACAGCCAGCATAAGTAAAAATAAAGGTTCAAACTTAAAGCAAACAAGATTAAATGAAGCTAGCACAAAACAGTACTTTGAATAACATGTTTAAACAAGGTTTAGCTTCCACATAACAGATTTAAAGTGAGGAAACAAAACATGAAGAACAAAGCCAAGTTAGAATCAAGAAGCATGACAGTGAGTGTTGAGCATAAGTCACATTCATAAGCTCAAGTTTAATAATGAGAGCATTCAACCAAAGAAATATAGCCCATTCATGCTTAGCAAATTCAACTAGTACCAGTATGCCAACAATATCCATTCTTATCCCCAAGGACACATATAAAGTGACAAAATCAAGGTTTCATTTAAACTAACATATTTTCTCAATCAAACAATGCAATCAGAAATTTGCACAATAGTTGAAACCAAAAATTAAACCCATAGCAACTTTCTAAATCCATTGTTAAAACTTTGAGCCACCCAAAGGCAAGAAAACAAATATATTAGCAAAATGTTTTACTAAAGAGAGCATCAATAAAATTTTAACATATACAAGTCCCTAATTCTCAAATAGCCAACTGGCATAAAATTTTAGAATTTAGATCATTCCATTATCATCAAAACAAGCAACTTAAAATGGTGAGAAATGAGCACCATCAAAATAGTGAAAAATTATTCTTCAAATATCCTGAGATTCCAAATAAAAAAAAATTTTCAATTGTCTCAATTCAAACTACAGGAGTAGTTAGCAACAGATTCAATCCTATCCCATTCATAAATGCACCCTAAAATTTACTAAGCAACACATCCATTTCATCCCCAATGTAGACTTAAAGTTGCAAAATAAGAGTTTTATTTAGAGGAAAGTATCTTCTCAGCAAAATCAAGAAAATATTACCAACATTCACACCAAATGATCATATTGCAAATATGAAATTTTTGTCAATAAAGTTTTCACTTTCTACTACCAAGACTAGCTATCATGACTAAACTCCTCAATGAAGAAAATACAGAATTTAAGCTCCAAGATAATGGTTTAAACTTCAAGCATCACAATTAGGAGTGAGGTAACACAAATAATCATCAAACCAGCATTACATTCACATAAATTCTTAGCTCAATCAAAATCAATTCCAGTAACAAAAACATACTTGTAGAGGTTAATACTAGAGAGTTCAAGCTAAACACAAGCAAGGTAAAGTAGACCAACAAAATAATGTACCTCAAAATACAAACTCCAATAGTGAGAACACGACAAGAAGAGTGATTTTAGACCCAGCCAAAGCAATAATCAGAGCCTTGCTTCAAAAATGAAAGGAGTTTTTTTTTATAGCAAGTGAGCATGATAGCAACTGGGCAACGACAAAATTCAAGGTTCTTGAATCTTGAACAGCTTAGTAGAGAAAGGAGAGGACACAGTGGAGTGCATAGAGACAAAGGGCAACAATGATAATGAAGATTGAGGGGAGAGATTTCATTGGTTTGCACAAGTTCAATGTAGAGACAGAAGCAATAGTTGTGGCATGACGGTGACAATGGGTTCAAGCTACTCAGAGTCATTGGCATTCAGATCTGGAGCAAGGATTAAAGCTTGGGAAGGAGAACAGGGACGAATGGTGAAGAGATAAAAACTGTGATAGGAGCTTGAACGGAAATAATGGAGTGAGGAAGGAGGCAACAACTGCTCAATGTTTGAGAAGAAAGGGGGCGACGTTCACATCTAAAAATGTACTCATTTCTACCATTATCGTTCGAGTAACAGCTTCACCCAAACCATAGCCTGAAGTAGAAATAGGGACAAATGGTGAGAATTAAAAAATGAAGGTGGAGCGAGCTGCTGGTGGAGCGTACTCTATGAGTGCTGGTGGTGGAGGAAAAGAGACAGTGTGCGACAGCAATGGCAGAAAATGAGAGACAGTAGACACGAGGCAAGAAAAATAATGAGGTGAACTGAGGGTTAATTTTTTTTAAAAAAAAGTGAGCTGCAGACGCTGGAATGGAAGGATAAGAAAAAGAATTTTAATATTATATCTATATAAAAATATATATATATATATATATTATTTTTAAATACTGTAAAACATAACACATAAGGGAAAGAAAAGAAAAGGACAAAAAAGAAAAATTATTATTATATATATATATATATTATTTTTTTTAAAAAAAGAAAATCCAAATTTTTTTTAAACAGGTCCAAAGGAGATGAAAGTCGTGACTTTGGATTTAAGCCTAAAATGAAAGTCACGACTTTGAACATCTCTGGAATCTCAAAGTCGTGAGCCCAAAGTCATGACTTTTGTCAAAACTTTCTTGACAGCAAAATTCTGCAGCACTTTGTTTTCAAAAATCTAATTTGTTTACCCCTTAAAACCTCTTCCAATCACTATATTCACTCTAAGATAAATCTCTAGCCATCATTCATCAACCATTCACAATTTCTTTCAATTAAAATGCAATCAACCCCCAAAAAGAACCATTTTTCATGGGAATCAAACTACAAAAAATTGCATTTACTTCAATAAGTTCAAAATAATTGCCAAGACAAGTTTATAAGCATAAAAACAACTTAAATAGCTTGACTTCCCTAAAATTTTCCTTCCTTTTGTGCTCTTTTGTTCTTTGGCCACATTTCTTACTTCTCCAAAGGCTTATACTTCCTCATATCTTCTTGTTAACCTACAAAAGTGACAAGATCACACATAACTTCACCAAAACAACTAAACTACAAAAGAAAAATCAAAAGATAAGGTTTAAAGCTTGGGTTGCCTCCTAAGTAGCACTTGTTTTATAGTCATTCAGCCTGACTCTTCTCTTTTTCAAGAGGCATCAGATAAGGGCAAGGTGATTACTTCATAGTCTACCTCACCACCCCAGTAATGCTTTACTCGTTGCCTATTAACTTTAAATATTTTTCCTTTACTGCCCTCTGGCTTAACAACACCATGAGGGAATGCTTAGACCACATTAAACAGTCCCAACCATCTAGACTTAAGTTTTCCAGGAAATAATCTCAATCTAGAGTTGTACAAGAGTACTTTTTGGCCTGGCTTAAATGCTTTGCATAAAATTTTCTTGTCATGCCATCTTTTTATCTTCTCCTTGTATTTCCTAGTATTCTCATAGGCATTGAACCGAAATTCATCAAGTTCATTCAGTTGGAGAAGTCTTTTTTCACCCACGGCCTTAAAATCAAAGTTGAGCTTTTTGATAGCCCAATAAGCAGCATGTTCTAGCTCTACGGGTAGATGACATGCTTTCCCAAAAACTAACCGGTATGGAGACATGCCGATAGGAGTTTTGTAAGCCGTTCGATAAGCCCACAATGTATCATCAAGTTTGGTGGACCAATATTTTCTTGCCACTCCTACCGTCTTTTCAAGTATCTTCTTAATTTCTCGATTAGAAATCTCAGCTTGCCCGTTAGTTTAAGGATGGTAGGCAAGTGCAATCTTGTGCTTGACACTATATTTCTTCAAGAGAGATTGAAATTGATTGTTGCAAAAATGAGTACCACCATCACTCACAATGGCTCTTGGTGCTCCAAAGTAGGTGAAAATATGCTTCTTCAAGAAGAACTTGAGCACCACTTTAGCATCATTAGTGGGAAATGTCACTGCGTCGACCTATTTTGAGATATAGTCTATAGCAACAAGGATATATTGATTGTTGAAAGACATGGGAAATGATCCCATGAAGTCTATGCCCCACACATTAAACAATTCTACTTCAAGCATGTTGTTTAGTGGCATTTCATTCATTCTAGAGATGTTACCCATCCTTTGGCACCTATCACACTTTAAAACAAAGTCATATGTATCCTTGAATAAAGAGGGCCAATAGAAACCACTTTGCAAGATTTTATATGTTGTCTTGTCAGCCCCGAAGTGGCCTCTATAGTCAGAAGAATGGCAATATCTTAGAATTTTTTATTGCTCACACTCAGGAACACACTTTCTAATTATTTGGTCGATACATTAGCGAAAAAGATAGGGTTCTTCCCAAAAATACAGTTTAGTATCATGGAGAAACTTCTTCTTTTGATGAAACTTCAAATCAAAGGGCAAGATGCCACAAACAAGATAGTTGACAATGTCTGCATACCATGGTGTTTGAATATTATCAACCTTAAAGAGTTGCTCATTAAGAAAAGCTTCATCAATAACAACATTAGATTTAAGTTGAGCATCAGTACTCAACCTAGAAAAATGGTCCGCTACTTAATTCTCAGTACCCTTCCTATTAACAATCTCCAAGTTAAATTCTTGTAGAAGTAGTATCCATCGAATTAACCTTGCCTTAGATTCCTTCTTACTGAATAGGTACTTCAAAGTTGAATAGTCGGTGTAAATTGTCACCTTAGTACCCACAAGATATGATCTAAACTTGGTAAAAGCAAACACCACTGCAAGTAGCTCTTTCTCAGTTGTGGTGTAGTTTTCTTGAGCATTATCAAGTGTTCTGCTGGCATAGTAAATTGGGTAAAGTACTTTTTCTTTCTTTTGGCCGAGCATAGAACCCACAGTAAAAGTCACTAGCATCACACATCACAATATAAGGCAAACTCCAATCAGGAGCCATCATGATAGGCGTAGAAACAAGTCTTTTCTTCAACTCTTCAAATGCTTTCAAACATGAATCATCAAATTTAAATTCAACATCTTTCTCAAGAAGAATGCAAAGAGGCTTGACTATTTTGGAGAAGTCTTCAATGAAGTGGCGATAAAATCTCACATGGCCAAGAAAACTTCTCACACCCTTAACATTAGTAGGTGAAGGAAGTTGTTCAATCACTAAAATTTTGGCTCTATCTACCTCTAAGCTATTTTTGGAGACTCTATGGCCAAGAACTATGCCCTACTTAACCATAAAGTGGCATTTTTCCCAATTTAAGACCAAGTTGGTCTCTTCACATCTTTTCAACACATTGGCCTAATTGATCAAGCACTCCTCATATGAATTTCCAAAAATTGTGAAGTTATCCATAAAGACTTCCATAGTTTTCCCAATCATATCGGAGAAAAGTGTCATCATACACCTTTGAAAAGTGGCTGGTGCATTACATAACCCAAAAGGCATGCGCTTAAAAGTAAAAGTTCCATAAAGACAAGTAAATGTCATTTTTTTCTTGATCCTCAAAGCTATAGCAATTTGGTTATAGCCTGAATACCTATCAAGAAAGCAAAAGAATTCCCTTCCAGCTAATTTGTCAAGCATTTGATCGATAAAGAAAGAGGAAAGTGATCTTTCCTAGTAGCTGCATTTAGCTTCCGGTAATCCATACATACTCTCTATCTAGTAATAGTGCGGGTAGGAATTAGCTCATTGTGGGTGTTAGCCACCATAGTCATGCCTCTTTTTTTTGGAATGCATTGAACTGGGCTCACCCAAGAGTTGTTAGAGATAGGATAGACAATGCCCACCTCAAGCCATTTTAAAATCTCCTTTTTCACAACTTCCTTTATAATAGGATTCAACCTTCTTTGATGTTCCACAGAAGTTTTATGATTATCTTCAAGGAAAATCTTGTGCATGCAAATTAAAGGGCTAATCCCTTTATGTCAGCAATAATCCACCCAATAGCTCTTTTGTGAGCTTTCAAGACTTCCACAAGTTGCTCTTCTTGTTGTGCATTCAAGTCCACAGCAATAGTCACTGGTAAGGTGTTGTTAGCTTCCAAATAGACATACCAAAGATGAGAAGGTAATGTCTTCAACTCGAGAGATGGTGGCTCTTCAATAGAGAATTTCAAAGATGGTCTACCAAGAGAAGATAAATCTAGAGATTCAAATTAGACACAGTTTCTAGAATAAACCGGTGATGCATTCATGATAGCCATGCACTCTTCTCCATCTTGAGTCTTTAATTGAGCTCCTATCAATAAGGCTTCCAAAAAATCATTAGGAATTACCTCATAAAATTCTTCTTGTGCAACTTGATCAAGCATATCAATGAAAAAGCATTGGGAGACTTCATCAACTTGTGCATGTTAAAAGTGACTTGCTCATCATCCACTCGCATGGTAAGCTCACCTTTTTCAACATCAATCTAGCAATTGCCAAGAATGGTCTTCTTAAGATAATAGGAATATCATGATCTACCTTACAATCAAGGATAATGAAATCAACCAGAAAAATAAATTTATCCACTTTTACAAGAACATCTTCAATAACACCACATGGATAAGCCAAGCTTCTATCTGCTAGTTGTAAAGTCACAGTTATTGGTCTAGCTTCACCCAACTCCAATTTATTGAAAATAAAAAGAGGCATAAGATTGATACTAGTACCAAGATCACATAATGCCTTACCCAAAAATTTATTTCCAATGTGACATGGAATTGAGAAGCTATCGAGATCCTTTATCTTTTGAGGTAGTTGCTTAATGATATCCATACAACTCTTGGTTAGAGCAACCATCTCAAACTCATTGAACATTCTCTTTTTAGAGAGCACATCTTTCATGAATTTAGCATATTTGGGCATTTGCTCTAAAGCTTTCACAAAAGGAATGTTGATATGCAATTGCTTGAATATATCAAGAAACTTTTTAAACTGGCCAACTTCTTGTTACTTCCTAAGCCTTTGAGGAAAAGATGGTGGAGGCATATATTTTGGCTTGGCCTCTTGTTGCTTTTTCTCATCACCAACCTTTTTTGCTTTATCTTCATTCTTTTTCTCTTCTTGATTCTTCTTCAAGTTGTCACTCTCTTCAACCATAATTTCTTCATTAATCACTTCATCATCAACAATCACCTTAATAGCACCACTACTCACATCACTTGCACTTAGCATAAAAACTTTGGGTAATTGCATCCCACTTCTCAAAGTGATTGCTTTATACTCCTCCTTACCATCCTTTTTAGGATTTGGAATGGTGTCACTAAGGAGATTGCTTCTTGACATAGCATTCATTTGTGAAGCCAATTGCCCCATTTGCACTACGAGATTCTTAATTGCGGTATCATGAAGAGTAAGAGTTGCCTTAGTTTCAACTCTTGCAAAATTCTTGATTACTCAAGATTTATGCTAATATCTTTTCCATTCTAGACTCCTCTTCCTTAACCGGCATTAGCTTTGGTGGAGCTTGGAAACCCAGAGGGTGAATTAGCTTGACATTTGAGGATGAAGGTTGATTTGAAGAATTCCCTTGACTCTATGAAAAATTAGGATGATTCCTCCATCTTGAGTTGTATGTTTGAGAGTAAGGGTTGTTGTAAGGGTTTTGAAACTTGCCCATATAATTGATAGACTCAATGGTCATATAAAGAGGACATTGATCGGGCATATGAATATTATTGCATTGGTTGCACGCAGTTGGAATGGCTTGGACAGCATGCACATTATAAGAATTTTCCCTTTGCATTTGAGATTCCAACACATTAAAATGCTTGTTTATTGCATTCAAGATGGATACAATTTGGGAAGAAGAATCATCTTTAGCACTAGTCACCATTGATGTATTCTTTCTATCTATGTTTTGAGTGTTGTTCACAGACAATTGATCGAAGAGGCAAAAAACTTCATTGACAGGCACATTCTAATATCCCCCATTTGTGATAGAATCAACCATAGCCTTTGAAGATGGATTCAGATAATTATAGAAGATCTGAATCACTACCCATTTATCCACCCCATAATTAGGGCATTTCTTTATCAACATCTTATATCTCTCCCAAACTACATAGAGATGCTCATCTGGATATTGCTTAAAACTAAGAAATTCATCTCTTGCTTTCACTGTTTTATCATCAGAGAAGAATCAAGTTCTAAACTTGTTCTCAAGATCCTCCCATGAACCAATAGAACCTTTGGGAAGATTGTTAAACCATTCTTTAGCCTTGTCTTGTAGAGAAATTAGAAATAATCACAAGCACAAGACATCTTTAGGCACCCCATTTTGTCTGAAAGAATTACATACTTCCACAAAAGACATCAAGTGCTTGTTAGCATCTTCAGGAGTTCTTTCAGAATTAGGAGACTCAGCTTCTTCAAAGATTGTCAATCGTTTAAGTATCACTTCCAATCCTTCTGGGCCTATGGCTTGCATATGCCAAATGGGTACTTGAAGAAGAAAACAACCCAAGAAGTATCAAAGTAAAACAAAAACACTAAAGAAAAACAAAATAAAAATCTAGAACTAATATCTACAAAGCTCAAGCAAAATCTAATATCACTAGTCTAAGGTTAATCAAAATATTTTCAAAACCAAATCCCCAGCAATGGCGCCAAAAACTTATTGCTCACTGCAAGTGTAAGTAATATAATGAAAGTAAAGTATTGTTCCCTTAAGAATTTGTTCAAAAACAATGATTAAGCAAAAGATTAAGCAAATTCGATCAAGTTGAGCTACACATAGTTAGGTAAAAATGATTTTGCAAATTAAAGTAATACTAGAAAATAAAGAAAAGTGAGTGATTCACAAACTTCCAACACAATTTAGGATCTAAGATTATTTATCCCCCTTGCATTTCATAACACTAAAAATTACCTCCTCTTATAAATGCTTTTAATGAAATTAAGTGCTAACCTAGGGTTCTAAAAATACTTGGACAAGCTCTCTCAAGTTATGAACAAGTGTTTAGTTAAATTAATTGCTCAATCTCTTGTTACAATTAATAAAACTCAATTTTAAACACCAACCCTAATGTGGCTATGTAAGGCTAGCAAGTATATCTCTATCTTACTAGCAAAACCATCCATTTAACATGCAAATATCAAGTTCTTACACAATTTTACCCAAGTTCTACACTCAACCTAGCCCTCTCAAGCATTAATTAAGTGAACCCAACATCTAAATGGTGGCCAATCATGTAGAAGCATTAAGGAAAGAGTAAAATAAACACATATATATATCATGAATCACAAAAAGAGAGGAGAAATATAGTGTTAATCCATACAAGGGTTTCAAATAATCCTAGAACAAAGGGTTTAGCCACTCATAATCATCCACAAGCTATAAATATACAAAATAAGTAGACCCATTTTAGATTACAAGATAGGAAAGGGAAGAAGAATAGCAAAACTAAAGAAGAAAAGCTCTAAATGTCTTCAAAGCTTCAATCTCTTGATCCCAACTCTTCCAATGCTCAAACCCTAGCACAACCAAGCTCCAAGTGTGTCTAAAAATCTAAAGAATGCGTTTTGGGTAAAGCTCTCAGCTTATATATGTCCTAGCCAACTAATTTCTGAAAAATGAAATGCAGCGTTTTTCTGATAGCGACGAAAGTCACGATGTTGGGATGACTTTGGGAGTTTTGCACTGTTTTTATAGCTAACAAAAATCATTCATTTTGCTCTTGATTTTTTTATCTAATGGCCTTTCAAAAACATCCACAAAGCTCCAGAAATGCTTCTAATCAAAACTTCAATCAAAATAATATGAAATTATGTTAAAAATGTTAAATTAAAGCCAAGAACACAAGCCCAAAACAAAATGCACATTTTCCTAATTTAGGCAATAAAAACATATAGAATTTAACTAAAATGGATTAGAATCTAAGGAAAATGTGATGAAATAACATCAACTTCTAGAGGTCAACAACTATCATTGAACATGCATGTTTTCTAGGATTGTTTATCGCTCACGAATGGCATGGTTTTCTTCAGCAGGTATGGATAAATGATACTTGTATGTTTATGTATCATTTTTCTCTTGGCTTGAAGGTAAAACAGTGAGTAATTACTAGTGTTTGAAAGTTTTCAGCTAAGATTTATTCTATGGTTAATGATGACTATATCAACGTTAAAAGTTGAAATTAAATATTTTTACCATTTTGTATGAACAATTTACTTTATTTCATATTCATGTGGTTATTTATTGTAGAATATTTTTTGCGATCAATCCATGTATACTGTATACAAGCTTACCAAGGTTTTTTTTTTTAAACTTGCCTTGCCTCAATTTGCAATTTACGAGGATGATAATTAAATCATTTTCAGCTAATGTCATAATTATGAGTATCTGTGTATGGGAAGTTAATTATTTATATTACCTTTAAAACATTATAATATGTAGGATGGCCTCGATTAGTTGCATAACTTTTTTAGATGGTCACAACTGCTAATGTCAATTTGGTTAATTTGAAATATTTGTTGTATTTATTATTTGGATCACAACATGTATTAAACATTGAAATGGTGACTGATCATTTCCCTAGGTATGGCAATATATTAATAGAATATATGGAAAACCTATGGTCAATATAGGGTTGATTATGATTTGTCTTCAAGGCTAATAAAATTTCACAAAAACTAATATATTTGCATATCGGTGATGGATTTTGTGATCTCATTTCATTTGCTTATGATGCTGCCATACTATGTCATGGTAATATATAATATGATTATAAAGAGTGGAAAAATATGCACCTTTATATATATATGTATATGTATGTATGTATGTATATTAAGGTGGGTTTTATAATTTTAGTAGTGTTGAGACATAAAATTATTTTGTTCTGGTTCTAGTATTAAATAGAGACAGTCATAGTATTGATTAAATTGTTGAAGCATTGTTGATGTTAAAAATGAGGATTTGATGCACATTGAATTGGTGGAGACAATAATTTTTACATTGGGTTCATTACTTGCTGATCTCATCATAGATATATTGACCGATAATGGCACATGGAAGAGGTTTATTTCCCTTGTCATGGCATATGAGAAATATGATGATAAGAAAAATTGTGATGATATATGTAGATTCTAATTCAATTAGAGTTATTGAGAATGTATGAAATTTTCATATGATTAAAATATTTTAAAGTGTGGGGGTGTCTAGAAAAAATTATTTTACTTTATTAAAAAATATATACATGTATTGTACTAAATTGTTAGCCTCAATTTATAAATACCAAGATATTATTCTATTGTGATTTAGAGGAATATTAATTAAGAGGAGGCTATTATTTGCATGATGGAAAAATTTGTTAATTATACAATTTTTATGGCTTAGCTTGAAACAAGCATTGTGATGACGATACAACATTTAATTATTTATCTAGTGTAGATAAATTTATTTTAAATAGGTACATGATCTATTTATTTTGGCATAAATATTCATTATTGTGGACAATGATTTATTTATACGTGTTATGGTCGATATGAGAAAAATAAAATATTTTGTGAATAGTGGATCCCTGTTGTATAAAATATATTGATATTAATTGAATTATATATTTATGTGAGAAGATTCACTAGTGATTATCCACCTTTAATGGCGATGGAAACAAATATAACAACAAGATCATAAAGTTTATTACTCTGAAATTGGAGGCTAAGTTGTGAAAAATCTCCATAGCAATAATTTTGGTGTAAATTCAACACTCAATGTCGATGAGCATCCATGATATAGTTATGTTACGTAGAGATTGAGCATATCAAATAGTCTCATGAGAGGATGAGACAAACGAGCATTTGAAAGATACCATAAATATTGGTATCACATAAAATGGATTTCAATTATATTAAAATAATACAATGATGTAGATTTAATTTTATATTCATGAGGAAAAATCCATTTATAGCCAAATAAAATATTATGTGAGCCAGAGTATATTTCTCTAAAGTTGGCTAGAAATGAGGTTACATAGTTGAGAAACTTCTTAGTGAATAATATTGCATTGAGAGAAAAACCGACACACATTATGTTGATGATTTATGTAATTGCAAACGCGATAGTCATTGCAAAGAGAACAATGGCTAAATAGGGCTAGTAATTGTAAAGGGAACAATGGCATAGGTAGATATCATTTGAGATATAATTAAGCATGTTAAAAGAGGGAGTTATCTCAATCAATTATATAAGAATAGATGTAAATCTGACAGATCCGTTAACTAGCCCCTATGGAATAATTTTAATTATTTAAATGTCGAGGGGAATGGGACTTAAGCCTATTTAAAATTAATGGTAATGACAACTTAACCTTTATGATTGGAGATTCCGTGAAGAAGGTTCAATGTATAAGAACAAGTCACTTGTTAGTTCTGCTGGCACTAAATTTTCTGTCCCTTCCTATGACTTGAGAAAGTGCTAGAATGTATTAATCAGAGGCTGAGCAAAAACTCTTAATGTTTTCATAATACTTATGGATGGTGTATTCATTGCAGATATACTTGATGAAAACATCTATACGAATGTGAAGTAAGGCTGTTGCTATGAGATCATGGCGAAATCTTTAAAGCATTTGTTAAAACTAGGTGCACGCATGGCCGATAACATGCAAAACTACATTAACAATGGAAATTATGGGAGTATAATCCAACTAATAAGACCTCTAGTATACGACCATGATCTGTTGGTTCAATTTTCGTGTGCTAAGTTTTATTAGTCTAGGTTTGGTTCAAATCAAAAGACACCATATTCAAAGTGATTATCTTTTGTGTGAATAACTCAAATGGGAGTGATCCTTTTGACATATGTGGGGGATTGTTGCAATTGTGTCAAAAAGGAAAGTCCCATATTGCTCAAATGAATGGAAGCCTTAATACATGTATATTAAGGTAAGAGCTTGGGCAAGTAAATGGGCTTAGAGGAGAAGTGGGCTAATGCAAATGCAATTACTCATGCGTGAGCTAAATGTGGTATCAAACAGACTGGGCATTTTTTTTTTAATTTTTGAAAACTATTATGTGGAGTTACAAATTATTTGTACAAAATAGTTTTCAAGAAAATTTTCCTTCCTTTTGAAATATGTGGGGGATTGTTGGATATTATAGAATATCTTTAGTATTTTAAAAGGAGTTATTATGAATTAAATTAATATTAATTACCATAACCCTGTACTTAAATATATTTATTTAACCTTTTTATTTTTTTATAACCATTTTTTAATTGATATTAAAGTGGTTTTGTTGCCCAGCATTATGATATCTGCCTATAAAAGGCAGTGCTTGCCATAGGTTTAAAGAGAGCTTTGGTAATCTCAAACTTTCTCTCCTCTTCTATCATATTGATTTATTGTTGAGCCTACTTTTAGTAGGAAGAGTTTATTTAATCTTGGGGAACTGCTGTGCAATCAACCCAGTATGGTGGAATAGCTCTTAAGGATAGTGTCCTTGGGCATGACTCAGACTATATTTTTACCTATTGGTGCCAACACATAAGACCTCTTTGGATGGATAGTCATGTAATAACTACATAAGAAATTTTTAATATAAATTTTTGTAATAGTCAGTAATATCATAATCAATAAGTCATAATCAACACAAGGAATTTATACCAATATAACAAACCATGACATGCTTCAATGCCAAGGGAAAAAATAATAACATGGAGGCCTAAAAAGATTAGCAATACTACCCCAAAGTTTATGCACAGTAAACTACACATAAGGCTTTAAGCATGCATATTTAATTATGCGCAAATATGCATAATTTAAACAAAGAGAATGCACAGATAGATTCAAGAGCAGAGGGAGAAAGGCATTTAATGTCCAGCTTGTAAGGAGAAAGAGAAACAAAAAGACACATAAATATTTAAGCCTTTTAAACTGTTAAAAAATAAAAGAAAAGGAAAAGAGCCATAAAATATTTGATCCAATTGTTAGTGGAGTTGAACTCATTGCCTGAAAGTACAAATATTTGCATAGAGTGAGTGTCTTTTTGAAATCAAATAATATTGAAAAAGCTTTTTTCCCTTTCTTTTTTTAAGAGTTATTGATCTATTCTGTCACAGGAACTTTCAATTATGAATTCAAATTAGGGGAGTTCGATCTCTGTAGAGCAAATCAAGAAACGCTCGCAAGATTTGGCAAGAGGATATATATTTGGATAGTAGCACTAAAGAATAAATAAGCAATTTTTTATCAAAGAAACAGTAGAAAATTTTGAGATTAGGCTATACAAATTAGAAAAGTAGGGGAAATTATATGCATCTAGAATAAGAAAATGATTCAACCACCTTTTTTATAATGCAAAAAGTATAAGAAAGTTTATAGGCCATTGCATACATTTACATTAACGATCCTAAGAATTGAGAGGAAGAGAATGCAAAGAATTATTCAAAATAAATGGGAGAGAGGCATTTAATTAATGTTTAGTTCATGGAGATAAAGTGAAATAGAAAGTAATTTTTGAATATTGAGGGCCTGTTTGGCAACCTGTTTTGAGAATAGCTTTTTGTCTTCAAAACAAAAAAACAAATTTGTTTAATAACGTGTTCTCAAAAAATAGTTTGGAGAAAAAAAATCAAATATTATTCTTGAGAACAGAAAAACAAAAACATCTTTTTAAGTATTTTAGGATTATTGTTCTGGAGAATAAGGGAGAATGAGAAAAATACTTATTTTTATTTTTAAAAAAAATATGTTTTACAAAACACTAATTCTTAGAACAATAAAACAAAATTGGTTTCAAATAGGCCCTAAATTTTTTTAATTGTTGAAAAAAAGAAAAGAAGAGCAATGACATATTAGACCATTTTCTTACTAGCCTAAACTTATCACCTGTAGTAAGAAAAAAAATATACATGGTAGTAAGACTATTATAACCTTATTATAAAATCAATTAGCAATATAATATACTATACATTCTTTTAGTGAGATACAAGAGAAATTTTGAATCCAACCCCTCCTAATCAAAAAAGAAAGAAAAAGAAAAGACATGTCAATCTTAAATAACTGAATAGATAAAACAGTAAAAAGATAAAACAATAAAATCTATGAATAAGTTCTTTCTGATTAATGAAGTTTCATCCATAAATTCCATTAAAATGAAGACAAATTAAAAAATATTGCACTCAATAAAATTATTCCAAAAATAATGAGCCTCATGTAACTTTGGCAATTTTTTCATCTAGAAGCACGAATCTTTATTTTAGCAAGACTTGTCTCATTTATTTAGGAACTCATTTGTTTATATCATTTTAGCAAAAACAAAGCATTTACCTTACAGGTTGTTCATTTTGTCCATCTTGGGAGGGATTTCGCCAAACAGATTATTCACATTCAAATACAAGTCACTTAGGTTAGTCAAGTTAGCAATTTCCCACTGAATAGCTCCCTTGAGTAGTTGTAATGCAAGTAAATCCTGTAAAATGCTTGCTATGACAATAAATGATAGTAAGAACCTTGTCAATTGGCAATTTCTCCAAGAACATTTTCCTATAAGAAGTTATAATGAAAGTAAAGTTGTTTGATAGATAGGAGTACAATATTGGGTAAAAAGGAAATGAGCTACCTAACATTTGGGACTTGTATTACCTATGACCCTATAAAAGCTGCTATACTATGTACCCCCACATCACCTATTATTCTGTTGGAAATTGTGCCCTAGGGCTAATCATTATACTATACATATTGTTATTTAATAAATTTCTCTTTTGGTATCAAATCAATTACATGTTCACTATGATAACTGCATCCTTGGACAAACTATAGTGATTGTCCTAAATGTCCCTGGTAGGTCATCTATGAGAGATCATAGATGAAACAATACTAGTATAATTTTGATTAATTATAGAGATACAAATTAAAGTCATAGGAACTTGAAAGAGTATAAGGTACTGGACCGACCCGCTATAAGAAAGCTGTATGGTATAAGTTATAAAATTATCTCATATGTAACCATATTACTAAGCCCTTTGACCTAAGATCATTGTGGATTCATACATGATGACTAATGAACTTTGACCTAGTTAAAAGTCACCTTTGATTGGGTGATCATAAAGGCTATGATTGAGTTTAGTGATATTCATGCAGAGGCATATGAGTGGTCAAGATGGAATTTGTCCCTTACATTAAGTGAGAGATATTACTGGGCTTCTTGATGAGTAAGATTGAGAAAATGTATGGTCATACTATAATAGAAAGAGTTTTTTCATTACTACAATCAGTCCACTTAGAGATCGAGAATGTAATGGTCAGGTAAAGGAGAATGACAATTCCATAACTCACACTTGATCAAAATATTACATGACAAAAGGGATGTGATATGATTGAATGATAGGTTAGAATATATTTAGATTCAATGAATGTAACATAGGGTGAGTGTATTATATATATATATATATATATATTACATACTCATATGTGTGTGTGTGTCTAATATATATATATATATATAAGGCTCATATTCATTTCGAGAATATTCACCTTCATGGTTACTTAATCTAGTGGGGTCATTATTGGTCCTGTTGGTGAACCACTACCACAACTATTTGTCATCATACTTGTCTCTTTTCTATTTGGCTCTATCTGAACAAATAATCTACAACAAGATTATTTTTTCCTTTGATATATTCAATTCCATAATCATAGTATGACATATCTAATTGCTATTTAATTAACATCTTATTCCATAATTGAGCTATTTTTATTCCTTTATTTAACCAATGTTTTACTTGAGTATTATCAGTTCTTATAATAAATCTAGTGTTAACAATAAATAATTCAAACTTTTGTACAGTTTTACTATTACTAAAAACTCTTTCCAATTAGAATGATATCTAGTTTGATATTCATTGAATTTTCCACTTGCATATCTAGTTATTACTTTTTCTTTTCCATTGATGTGATATAAAGCTGCTCCCCAATAATTTTCACTAGCATATGTATAAATTATTCAAATTACATCATTTTTTATTGGAATAGTTAATTTGGGTAAATTTTGATATAAAGTTTTTATCTAGTTTACTATTTTTTTTATCCTTGTCCCATATCCATGCTGTTTTTTTTCCCAGCTAATTTACTTACTTTAGTTGTTAACTTAGATAAGTTTGGAATTTAATTTTTGGCTTGATTTACTAATCCTAAAAATGATTGAAGTTCTTTTTTATTCTCTATTTCATCAAATTCTAATATCTTTTTACTAATATGTTCTTGTAATTTTATTTCATTATTAGTTATATATTGGCCTAAAAATCCTATCATTTCTTTTATTAATTCAACTTTTTTTGGTGATATATTTAATCCTTTTTCTTTTATAAGATTTATAAATTTTTCTAAGTGATTTTCATGTCCTTTTTTATCTTTAGAAAATATTAATATATCATATATATATATATATATATAGCAAAATCTCTTATTCGTAATAATAATTTTGCCACATACTCTTGAAATATACTAGGGCTATTATGATATTACATTGGTAATACATTCTATTCATATAATCCTTCAAATGTACTCAAAGTGGTATATTTTTTACTTTCTTCTTTTAATTTATTTGAAAAAATCCTAATTTATAATCAAATTTGCTAAATATAGTTTTTCCTCTTATTAAGTTAAATAACAAGTCTATTTTTGAGATTGGGTATCTATTTCTTATTGCTAACTCATTTAATTTTTTATAATTTATTACTAATCTAGATTTTTTTTCTTCACTATATTTTACTACAATCATTGCTGGTGATAAATATTTAAATCTACTTTCTCTTGTTAAATCATATTGTTTTATTTCATTAATATGCATTACAAATTCCTTTTTAGCACCTTCTGTCCATAGATACAGTTTACAATTTATTTTTTTACTATAACCTTTCAATTCTATTTTTGCTAAAGGTTTAGATTTTTTCTAATGAATTAAAGGATTTTTACTAATTATTTGAAATGGAATGGGATTGGAAAGGACATAAGAAGTCGCATCTAGATGGATGAAAGAAAGAGTTTAACATTTATTATTATTTTAATTTATATAACTAGTTTCTTTATTTTTTTAATATTTATAAGTTTTTTTATTGAAAGCAATTATATTGAAAATATCGTGAAATACTAATTATGGGTAATCTTATTAAATTTTTTTTATTCATTTGTCATGAAATTTTTTTATCTTTTGTTCAAACAATAAAAAATCATACGTTTCTCTCTCACATTGATTGATCAGTGTTACCATACACATCAACCTCTGTTGTAAAATGATCATGTCTTTCACTTTCATCTACACATATATTTATAGAAGTTATTAAGCTAGCTAAAATGAACGGAACAACCACTACAAAAAAAGAATGATTTTTAAATAGCTCAAAATTCATCTCTAAATAGCTCAAAATATGTACATGGCATCACTAAAAGTGACGTTGCTAAATATTTAAAGCTGTATTTTTTTTTACCCATCTTTAAATTGAGATGGATTTTGTGTATCTCTAAATTAAATTTTCTCATTTCTAATTTCAATTTTCAACTTCAGTAAAAAAAAGAAAAGAAGTTTAATTGTAATATTTGATAGCCAAATAAACCTCAATCTTTATTTTAAATTTATTTGATTTTGTGTTATAAAAATGTAAAATATATTTTTGGGATACCTATAAAATGCAAAAGACTCATAATTGATTTATAAAATTGATTAAGAAGATTGATTTTAATTAGAATTGAGAATCAAAATTAAAAGATTTATGATGAAAAATAAAATTAATTTTAGTTGGGTATAATAAATTTATGATATAGAAACCAGAATGGCCGTAATAGTGGTATGCCTATGCTATAAGAGAGGGAAATAAATTACAATTATTATAAAAATTAAAAAAAAGTACATTAATTTAGTTGTTGCTAGCTGTAATTTTTTCAAGGTACATTAATGTTAAAGTGTACGTCTAGCTTTTGTTAGATGAGAATTAATCTTTTTATTTGAATTATGAATAATATCTGTATTGAAAAATTTGTTGCAATTCACTTTCAAGGAGGTAACTATTTTAGTTTACGTGACTATAAAAACCAAGAAATGTATACAATTTTTTTAAGTTATATATGATAAAACATAATAATTGTTATAAAAGCTTGTTTTATTATTGATAGTAGCCTACATCATAGGCATTGAATCTACATGGTAGATATATCCTTCTGATTATATTGAGTAAAATTCTACCTTTTCTTGCTTTTTTGTTATTTTACAATTTCTCATCGTGGAAAAGAAGATAGAAAACAACATAATTACATAAATAAAAATTAGTTTAGTTGGTAAATATTCAAATCGTATTTCTTTGCAATGATGCAAGAGGAAAACCAATAATATGAGTACATATTCATCCTAATTTGTAACTTAAAAAATACAATTCTTTTGCTTTCATTCCTAGTTTGAATACATAACAAAGAATATCCTATGAAAAAGTACCATTGCAGTAATTGATTTGCCTATTACTAGATGATACAATAGTAAAATTATATGTTTTTATCGAAAAATGTGTGACAAGGCTTGAAATGAAAGGACAAAGGTAGGAAAAAAATTAATACATTTTCATTTATATAAGTCATGGAAAAATGAATGTGTACCATGATGAAATGAAATGAAAAAAATATAAAAAATAATTTTTTATATTAAATTTAACAAGTTACTTAATCTATCTAGACAATTTTTAGAAATAGAAATTAGCAAATGGAGTATGATGAAAGATGAGTATTGAAAATATTTAAAATAATTGTTAAAAATTAAAAAATTAAATACTAAAAAATGTCAAAGATGAGTATAGAAAACAATTAAATCATGAAAATTTTAATTCTAATTATATACCATTGTCCTTTTTTAAAATTTTAATATGATTAATTGTAAATGATATTTTTAAAGTCATGTATGTGCTATTCTTTCTAATAGAATTGAAAAAAAAAAAAAACATGTGTGACATAACTTGGAGTTAAATAAAATGAGTTTAATAGTATGTAGGGCAGTTTTGGCCTGTCTTACATAACTTGATTTATTAGTTTTAGCTCACCGTAGGATCTACACTACCCATTTGATTTATTAATTTATTAATTTATATTTATTAATTTTTTATATGATATAATAAAAAAGGTAAGGAATACAGTACGCTGCAGTACTCAAATTTATAGTATCACTTTTTTTTTACTTTGTTAGGCAACTGTTTTCTTCTTCTTTTTTATTTTATTCTTTAGATGGATCTTAGATGTGCTATATAAGTCATCCTTAGTCCTCACCTTCCTCCGTGTTGCTAAACTCCTTTCTAACTCGCTCCTTATTCGACTGATTCATTGCTCTTAATCGACTAATCCTCCTCCTCTCTTGACCATTGCTCTCTCTTCTCACTCACTCTTCTTATATTCAACTAGTCCTCCTCCTCTCTTGACCCATTGCTCTATCTTCTTATTGGCTCTTTTTATTTAACTGGTCCTCCTCCTCTCTTGATGACTTAACTCATTGCTCTCTCTTCTTGTTCGACTGGTCTTCCTCCTCTCTTAGTGCTCCATGTCCAACTCTCCTCTTAGGTGTGTTTACTCATTGCTCTCTCTCCTTATTCCATTGGTCCTCTTCCTCTTGACCCCACACTCAACTCTTATGTTTCAAGTTTATTTTTATTTTTATAATTATATATATATATATATTACTTGATAGAATTAGGCTTTTCTTTAATTTAAATATTCCATTTTATATTTTTGATATTCAAACATTTAGAATAGATTTATACTTTAATCATTATTTTTATTTTTTCATTTTCTCATCTACTAACTTGTAGTTTTTAATATGTCTACATGTGTTCATTAGAATGTGACACGAACAAGATTCCTGATTTGGTTGATGGTCACCTACAAAACTCAAAATATAGACATAGATATGGTTGAGCTTCCACCAGAAATAAAGGACAATTGGACAACAGCTTTGAATCACTAATTTGGTACTAACATGTATACTCGTGCAAGAGTGGAGCACAAAATTTTATTTTTAAAAACTCATAAAAATAATGTAAGTGTTTTTATTTATTTTTAGTAAATTTAATATTTATTATTTTAATATTTATCATTATTAATTATTTTTAAATTTTATGTAGCCAATTATTCTTGGGCAAGCTTTTGGTCTAAATGCTCGTCAAGAAGTCGATCCTAGATATCTACAAACTTTAAATACAATATTTCCTCCTGATGAAGAAGTTCTGGTAGTTCCACAGCCAAAGCCATCTTATCGAACTCCACAACAATTTGTTAATTTTTTAATGGACATGTTTAGAAATAATGAAATAACGGAAGCAAAACTTCATCATGCTCAAGCCATTCTTGGTTATGAGCATTTTGATTATTATAGAGGGATCTTATATAATACTAGATTTGATCCTACAGATCTTGATCGGCATCGGAGAGCTTTTTTAATTATGATAGAAAAATGTAGAAGCATTTTAGAAGATTGAAAAAGAAGATATGATATGTAATTTTTTTATTTTCACTATATTTAATATTTTATTAATATATATTTTATTTTTTAAAAAATAAATAAAGTGAGTAAAGAATAATTAATGTGCAAGTTGTTAGATAAAAATAGATAATTATCAATATATACAGATTTGAGTGAAATTTCCAATGCGAGCACGTAACATCTTTTTTTTTGTAGACTCTTTTTGAATTGCAATGAGTAGTTACTTGCTAGCCTTATGCTCATCGTACGCCATAACTAGCATGCCAATGCTCAGAATAATAGCAATATATTTGACCAGATTTAGAATTTAAGTAAAGTCGAGTCTATTTCTATTCATCTTTACTTTTTCTATAACCAAAACGCATGTGAATTGTACCTAACTCCCTCCTCATGGATCATTTCTCAAGGAAACCAAGCTCGTTTTGCATCTAACTCTCATGTACTGTTTTTATTTTTTTAAAAAAAATATTTTCTTAAAAATACATTGTTAATAAATATGATTATTTTTATCAATATCTATTATAAATTATTATAATCTACTTCTATTAATTTAGCCTATTTTTAATTTTAAAACCGTTTGTAAAGTAACATAAATAAATAAATATTATTTTAGTTTATTTTAAAAAAAATTATAAAAACCATATTATAAAATTACATTTTTAAAAAATAAAAAATGAAATAGAAATTAAACAGGCCCTAAGCTTGGCGTCTGAATTATGTGTGTGTAGATATGTATACGTGTTGGTTCAGAAGGAATAAAAGTCATTTTAGCAATTCACCAAAAAAAAAAAACTTTTTAGCAGAAGGAGCAATAGGAAACGCTACACATTTTCTTACAACACTATATATGCAGCCCCACACCCACACACACACACTAGTTATATATAGATATTTTTTTTTATTATATTTTATTAGTATGTATTATGATATACTAATTATATATGGATATTTGTTGTTATTCTGTTTTATTAGTATGTATTATGATATTATCTCATCTTAAATTATTTTATAATTGGGCACGAAGTGTTTAATTTGACAGCTATTTTGTTGCATGGTTTTAATATTTAAACAATAATAATATATTAATATGGCATAGGCATTTGCAAAATCATCTTAACATCAATGCAATGTCGCCTCTTATTGGTTGGCCTAAAACCATGACCTCTCACTAAACAATCCATACCTATATAATCTATGCCAACATTAATTTGGAATGCTTGCATGAACAGTGATTTACCAGAAATGCCTCCACTTTTTTCCTAGTTTATTAAAAAAGGATTCAATCTAACAACAAACATTATATTAATGCATTTGTGTGAAATAGAATAAGTAAATTAGGTTAGTTAGAAATTAGGTAATTACTTTATTGGAGGGTGATATTCGATTAAAAATGTATTATATTTTTTAATGGAGAGAGTATGTATTTTCATGTTCAATCTTACTTGTTTATTTAATTATTGTTTTGATTTGATAGGATGAGATTACTAATTATAATATTTTGTTATTACTGATAATTATAATATTAACATAAGCACTTGTAAGTTTCCACCTTCCATAGACTTATACAGAAAGGAAAATGAAGCAAAGTGTTTCGGTAGTCTTAGAACCATAGTTACAGCCACAGCCACGGTCAGTTTTTCCAACTCCACAATAACTGGTTAATTTTTTAACAAAAATGTTTGAAAATGATGAAATAATTGAATCAAAATTTCATAATGCTCAAGCCATTCTTTGTTATGATTATTTTGATTATTATAGAAAAATCTTGTATAATATTAGATTTGATCCTATAGATCTTGATTGACGTAGGAGAATCTTTTTTAATTATTATAGAAAGATGTAGAAGTATTTTAGAGGATTGAAAAAGAAGATATGACATGTATTTTTTTTTATTTTCTCTGTACTTAAGGTTTTATTAATATATATTTTACTTTTCTAAGAAAAGAATAAAGTAGGTACGTGATAAAAAGATATTATAGATAAAAGTTTTCAAATTACAGCTTCCCATGTAATTGGCACAACAAAAACACTTGATTGTTTCTCTTTTTAATAACTCTTCTTGCATCATAAAGTATATTATTTATCATAAATGGATGTCTTAAGAATCAGGCATTTCAAAGGGAGAAATTTGATTTCTAAATCAAGCATTTCTATTAGTCCCATTATCCATAAAATTAGATTTTAGACCCATGCAATAGAAATTTGATCCTTAATTTAAAAGTAGTAAAAAAGAATTGGGCCAAAAAAAATGAGAGAAATAGCATAGAGTTTTTAAAGGGAAATTAAATACTTGATATGCTATATTTCATGTTTTTCAATTTTATTTCTCTAAAATGCTTTGTGTTATTTTATTATATAATCATTGTTTAATTGTTTGAAATTGTTTTTTCTTTATTAAAATTTTCCCCTATTTTTATTTTTAATTATTAGTTTTTGGCTTGGGTATCAATTTAAATGTGTGTTTGATTTTTGGTTTGTTAAAAGTTCATTTAGTAAAAGTTCATTTAGCCAAAATTAATTTAATAAAAGTCAGTTGTTGTAACAAAATTTATGTTTGGATATATTTTTTCAAAAGTTAATTTGATACATTGAAAGTTATTTAGATTATAATAGTAAAATATTCTTTTGAATGTACAATTACCAAAAAGGATATTGATTTATGATGATTTGTAATTTTTATTATACAAATGTAATATATTTGAAATATTTAAAAAATGTGATAAAGATTTATAATTTTTATTATACATTAATGCTAAAAATTAACATGATTAATTATTTAATTTATATTGCTAAAAAATTAATACCTAATTATCATTATTATTGGAATAATAATTATATTTTTAATGAATCAACTATTTTTAAATAAAAGAATAAGAGATTAAATTGGGGGTAGTGCAGTTAAATAAGATCCTACTTTTCAAATCTACTTTTCAAAAGCTTTAAATAATTATGTTTTTCAAATTCACTTTCAGCTACTGTTTATATGTGCTTTCTTACAAAATATTGTACTTTAATAACTTATAGCATCCTGAAAGTAAAGTTTTACTTTCTGAACATGAAACGTAAGAAAATGAAATAGCCCTAATTTTATTTTGTTTGTTTGTGTCTACTTAATTTTGTCTTGATCACATAATTCCAAAACATCAAAAGGGGACCCACACAAGGATTAATAATATTAATTAATTAATTAAAAGTAGAACACAATAAAGGCAACTGTTAATCAATAATCAACTCATGAATTTTACAATTATATATAGAATAAAAGATGGATGGATCCTTGTGTAGACGTTATACCTCAAAGTAACTCCTAGCTAAGGCTTCAAAAATTAAAAGTGGACCATAAGTGTGCCTAGCTTGCACAGCACCATATGAGCTAAAAAAATAAAAGTAATAAAAAAATATTGGTTACTAATATATATATATATATATCCATTAAACCAACTCCACAATCAAAATTTTACTTCATTTTATAGTAAAAGATCGTATATTTGTATACATTATTATGGATATTTTTTAAAATATATCAAAATATCTCAAAAATATTTAAAATTTATTTTAATATATAGAGTATCTCAAAAAATATTGGAGAGCACTTTTAGTATCTTTGATTATTAAAAAATTACACCTAGGTCTCGCAGAAGAGAATTTATTGCCCAGAAGTCTCATAAAATTCATAAAATACTTCTCAAATTGTAAATGCTCGTTGCTAAATTGTAAATATGTAGGATTTAAAATTTAAAAGTATTTTGTGAATTTTATATTGTAAATTCATACAATCTTAAATTTAGAAATATTTTGTGAATTTCATAAGATTTTTGTGTAATAAATTTTTTAGGTGTAATTTTCTCTTAATTATTCCCTACCTTTTATTATTAGGCTATGAATATTGATTGATTTGGGCCATTTATGTTATTGTTCCCCATACATATTTCATATCTTTTGGATGAATTTCATTTTTTATAGAATAAAAGTAAAAACTAGAGTCTACTTTACAGTATAAGTTAGCAAGTGGTAGACTAAAAGAAAGGTGAGAGTGAGTGATGTGATTTGATTAAGTTGGGAGAGAAAGGAAAGACGTGAACCATACAACTAAGACATGGGCAAAGGAGATCTAACGAGGTGAAAGAACACGTGTTCAAAGGAGGGGAAGAAAGACAATTATTAGAGTGTGGCCTGTAAAGCTTAGGAAGTACTTCATTTGATCTCATTTATATGTCATTTTTATCAATTTTATCAATAGCAATAAAAAAAAATACAATGAATCAAAGTAAGTAAAATTTTAAATATAACATTAAAGCAAAAAGTAAACAAATAATATAATAAAATTTTTTCTGTCTTTCTCTCTCTTACTTTTCAAGGGTAATTTGAGAATTTTAATTTGAAATAAAACAATCCCATAAGCTTGTGACTTATAAAGTGGACCAGATTATGTGTTTAGAAAGTGACTAATATATAAGATTGGAGGAGTAGTATTTGAAAGGCTATAACAGTGTTCAACTCTTACTTTTATTGATTCCCTTTCTCTCCTCAAAGGCCCCCCTCTGTCTCAAGGCGAGAAATAATTAAAAGAAATAAAATTTATTTTTTTATACAAGGAAAATATAATATTTATTAATCTTTTCCTCTTGTAATACATAATATTGATTGCTATTTTAATACTCATATTTTTTAAAAATTAGCACAAATTCTTTTTTTAAATTGTATATTTATTAATTATACTCTCATTATAGATTTTATATAAATACATTAATAATAATAATAATTAAAAATTTTATTATCAAATTTTTTTCATAAGAATAATATATAAAATAGAAATATGATTTAAAAAATTATACTAACTATTCAAAATCTATACGACAGTAGAAGTTAATGACTAATTTTAATTTAAATAGAATTTTTTTAAAGAAGTGAAATCTATTGTATCAAATAATATATTTTTTCAGTATTATCTTTATTTTTCTAGTATCAATTTCATGTTATGCAACATGGCACTAGATGTATAAAAAAGGGAAGGAAAAAGGTGTGGGGGACTAGATTTTCAATTAGTACATATATAAAAGTTTGTATATAGAAAAAAAGAATAAAATAAAAAATGATAACAATACAAACTCACTCACTCACTTATTAATTTTAAGTAGAGCATGAATTTAAAATTATTTATCTAAATTTTAACGATTTAGATGGTATAGATATTTAGTGTCTGTTTTTAATACAACTGCTGAATTCAAATTCATTGTTGGCATATAGAAAATCTTGAAAGTCAATCATGGGTAGTTGTCTCTCACCTGTGCATTGGTTATTATCATAAATACTACTTTTACATATAAAGCTTACTATTTTTGCAACTTTTGTTGTCATTGAGACAACCCTATATTTGAGTGGATGGACTATATTTAGTGTATTAGATTGTCTCTGTGCTTTAGTCTCTCCCATGTCTTTTATTTCATGCCTTGCCCCTACTTCCATCTACTTCCATCTTTAACGCACACACGCACACGCGCGCGCGCAATATACACATGTAAGTGTGCAAATAATAAAATACTTTCCTCTTTCCAGTTTATAAAATAATACTAGAGGTAGTGTCCTAGTCTACTTGAACTTTGATGTAGTCCTTTTTTAAGGCTGCTCGATGACCTAATAATTACATTAGTTTTTTAAAACCTCATTAATTTATAATTTATTTAAATTTATCAATTCACCCTTCTAAACACTTGAAAGTTCAAGCCTTGAAATTTAGATGTTACATTGGACAGGCTTGTTTTTTACAAATTCTAATGATTAATCTTAGATTATATTAGTTTTGGATATTGGATAATTTATTTCCTTTTTAATATTTTAATAATTTCATATTTTCATGTTTATTTTCTTTTTCTTACTCACTCACTCTTTACCTTGCAATTTCATTTGTTTATCATCATGCCTTCTCATTTTTTATGGGGAGTTGGACTAACCAGGTGCCTCATTGAACTCATGCTTCAATACAAAATTAAGCACATGGATGTTTCTATTTTGCAAAACCTCACGAATGAGTTTAGAGATCAATGGGCATATGCACTAAATGATATATTCAACACTAATGAATACACTTGGGAGAGGATTCAATGAAGAATTTCATTTTCAAATTATGTTCTTTATTAATTAGCAATAAGTTTTTTTCATAATCTTAATATTTATGATTTTTTATAATTTATACATCAATACAGTCTTAAGAATGCTATTGGTATTGGGGAAGATGGCGAGCCATATAGATGGTTTGTAAATGCTTTACGCACTATATTTCCTAACGAGCAGTAGTAGCAAGAAGCTCCTATAATACAACAACCACAACAAGCAATGCAATATCCAACATTGGCATAATTGGTTGCTTTTTTAATTGAAATGCATAACAACGAAGAGATTAATAAGGATGAATTTTAATTAGCTCAACACATTCTCGGCCATGAAAATTTTTGTTATTTTAGAGGATTGTTATACAACAATAATTATGATCTTGCAAATCCCCTTCTACATAGGGGAGTGCTTTTTGATATATTAAATGAATGTAATCATATTATAGAATAGTAGAGAAGAGCTGAGAGAAGCATGAGAAGAAGAAGGAGATGATGATGATGATAGTATGTTTTGGTAGGAAAATAGTATATCTATGTTACTTAATTACAATGCTATGCATTTTGTGACTCAATTGAATTTGTGTCTTGTTTTGAAAATCATTCCATGCATTAATTAAGTCTTCCTCCTTCTCGTGATTTAAAAAACAAAGCAGCTTTTCAAGTTAGTAACAAAAGAATTAGATCCCACAAGCATGCAATTGAGTTGAATTTATGTATTTTGATACACATGCCAAGCATAGATTTGGCATATATGTGATACTTGATACAGTGCTGCCACATTAAGATTTCAATTCGCCCTCACTTGATAACAATTTTGCTAAAATATTGAATCTAGTAAATGGTAATTTTGGATAGACAATTTTGTCTAAATGCTAGAGTAGAGTCTCTGGTCAAAAAGAAATGAGAGACAATGATTGATTAAAGAAAAAGCTTAAGAAACATACCAATAAAGGGAAAAGGAATGGGGGTGGGCTCTACTCCTACTTGCAGCATGCCTCCTATTTATGGTGTATCAAATTGGTATAGTCATTCTAAATCTCACCCTCCCTTCCTTTTTCACCCACTCACATCACATCCAATAGTATCATCTCCTTTAAAGGAGAATCTAAAAAGAGCCCTTTCAACAAGAAAAGAAAAGAAAAGAAGACTTTGATAAGAGTTCAAAGAAAAATGTTAGGATTAAGCATATATGAAATGTTTGACAAGTAGAAAAATGTTTTTAGAAAAGAAAAATGAGAAATATGTCTATCTCATTTTCTTCCAAGATATATTTCACATTTTATTCTAGAAAATATTTTTTTATTTAGAGGGGTAGATACTAATAACTTGAGATTATAAAAGGATTGAACTCACATGCTTTTACTTACAAGAAACTTGCATTCAACAATGCTAAAAAAAACAA
Source organism: Prosopis cineraria (assembly GCF_029017545.1). Lineage (NCBI taxonomy): Eukaryota > Viridiplantae > Streptophyta > Magnoliopsida > Fabales > Fabaceae > Prosopis > Prosopis cineraria. The sequence continues at coordinate 847,817 of NW_026555338.1, forward strand.
ACCTCCTTGTATATCATTATTTCATGTATATAAATACCTAGTCTTTTGCTCCCTGCATCATCAACATCATACATGCAATGTGTATATAATTATTAAAATTCTAGGGTTGAGAGTTTCCTTTTTCTCATTCTACATTTATTTTTCTAGTTAAGATGTATGTGTTAATTTAGTACATGCAAATCTCTTTTAAATTAATTTAACCTACATGTAATAGACAAATTGTTATTGGGATTTATAAATATTAAATAAAATAAACTTAAAGCTAGCATTATTGTTTAGAAATCATATTTTTATTTCACATTATATTTTTTAAATGATATTTTAATGAGTTTTGCCAAAAGTTTTGAATTTTTAAGTTATTTGATCCTATAAACGTTAGATTTAATATCTCAATTTATATAAACAAATGATAATAAATAAAGATTTGTGTGCATACCCGAGGAATCCATGATCGCTAGAAATAGCTAGGTTACCTCGACTATAGACAGACGCACATCCCACAAGATCTCATAGTTTTGTAGATAGTTTAGAGATAATGAAGAAAGTAAAAACTATCATGTGTTTGTGGTTATCAACTGATTGGTTTATATGGACCAGATCAGTAACCACTATAATAAATAAATTGATTAATTATATTCCATTATCTTTGACTCAGTCAGTTAAGAGATAGGGAATAATTGACGGCTACAGGGTTATAATTTAGGCCTTTGCCCATTGTGCTCACTTGTGTGGTCCACCTATCATAGTTTACACAAGATCATAAAGACCAATTTATTTAGGTTATTAATTAATGTAAATCTATAAATAAATATTCCAATAATCTCCTACTTGGATTGAATTAATTAAGCAAGTTGTATAAACAAGCCACAAACAAAATTTAGAAAATGAAACTTCACAAAATCACTAGATCTTATAAGAAAACAAGTGATATAATGTTTCATAATCTAAATTGAACAAAATATAAATTTTTTATTCCAAATATAGTTCAGTAAGATAACAACATAAGATCACTGATTCCTATAGTAAGCATCAAGTTTCTTTTCAAAAAATAATGGGATCTCAATCAACTGTTCTCATATTCATTATCATTATACTTATAAGCGTGTAAATTCAGATATATAAATATTCCAACAATAAATGGTTTTAATGTCATCTCATTTGAAAGTGATAATTAGTAATGCATGCGAGAAGCTTGCAACTAAAATTTCTAAGTTTTGAAGAAATGTAACATCCAAAAACTTTAACTCTAGAAAAATTGACTAATTAAGGGATAAATTAGTTAAAAAAATTATTAATTTATTTAATTATATTTTTGGGTTGCTAATTTGCTTTTTAGGTCATATTTAGCTCTAAATTGAGTTAGGATAGAAGTCGGATCAAGTTGGGTGGCATTTAGGGGAGAAAAATTGACATTTTACTCGCTACATCATGAGCTATGGCTTGTGTGGCATGCACTGTGGCGCATGGCACAGCAGACAACTTAAATTTTTGAAAATAATAAGAAAATGACAGTTTTTGTGGTGGAAACCTAGAACACGAAGGGATAGCTTTGGGTACTACTAAGATATTAAGTGTTATGTTGTGATAGAGTTAGAGGGAGGCTTGAAGGGATAGTGTGAACAAATTATAATCTTAACAAGCCTCTTTGTTGTATGAGTGAGAAGTAGGAGAATTGGGATGTTATTGGTAGCTAATAGTCCTTTTGTTAATTGAAAATTGACATTTAGTACTTGTTGATGTAGATTGTGGTGTGAGAAGATTTGCCTTGGCAAAAGAAAAGATTTAGTACCACAATAACAAAAAGGTTGAGGTAACTAGATAATTTGCATTATTTATACCTTGTATAAGTTATTCTCAAGTTGTTCTTACATGGTTTGTTATGTATATATGTATGAATTTTGTAAAAGTTAACTATTTTAGAAAATGAGTGGAGTATTGATTTGTAAAATGTCAAGTTTTTGAAGTAAGTAGTAATATTCATTATTTTTATTTAGAAAGTGATTTATGCATGGTCAAGTGGAGATATATAGTGAAATGTGGCATATTAAAGGGCGGAAGCTCACCTTAGTGGAGTTAATGAAGATTAAGTCCATATAGCACTGCTGGCTCCTCGGGACGCTAGGTGTAGCTCATATTTCTCCTTAGTGCCCGAAAATGGGTACGGTGTTAGAGACTTACTCTCCTTAGTACCTAAAAGGGTGCGGAGTTAGAGACTATTCTCCTTAGCATCCGTAGGATGCAGTATTAGAGTAATAACACCCCAATCACTTGTAATAAGGGGAACTAGTAGTCCAAAAGTAGTTTAAGACACCTTGGTCGGATAGTCCTACCATGGATAGTGAGGTTGGAGACCATACATGTGGTTTGGTTTCGTGAAATAGCCTACCGGTTCAGTCGGGAGTATTGGAGGATCGGTTGGTTAATGATCATACATGTAACTTGTGGTAATTTTATATGGTGTGGTTAGTTTACTTATTTTAATGCTTCTTTATAACTTGGCATGTTAATCGATAATATAGATTATCTTAGTTACTGAGATTTTTATCTCACCCCATGGTTATCAATTTTACAGGTTCTACCACTGATATTGAGCAAGGGCTAGCATACTTGCTACGTTATCATTGTAAAGCTCGATTTTATTTTGAGTCATATACATAAATTTATATGGATGATATTATATGTTGCCAACTAGGAATGCACGTCCTTTTGATTGGTTTCACTTATATTCTACTATGATATTTTGTATTTTAGCCCAACATTGTATATGATGTGTATATGTGGTGAATTTTGTGGTGATGGGCTAAAATACTAATTAAAGTGCAAGGAATGTTTAATCTATGTGGTGACATTGTATACATAGTGCATTATGTGGCAATAGAGGCCAAATAATGTATATGATGTTGATTTTATATTTTGGCCATATTGGGTAAAATGGACATTAAGTGGCCAAATTTTGTGTTTGGTATATTTTTGTGTATTTGAATGCTCAATCAAGTGTATTTTGGTCCATTGAACTTGGTTCAAGCCTCAAAATGGGTTAATGTATAGGTTTTGAGTTTTGGGTATTTGGATGCTTGAAAATCGCTTTAAAAACTGACTTTTACATCTATGTGTCTAAAATTTTCATATGGTGTTAGATCGTAACAAAACTGTATCATTAGTTAGCTTATTGAATAAGCTTCGCAAGGTGCTTGAATCACTACAATTGGACATTGAATACGAAAATAGCGTGTGTTCGAAGTTTGACCAAAAAAGCTATCATAACATAATTGCTGTCATGGACACATGCACCACAGCGCATTTCGCGTAAGCCACGGTGCATGGTACAACAGACAAACTTCCTTTCTATGCTGCATGCTGTGGCGTATGGACCACGAGCTGTAGCGCATATGCCAAAACACTCAAAAATGACATTTTTGGCCCTGTTTTGAAGTGTTTTACTGCTCAAAACTTTTCTATGCTTCCCATACTTTTATAAATCATTAAGTTTGAGCTCAAACTTAAAATTTGAAGGGTTTTTATGGGATCCAAAATATTTCATAATTATTTTTAAAATATTATTAGTTTTAACCCTTATTTATATATAATGTGAGCTTAAGAGCAATCCTTGCTCCTAATTATGATTGTTTAATGTGATGGTGTGGTGAATTTTGGTAATGTCATGGTGGACATTACATTTTGGTATTAGTTTCTTAGGTTTCAAGATCTAGTTGTGGTGATGTGTCCATTGCATTCATTTTCATTGGTTGGCAACTTTATGTACACAACTCTTTCCCTTTGTCTCATTTTATTTTCTGACTAATTTCCCCTTCTCTACTTGGTTTCTTCCTTAGGAGGGGAGAAAAGTGGTTAGAAGAAGCACCCGAAATGCTGGCAATTTGACCAAGAAATTTACTAGGGAATGATAGGCCTATACCAGAGGTATAGCTAGAGATAAGAGTAGAACAACAACAAAGGCCTTAGGGTAATGATGTAATTCTAGAAGAATTATGGAATATGATGAGGAATATTCAGAGAAATGTTCAAGACCATGACGCTATGCTCCATAATAGAGGTCGTGAGGAGGACCAAAGGAGGTTAGAGGAAGCTCATGAGAGCAAATTGGAACCATCTCATGGTTCTGATAGTAGACTTAGGACATGTGGGACTAGAGTGGATGGAGATGCTTAGGGGATAGCTATTAATCGAGCATGGAAGACTTTCTCCCAATTTAACTCTTTAACCTTTAATGGAACTATGAAGGAAGGAGAAGCGAAGAAATGGATAAAGAGAGTTGAAACCATCTTTGAGGTGGTACTGTGCTCTACGAAACAAAAGGTGATTATAGCCATAGTGTATTTGGTTGAGGATGCTAAACACTGGTGAAATTCTACATGACCTGTGGATGGACGTCAACTGACTTGGGAACAATTCAAGAAAATGTTCTTTGATCATCATTTTGCTCCAGCATTTAGAGATGAGAAGGAGGCCGAGTGCATTTCAGCAAGGAGATCTTGATGAAGAAGCATTTATTCAGAAGTTTAATCAGTTGTTAAAATTTTCTACTTATCTGAATGAGACGGATGATAGCAAGTGGAAGGCCAAGAGGCTTTTGGAAAAGATAAGACCTAAATATAGATAGTAGATCGCTCTGCTAGGAGTAACCACATATGCTGACATGTGTAATCGGCTCCAAATTGTAGCAAGAAGGGGTCGGAAAGTAGAAGCAAAAAGGAGATAGGATAGTCATGGGAGGTTCTCATCCTCCCTAGGCTTTTCTAAAGGAGTCTCTAAGAAGACTGGTTATGGCCTGAGTAGTTCTGCAACATTGGGCAAAAGGAGTTTTATTATAGGATCGCAAACTCGAGGAACATTTCAGAGGGGTGGATTTAAAAGTTCTGGTATTCCATAACCATCCCGACAGGCTTCTAATATGCCTGCCCCAACCTTAAATATAGCTCAATCACCACTATGTGCTAAGTATGGGTGGTCACATCCTAGGAGGTGCTGGGCATGTTTTAAATGTAGGAAACCCGGCCATTTAGCGAGACAATGCCATGAGGGAAGAGCAGAGATGGCAGAGCAGAGATTTACCATTTTAAGATGAGTCTACACACTATCTCATGAGGAGGTAAGAGCATCGCCAAATTTAATAAAAGGTATTATTTCTATCTACGAGCAGAAAATTAAAGCATTGTTTGATTCCAATGCTACACATTTGTTTATTTCACATAAATGTGTAGAGAGGTTGGGACTTTCTTTGCATGAATTGCCTTATGTCATTAAAGTGTCTGCTCCATCTGGGTCATCGATATGATAGTAAAGCATGTTTGAATGTAGAAGTGAGGTTTGAAAATCATTCGACCACTCTTAATTTGATCCGGATTCCTATGAAGGGTTTGGACGTGATTATTGGTATGGATCGGTTGATGGAAAATAATACCACCTTGGACTGTGCTAGGAAGACAATTTTGTTACCGGTACATACTGCACTAGCTAATATTCCTAGTAAGTCTAAGTTTTTATCAGTGGTGCAAGTAGAGAAACTGATGTAACATGGGTGTATGGCTTATATGGTTTTATTCTCAATGTATGAGGTTTACGATGGAAGTATTGATAAGATTGGGGTAGTGAATGAATTCCCTGAGGTATTTACAGATGATATGTCCGATTTGCCTTCAGAAAGGGAAGTGAAATTAACGATAGACCTAGTTCTAGGAACTGAACCAATCTCAAAGGCACCATATCAGATGTCACCAACAGAGCTAGCTGAATTGAAGAAGCAAATAGAGGAGTTACTTGAAAAGGGGTTTATTAGACCTAGTGTGTCACTTTGGGGATCACTTGTGTTGTTTGTTAAGAAGAATGATTGCAGCTTACGGCTCTGTATTGATTATAGACAGTTGAATAAGGTGACGGTAAAGAACAAATATCCTTTACCAAGGATTGATGATTTATTAGATGATAGGAATTAGTCACTTATCCTTAAAATTAAACTAAAGGTAACCCTAATACAATATAGGGTCAACCTTAGGTCATCTCCCAAGAAATGGTCTTAGTCTAATTAAAAGTTATCTAGTGAAATAAATCACCCAAAGTTGTAGGAATTTAGTTATCTAATTATCTAAACTAGTTACCTAATAATTAAAATGCTAAATAAAGTGAGTGAAATGAACTTCCCTTTTCACAAGAGTGGAACCCTAGAGATTAGTTGATTTTGGACTCATTATCTTCTCATGATTAGGCTAAGTTTAGCTTTCCTTTCTTCTTGACCAAAGCTGTCATGACTTAAGAAAATTATTTTAAGCCAATTAACCTAATTAGCTAACTTCCCTAGGTCTTAGATTAAAGTCCCTATTTTAATTAACCAATTATGAAGAAATGAGCCAAGTGATTTACTCAAAATCTCCTCTCAACAGCCACGGTAAAAACAATAATGTGAGTAACCACAAGATTATGTCAAGTTACTCAACAACACAAGCATTAACATCACAAGATTATGCAATATTAACACAAGTAATTCACTAATTGAAAAACACAAGATTATGTGCCAAACAAAAAGTGGCAAAATTCAATCATGGCTGTCCAAGAAACAAATTAAATGAAACAATCCTCTCTCTTTACATCAACATCAAATTCAGATTAAAATTTACAAGCTAAGATGATTGAACCCTAGATTAAGGAATCTAACCATCTAGTAAAAAGAGAAGAGGATAGGAAATAAAAGAACTTAGCCAATTTGAAGCTCAAGACTCATCCTCCATCTTTATCTCTCTAGGATTCCACAAAGAAACTTAGTCAATCTTCATCATCTTCAAGAACCCTAGTGATTGCTTGTGAAGGCCAAACTCCATAGCTCTTAAATGATGGAAATGAGCTTCAATCCTTGTCAAAATGAAAGGGTTAGGATGAAATTAAGGAGAGGAGAATAATGGTGTGAGTTTTGTGGAGGTTTGGTGGCTAAAAATGGAGGTTAAGGTGCTGGAAAATGAAGAACAAAAGAGAGAAAATGAAGAACATTATGAATAAGAGAGAAAATGTGGAAGATGAATGAGATCAGTGTTGGATCAAAATTGGGGCTGAATGGACGTGCTCCTAAGTGTTTCCCATCAGCTGGATACTCAATTAAAAAAATGGAAAAAGAAAATAAAAGGAAAATGGGAGCCATATCACACTTGCAAGGTGGCACCCTCCTATTAGTTTGTAGATGATTCCAATATATACCTAATTTCTCATGTGTCATCCACATCATTTAAGCTGGTTTAATCCCTCAAAATAATCATAATTTACGTGCAAATGATCAGCCATTGACCTCAAGGAGTGTTGACCTCAATTGCCCAATTGATGCATAAGTCACATGCCACTTATGTCACATAAATCACATAATTCAATTAAATAGCATGTGATATAGTAAAATATAATTAATGTCCAGAATTAAATTCATAATTAGAAGGGAGAATTAATTAAAATAATCAAGTTTTAGGCTACACAAAATTATATAAAAATTTTTACACAAAGGCGAACCTAAAACTAGGCCTAACTACGACTTTAAGAAAGTATTGACTTTTTATTTAATTACTTCCAAAATAAATGAATTTTAAAAATATAATTTCATCACTCATCAACTGGACATAAAATGGACTTTGTCAATTTTTCTTGTACATTTTCTCAAAATTTTAGTTTTTGGACCAAAATACCCTTAGTGCATTGAACCTAGAAACTTAGGCAAAATTCCAAATCTAATGCAATGCCTGCACTTGAAGGTGATAAATTATTAATAAAAGGGTCCTAATTGACAAATACAATTAGGTAAAAAATGTGTTCTATCATTAGATCAATTGGTTGGAGCTTTAGTTTTCTCAAAAATTGACCTGAGATCAGGATACCATCAATTGTGAGTGCGGTTGGAAGATGTGCCCAAGACAACTTTCCATACTAGATATGGACATTATGAGTTCCTAGTAATGCCATTTGGGTTAACAAATGCGCCTGCAATTTTCATGGACTACATGAATCGCATATTCAGGCCTTACTTAGATCAGTTTGTCGTGGTATTCATTAACAACATTTTGATATATTCTAAAGATGAGGAGTAGCATGCGAAGCATTTGAGGACTGTGCTATAAATTTTAATGAATAATAAGCTCTATGCCAATCTTAGCAAGTGTGAGTTTTGGCTATGAAAGGTTTGATTTCTAGGACATGTTATCTCGGCAAAAGGGAATACAGTGGATTCGCATAAAGTAGATGCAGTGTTGAAATGGGAGAAATCTAGTTCTATGACTGAAATACAGAGTTTTCTGGGATTGGTTGGGTATTATTGTAGATTTATCTAGGGTTACTCTCAGATAGCTTCATCATTAACTAGGTTGACTTGAAAAGGCCAACCATTCATTTAGAATGATAAATGTGAGACTGTATTTCAAAAGCTTAAGGAGAAGCTGACTACGACACCAATGTTGATTATTCCGAATCCACGATTTCCATATAAAGTGTATATTGTCACAGCTCATTTCTAAAGGCATAATTTGCATTTTTGGACTAAATAGGAAATAACTTTGAACTATATATGAATTGATTGCATTCAAGATTAATAATTATATCATGTAATACTATTCTTAACTAAGCCTAAAAATATTGAATTGAGTGGATTCTTGTATTATTGTATTACAAACTTGCAATTTCTTTATAAGTGACATATAACAAAACTAGATTACGAATAATATCCCTCATAATTTATTCTGTGAACTTAGGAAAATTTAATTTATTTCCTTTTCAGATATTATTTTATATATATATATATATATATATTTTAAAGACTATATAATTTGATTTACTCTTATTCAAATGAAGTGCCTGTGATTTAGCTAGAATACATAATTGTGTAAATGGGCTTGAACCTGTACGTTTGCTACTATTTTCTTATTTCTTAACAACACCTATGCTTATCTATTATTTGGATCCAGACTATTATACCTTCACTTGGAAAAATAATTTCTAAAGTTGTAGAGATCTAAATATTATGATCTTGGGCTTTTCGGAAATCTCAAAGTGTTGTTAATAAAAGAAGAATATTAAACTAAACATATCTCAGCCCAATTCATACAGTTAATTCGTGCAAATTAATTATTTAGTTTGGACACTTGGCTCATTTCAGAATTCCTACGTAAACTTTGGAAATTCACTGTTAATTCTAGAAAACATGTTTTTTTGTGATTTTTGATTTGTTTGAAAGCTGGATAAGTCTAATACATTATAAAAATATTTAGCTGAATTTTTCATGGCCCTATTAATACAGTTTTTACTTTGATACCTAATCTTTATTCTGGACCTAACGCTTTATTCTTATTTCTGACTTGTGTATTTGAAAAATCATATCTCACGATTTACTAACTCAAATAATGTGATCTAAGTATCATTTGGAAGCTTAAAATGTCTATTAACTAGTAATAAAATTTTATGGTTTTTCTAAAAGTCAGTATCAACATAAAAACTTTGTCATAGGAAACATATGCATTTTTAACTTACACAGTCATTTATTTACAATTAGGTTGATTTTTTGTGTTTTGGCCATTACATACTAGTCCAAAATAATTCAACATGGTCCAGAAGCACATTATCTCATATTACAACTGCAGCATTCAGAAGTTTACCGGCCAACTTTAAACACATGTACTCTAATAATTACACAAAACTACTAGGACAAATCCATAGATTTCAAACTTCATTAGCTTTTCCTTTGTCTTTACTTGAGCTGGGCCCTGACATGGTTAATAAATTTTGGGGAATGAGATTATGAAAATCTCAGTAGCAAAATGTACACTTACTAAATAAAAATATATATATATATATATATATTGGGTCCACATATTTTAATTCACAAACACACATTCAACTTTATGCACAAATATCTACTAGAAAAGAATTATGGCAAGAAAAGAGATACTTTCTAGCTCTGCATTTCGAAAATCATGTTACAACATTTAAAGTATATCATTTACATATATGTAGCATTCATTAACATTAAGCAATTCAACACATGCAGAACCAAATTTATATACTAGAGGAAGTATAAGTTCTGCTACCTTAGATTCTCTAGCTTGATAATGTTTCTTCCTCCTTGTTATCCTAGATCACTTTTCTTTTGCTTCTTCTTTTCTCCCTCCCGTGACTTACTCAAGTCTTTCTCACACTCTCACTCTCTCGGTTTTGTTTGTGGAAAGAAAGAAATAATATGAAAGAGTACAAGACTAATGCGGTATATATATATATATATATATATAGGTGCAATAGAAACGGCGGTTTTTTTCTTTTCTCATTGATCGAAAATGAATTCTTAACAAGAAATTCTGCCACCTAATCCATTTCTCTTCCTTCTGATTCTAATTCCATGACACCTAATCTAAGTTGCTGCCACCTAATAAAGTTTTGGCTTCCCTAGTCGGTATTTCTCTTCTTGTTTTTTTTTTGATACTTGAATGTAGAGATAACCACTAAATGATCTAAAATATATTTTGATCATCTATTCTTATATATTTTAATAGAGTTGCTGCCATCTATTCTTTAATCGTTGACACAAATGAATGAATGAAGATATATATATATAATAATAAAATGAATTTGATGGAAGCAATCGTGCTAATCATATATTCACTAACTTTCAATTTAATTGATATTTATTCTATTTGATTTCACAACTGGAAAAGAGAAGAAATGATTAATCCTTTAATCTACCTCAAATAAATCTCTCAATTTAAAAATATAAAATCAACCTTAACTTTTATGCTTAAAATATTTTCTAAAATATCAAATTTCATAAATTATGTTATTGCATAACAAGCAATTTGAGAGGTGCTAGTTTTAGGGATGTTATATTTCTCCTCCCCTAATTAAAATTTCGTCCTTAAAATTTAAAACATACCTTATGGAAATAATCTTGTATACCTCTTTCTCATATCCTCTTTAGTCTCCCAAGTTGCCTCTTCTAGAGTTAAACCATTCCAGACCACTTTTACAAGAGAAATGTCTTTGTTTCTCAATTGTTTTACTTTATTGTCAATGATTCTTTTTGGTTCTACGATATAAGATAAATTATCTTGTAAAGATATTTGTTCATATTCTATGACATGTGAGGGATTTGGCTGGTATCTTTTGAGTTGAGATACATGAAAAACATCATGAATTTGGCTCAAATTGGGAGGTAGGGCTATTTTGTAAGCTGTAAGACCGATTCGGGCTAAGATTTGGAATGGTCCAATGTATCTGGGACTAAGCTTTTTCATTTTAATTGACCTACCAACTCCTGTAACTGGAGATACTTTGATAAATACATGATCTCCCACTTCAAACTCTAATGGTCTTCTCTTATTATCAAAGTAACTCTTCTGTCTACTTTGATCAGCAGCTGCAAGTCTCTTTTTGATCATTTCTATTTGTTGGGAGGTTTGGCCTACTATCTCAGGTCCTAACAATTTCCTCTCTCCTAATTCTACCCAACATAATGGAGATCTACATTTTCTCCCATATAGAGCTTCATAAGGTGCCATTTGAATGCTACTATAATAGTTGTTATTATAAGCAAATTCTGCCAATGGCAAGTATACATCCCAATTTCCTTTTAGTTCTAACACACAAGCTCTCAACATGTCTTCCAATGTTTGGATAGTTCTTTCTGTTTGCCCATCTATTTGGGGATGATATGCAGTACTAAATCTCAACTGTATCCCCAGAGCTTCTTGTAGAGACTTCCAAAAATTTGATGTAAATCTTGAATCACGATAAGAAATTATGCTATTTGGTACTCCATGTAATCTTACTATTTCTTTAACATATAACTGAGCAAGCTTATCCATACTATAGGTAGCTTTTATAGGCAAGAAATGTGCTGTCTTAGTCAACCTATCTATCACTACCCATATAACATCATGCCCTGATGATGTCATTGGTAAGCCTACTATGAAATCTATGGATATGCTATCCCATTTGCATTCTGGGATTTCTAAGGTTTGTAGCAATCCTGGTGGCTTCTGATGTTCTGCTTTTATCTTTTGACAGGTTAAACATTTTTCCATATATCTAGTTGTATCATTTTTCATTCTTGGCCACCAGAATATTCTTTTTAAATCTTGGTACATCTTAGTGGCTCCTGGGTGTAAAGTATATCTACTCTTATGGGCCTCTTCCAGAATCTTTTCTCTCAATTTCATTTGATGAGGTACACATAACCTTTTATAATATCTCATCAATCCATCCTCTAAAACCTCAAATTCCTTAGTTTTTCCTTGTTGTATTTGGTTACGAATTTCTTGCAAATATTCATCTTCTAATTGGGCATCTTTTATCTAGTTATGAAATTGATTCTCTATTTTGGTCTCACTCATAAATAACTTGCCTGGATATAAATGGCATGAGAGATTCATATCACGGAAACTCTCAATCAACTTTTGCTCTTCTATCATCATACTAGCCATATGAATAGACTTCCTACTCAAGGCATTAGCCACTATATTGGCTTTACCTGGATGGTACCTTAATGTAAAATCATAATGTTTGAGAAATTCCATCCATCTTCTTTGCCTCATATTTAGCTCTTTCTGATCAAATAGATATTTGAGGCTTTTGTGGTCACTTTAAATCTCTATGGTAGTCTCATAAAGATAATGTCTCCATATCTTAAGAGCATAAACCATTGCTGCAAGTTCTAAATCATGTGTGGGATAGTTTTCTTCATGTGGTTTCAATTGTCTAGAGGCACATGCTACTACTCTTCCTTGCTGCATTAATACACACCCTAATCCTTTCTTTGAAGCATCACTATAAATCATATAAGTTTCTTTGGGATTAGGAATTATTAATATAGGGGAAGAGGTTAGCCTATTCTTTAATTCTTGAAAACTCTGTTCACATTTCTCATCCCACACAAAAGGTTTATCTTTTCTAGTAAGTCTAGTCAGTGGTAAGGCTAATTAAGAAAAGTCCTTAATGAACCTTCGGTACTCGGTAGTAGCCTGCTAAACCTAGAAAGCTTCTAATTTCTATAACTGTCTTAGGTCTCTCCTACTTAAGGATTGCTTCTACTTTATTAGGATCTACTGTGACCCCTTCCTGTGAGATCATATGACCTAAGAATTGAACTTTGGTAAGCCAAAACTCACACTTACTAAGTTTAGCAAACAATTATTTTTCTTTCAAGGTTCCTAGAACTATTCTCAAATGCCTCTCATGCTCCTCTAAAGACTTGGAGTACACAAGTATGTCATCTATGAAGACCACAACAAACTGATCTAAATATGGCCTAAAAATTCTATTCATATAATCCATAAATATGGCAGGTGCATTGGTTAATCCAAATGGCATAATTAGAAACTCATAATGCCCATACCTTGTTCTAAAAGCTGTCTTAGATATATCTTCAGCTTTTACCCTAAGCTGATGGTACCCAGATCTCAAGTCTATTTTTGAAAAAATTTGAGCCCCTACTAGTTGATCCAAAAGATCATCTATTCTGGGCAAGGGATATTTATTCTTGACTGTGACTTTATTTAATTCTCTATAGTTTATACACAGTCTAAGACTCCCATCTTTCTTTTTCATAAATAATACTGGAGCTCCCCATGGTGACACACTGGGTCTAATGAAACCTTTTTCTAAAAGCTCCTCTATCTGTTTCTTTAATTCTACCATTTCATTTGGAGCCATTCTATATGGTGCTTTAGAGATTGGACCTGCCCCAGGTATAATGTCTATAGAGAATTCTACCTCTCTCTCGGGAGGTAATCCTCTAATATCTGTTGGAAATACCTCAAGGAATTCACTAACTATTGGTATCTCTTCTATTCCTTTTTCTACTTCTAGTTGCATTGAGAAGAACACTAAATACCCTTGACATCCTTTTTCTAAGTATCTTTCAGCTTGGGTGGTGGTTATAAAATTTAGCTTAGTCTCAATACATGGTATAATTCCATATTCAGGTAAGATAATGGTTTTGTTCTTACAATCAAGGAGGGCATTGTTGGCAGACATCCAGTTTAATCTAATAATAACATCAATATTAATGAAAGGCATGCAAATCAAATCATGGGTGGAGATACAATGTTTGAATTGAATAGAACAGTTTAGGCACACACAAGCAGTAACTACCTTTGCCCCAGTAGGAGTAAAAACATTTAGGTCATAGGGTAAGGTATTTAATTTTAATCCCAGCCTTCTCACACAGTCATAGGATATAAATGAATGACTTGCTCCTGAGTCAAACATAGCATTCACAAGATAATTATTAATCTTAATCGTACCTTGAATCATATCAGGTGATTGTTGTGCTTCAAGTTGAGTAAAAGCAAAGACTCTACCCTGTGACTGTGGTCTGGAATTGGTATTCTCCTATTGTGTGCATTCCATAGCCATATGCCCTAGTTTGCCACATCGATAGCAGACGTTTTTCCCAGCTAGGCATGGTCTTGTTCCATGGCTCCTTCCACACTTATTGCAAGTAGTAAAAGAGAATTCTTGATTTGGTTCTTCTTCTCTCTAATTTTCTTAAAATTCTTATTGTTCTAAGGTCTCTTGTCACTCTTTCTATTTGCATAGTCAGCTCCAATAGTCCTCTTTATTCCTACTGACGCAGTTATAGTATTGGCCGTTAAGTTCAAATTCCTCTTAGTGATTCTGCAAACCTCAACTAGGGTATTGAAAGTTCTTATTTGCATTGCTGCAACTCTTTCTTGAATAACTGGCAATAAACCCCTTTCTAACTTTTTAGTGTTCCACCTTTCATCATTGAATTGTTGTAAATAAGTAGAATACCTTGATAGTTGAACATGCTTAGCTACATATTCATCTACTGATTCACCTTCTAGCTGCTTCAACATAAGGAACTCAGCTTCTCTTTCATCCCTAACAGACTGAGGAAAATACTTCTCATGGAATTGCTCTTTGAACAATTCCAAAGTGATCGGAGTGTTTCGTGCTTGTAAAATAAGCTCTGTATTTCTCCACCATCGATCTGCTTCCTTCTCCAGCATATAAGTAGCCATTAGAGCTTTTTGTTCTGTAGTGCATCCCATGATTTTAAAAATTTTCTCCATTCTAATAAGCCAGTCTTCTGTAGCCTGTGTATTGAATTTGCCATCAAAGGATGGGGGATTATGTTTACAAAACTTTTCTATAGCTTGTTGTTGTGTCATTTTTCCTTCTAAAGGTTCTGTAATGTGTTGGGAAGGTTGTAATGGTTGACGTGGCTCTTGAACATTAGGTTGTTCCATAGGGATAGGGTTAGCTTGCACATTTCTTTCTCTCACCCTATCTTGTCGTTGTTCAATGATAGTTTCTTGCAATTGCTTAATAAGCCTCTGTTGTTGTTCAAGATGAGTCATGATAACTTGCAAAGGATCTGGTTGTGGATCCTGAGCAACTCTTCCCTGTCTATTATCCCGAGGTAGTCCTTGACCTCGCTTTCTACCACTTCTAGTGTTAACCATCTGTAGGCTTATATTTAGTTAAACATAGATAGATTTTACTAAATTATATGTTATTTCTATGATTAGGCAATAACTCCAATAGGAAACACACACAATAGGTTATAATAATATATTGCATCAAAACTCAACATAGATATTCAAATTAGAGCGACCTAATTTACAACAAAAGTCATATATAAATATAAAGAATACCTCAACAAGTAACTACTACCAATCATTCTTCCATTTTATACTAAAATGTTTTTTTTTCACGAGCAAAGCATTCTAACTTAATTGCCAGAACTTCTGCTCTGATACCAAAAATGTCACAGCTCATTTCTAAAGGCATAATTTGCATTTTTGGACTAAATAGGAAATAACTTTGAACTATATATGAATTGATTGCATTCAAGATTAATAATTATATCATGTAATACTATTCTTAACTAAGCCTAAAAATATTGAATTGAGTGGATTCTTGTATTATTGTATTACAAACTTGCAATTTCTTTATAAGTGACATATAACAAAACTAGATTACGAATAATATCCCTCATAATTTATTCTGTGAACTTGGGGAAATTTAATTTATTTCCTTTTCAGATATTATTTTATATATATATATATATATTTAAAGACTATATAATTTGATTTACTCTTATTCAAATGAAGTGCCTATGATTTAGCTAGAATACATAATTGTGTAAATGGGCTTGAACCTGTACGTTTGCTACTATTTTCTTATTTCTTAACAACACCTATGCTTATCTATTATTTGGATCCAGACTATTATACCTTCACTTGGAAAAATAATTTCTAAAGTTGTAGAGATCTAAATATTATATTCTTGGGCTTTTCGGAAATCTCAAAGTGTTGTTAATAAAAGAAGAATATTAAACTCAACATATCTCAGCCCAATTCATACAGTTAATTCGTGCAAATTAATTATTTAGTTTGGACACTTGGCTCATTTCAGAATTCCTACGTAAACTTTGGAAATTCACTGTTAATTCTAGAAAACATGTTTTTTTGTGATTTTTGATTTGTTTGAAAGCTGGATAAGTCTAATACATTATAAAAATATTTAGCTGAATTTTTCATGGCCCTATTAATACAGTTTTTACTTTGATGCCTAATCTTTATTCTGGACCTAACGCTTTATTCTTATTTCTGACTTGTGTATTTGAAAAATCATATCTCACGATTTACTAACTCAAATAATGTGATCTAAGTATCATTTGGAAGCTTAAAATGTCTATTAACTAGTAATAAAATTTTATGGTTTTTCTAAAAGTCAGTATCAACATAAAAACTTTGTCATAGGAAACATATGCATTTTTAACTTACACAGTCATTTATTTACAATTAGGTTGATTTTTTGTGTTTTGGCCATTACATACCAGTCCAAAATAATTCAACATGGTCCAGAAGCACATTATCTCATATTATAGTTGCAGCATTCAGAAGTTTACAGGCCAACTTAAAACACATGTACTCTAATAATTACACAAAACTACTAGGACAAATCCATAGATTTCAAACTTCATTAGCTTTTCCTTTGTCTTTACTTGAGCTGGGCCTTGACATGGTTAATAAATTTTGGGGAATGAGATTATGAAAATCTCAGTAGCAAAACGTACACTTACTAAATATATATATATATATTTGGTCCACATATTTTAATTCACAAACACACATTCAACTTTACGCACAAATATCTATTAGAACAGAATTATGGCAGGAAAAGAGATACTTTCTAGCTCTGCATTTCGGAAATCATGTTACAACATTTAAAGTATATCATTTACATATATGTAGCATTCATTAACATTAAGCAATTCAACACATGCAGAACCAAATTTATATACTAGAGGAAGTATAAGTTCTGCTACCTTAGATTCTCTAGCTTGATAATATTTCTTCCTCCTTGTTATCCTAGATCACTTTTCTTTTGCTTCTTCTTTTCTCCCTCCCGTGACTTACTCAAGTCTTTCTCACACTCTCACTCTCTCGGTTTTGTTTGTGGAAAGAAAGAAATAATATGAAAGAGTACAAGACTAATGCGGTATATATATATATATATATATAGGTGCAATAGAAACGGCGGTTTTTTTCTTTTCCCATTGATCGAAAATGAATTCTTAACAAGAAATTCTGCCACCTAATCCATTTCTCTTCCTTCTGATTCTAATTCCATGACACCTAATCTAAGTTGCTGCCACCTAATAAAGTTTTGGCTTCCCTAGTCGGTATTTCTCTTCTTGTTTTTTTTTTTGATACTTGAATGTAGAGATAACCACTAAATGATCTAAAATATATTTTGATCATCTATTCTTATATATTTTAATAGAGTTGCTGCCATCTATTCTTTAATCGTTGACACAAATGAATGAATGAAGATATATATATATAATAATAAAATGAATTTGATGGAAGCAATCGTGCTAATCATATATTCACTAACTTTCAATTTAATTGATATTTATTCTATTTGATTTCACAACTGGAAAAGAGAAGAAATGATTAATCCTTTAATCTACCTCAAATAAATCTCTCAATTTAAAAATATAAAATCAACCTTAACTTTTATGCTTAAAATATTTTCTAAAATATCAAATTTCATAAATTATGTTATTGCATAACAAGCAATTTGAGAGGTGCTAGTTTTAGGGATGTTATATTTCTCCTCCCCTAATTAAAATTTCGTCCTTAAAATTTAAAACATACCTTATGGAAATAATCTTGTATACCTCTTTCTCATATCCTCTTTAGTCTCCCAAGTTGCCTCTTCTAGAGTTAAACCATTCCAGACCACTTTTACAAGAGAAATGTCTTTGTTTCTCAATTGTTTTACTTTATTGTCAATGATTCTTTTTGGTTCTACGATATAAGATAAATTATCTTGTAAAGATATTTGTTCATATTCTATGACATGTGAGGGATTTGGCTGGTATCTTTTGAGTTGAGATACATGAAAAACATCATGAATTTGGCTCAAATTGGGAGGTAGGGCTATTTTGTAAGCTGTAAGACCGATTCGGGCTAAGATTTGGAATGGTCCAATGTATCTGGGACTAAGCTTTTTCATTTTAATTGACCTACCAACTCCTGTAACTGGAGATACTTTGATAAATACATGATCTCCCACTTCAAACTCTAATGGTCTTCTCTTATTATCAAAGTAACTCTTCTGTCTACTTTGATCAGCAGCTGCAAGTCTCTTTTTGATCATTTCTATTTGTTGGGAGGTTTGGCCTACTATCTCAGGTCCTAACAATTTCCTCTCTCCTAATTCTACCCAACATAATGGAGATCTACATTTTCTCCCATATAGAGCTTCATAAGGTGCCATTTGAATGCTACTATAATAGTTGTTATTATAAGCAAATTCTGCCAATGGCAAGTATACATCCCAATTTCCTTTTAGTTCTAACACACAAGCTCTCAACATGTCTTCCAATGTTTGGATAGTTCTTTCTGTTTGCCCATCTATTTGGGGATGATATGCAGTACTAAATCTCAACTGTATCCCCAGAGCTTCTTGTAGAGACTTCCAAAAATTTGATGTAAATCTTGAATCACGATAAGAAATTATGCTATTTGGTACTCCATGTAATCTTACTATTTCTTTAACATATAACTGAGCAAGCTTATCCATACTATAGGTAGCTTTTATAGGCAAGAAATGTGCTGTCTTAGTCAACCTATCTATCACTACCCATATAACATCATGCCCTGATGATGTCATTGGTAAGCCTACTATGAAATCTATGGATATGCTATCCCATTTGCATTCTGGGATTTCTAAGGTTTGTAGCAATCCTGGTGGCTTCTGATGTTCTGCTTTTATCTTTTGACAGGTTAAACATTTTTCCATATATCTAGTTGTATCATTTTTCATTCTTGGCCACCAGAATATTCTTTTTAAATCTTGGTACATCTTAGTGGCTCCTGGGTGTAAAGTATATCTACTCTTATGGGCCTCTTCCAGAATCTTTTCTCTCAATTTCATTTGATGAGGTACACATAACCTTTTATAATATCTCATCAATCCATCCTCTAAAACCTCAAATTCCTTAGTTTTTCCTTGTTGTATTTGGTTACGAATTTCTTGCAAATATTCATCTTCTAATTGGGCATCTTTTATCTAGTTATGAAATTGATTCTCTATTTTGGTCTCACTCATAAATAACTTGCCTGGATATAAATGGCATGAGAGATTCATATCACGGAAACTCTCAATCAACTTTTGCTCTTCTATCATCATACTAGCCATATGAATAGACTTCCTACTCAAGGCATTAGCCACTATATTGGCTTTACCTGGATGGTACCTTAATGTAAAATCATAATGTTTGAGAAATTCCATCCATCTTCTTTGCCTCATATTTAGCTCTTTCTGATCAAATAGATATTTGAGGCTTTTGTGGTCACTTTAAATCTCTATGGTAGTCTCATAAAGATAATGTCTCCATATCTTAAGAGCATAAACCATTGCTGCAAGTTCTAAATCATGTGTGGGATAGTTTTCTTCATGTGGTTTCAATTGTCTAGAGGCACATGCTACTACTCTTCCTTGCTGCATTAATACACACCCTAATCCTTTCTTTGAAGCATCACTATAAATCATATAAGTTTCTTTGGGATTAGGAATTATTAATATAGGGGAAGAGGTTAGCCTATTCTTTAATTCTTGAAAACTCTGTTCACATTTCTCATCCCACACAAAAGGTTTATCTTTTCTAGTAAGTCTAGTCAGTGGTAAGGCTAATTAAGAAAAGTCCTTAATGAACCTTCGGTACTCGGTAGTAGCCTGCTAAACCTAGAAAGCTTCTAATTTCTATAACTGTCTTAGGTCTCTCCTACTTAAGGATTGCTTCTACTTTATTAGGATCTACTGTGACCCCTTCCTGTGAGATCATATGACCTAAGAATTGAACTTTGGTAAGCCAAAACTCACACTTACTAAGTTTAGCAAACAATTATTTTTCTTTCAAGGTTCCTAGAACTATTCTCAAATGCCTCTCATGCTCCTCTAAAGACTTGGAGTACACAAGTATGTCATCTATGAAGACCACAACAAACTGATCTAAATATGGCCTAAAAATTCTATTCATATAATCCATAAATATGGCAGGTGCATTGGTTAATCCAAATGGCATAATTAGAAACTCATAATGCCCATACCTTGTTCTAAAAGCTGTCTTAGATATATCTTCAGCTTTTACCCTAAGCTGATGGTACCCAGATCTCAAGTCTATTTTTGAAAAAATTTGAGCCCCTACTAGTTGATCCAAAAGATCATCTATTCTGGGCAAGGGATATTTATTCTTGACTGTGACTTTATTTAATTCTCTATAGTTTATACACAGTCTAAGACTCCCATCTTTCTTTTTCATAAATAATACTGGAGCTCCCCATGGTGACACACTGGGTCTAATGAAACCTTTTTCTAAAAGCTCCTCTATCTGTTTCTTTAATTCTACCATTTCATTTGGAGCCATTCTATATGGTGCTTTAGAGATTGGACCTGCCCCAGGTATAATGTCTATAGAGAATTCTACCTCTCTCTCGGGAGGTAATCCTCTAATATCTGTTGGAAATACCTCAAGGAATTCACTAACTATTGGTATCTCTTCTATTCCTTTTTCTACTTCTAGTTGCATTGAGAAGAACACTAAATACCCTTGACATCCTTTTTCTAAGTATCTTTCAGCTTGGGTGGTGGTTATAAAATTTAGCTTAGTCTCAATACATGGTATAATTCCATATTCAGGTAAGATAATGGTTTTGTTCTTACAATCAAGGAGGGCATTGTTGGCAGACATCCAGTTTAATCTAATAATAACATCAATATTAATGAAAGGCATGCAAATCAAATCATGGGTGGAGATACAATGTTTGAATTGAATAGAACAGTTTAGGCACACACAAGCAGTAACTACCTTTGCCCCAGTAGGAGTAAAAACATTTAGGTCATAGGGTAAGGTATTTAATTTTAATCCCAGCCTTCTCACACAGTCATAGGATATAAATGAATGACTTGCTCCTGAGTCAAACATAGCATTCACAAGATAATTATTAATCTTAATCGTACCTTGAATCATATCAGGTGATTGTTGTGCTTCAAGTTGAGTAAAAGCAAAGACTCTACCCTGTGACTGTGGTCTGGAATTGGTATTCTCCTATTGTGTGCATTCCATAGCCATATGCCCTAGTTTGCCACATCGATAGCAGACGTTTTTCCCAGCTAGGCATGGTCTTGTTCCATGGCTCCTTCCACACTTATTGCAAGTAGTAAAAGAGAATTCTTGATTTGGTTCTTCTTCTCTCTAATTTTCTTAAAATTCTTATTGTTCTAAGGTCTCTTGTCACTCTTTCTATTTGCATAGTCAGCTCCAATAGTCCTCTTTATTCCTACTGACGCAGTTATAGTATTGGCCGTTAAGTTCAAATTCCTCTTAGTGATTCTGCAAACCTCAACTAGGGTATTGAAAGTTCTTATTTGCATTGCTGCAACTCTTTCTTGAATAACTGGCAATAAACCCCTTTCTAACTTTTTAGTGTTCCACCTTTCATCATTGAATTGTTGTAAATAAGTAGAATACCTTGATAGTTGAACATGCTTAGCTACATATTCATCTACTGATTCACCTTCTAGCTGCTTCAACATAAGGAACTCAGCTTCTCTTTCATCCCTAACAGACTGAGGAAAATACTTCTCATGGAATTGCTCTTTGAACAATTCCAAAGTGATCGGAGTGTTTCGTGCTTGTAAAATAAGCTCTGTATTTCTCCACCATCGATCTGCTTCCTTCTCCAGCATATAAGTAGCCATTAGAGCTTTTTGTTCTGTAGTGCATCCCATGATTTTAAAAATTTTCTCCATTCTAATAAGCCAGTCTTCTGTAGCCTGTGTATTGAATTTGCCATCAAAGGATGGGGGATTATGTTTACAAAACTTTTCTATAGCTTGTTGTTGTGTCATTTTTCCTTCTAAAGGTTCTGTAATGTGTTGGGAAGGTTGTAATGGTTGACGTGGCTCTTGAACATTAGGTTGTTCCATAGGGATAGGGTTAGCTTGCACATTTCTTTCTCTCACCCTATCTTGTCGTTGTTCAATGATAGTTTCTTGCAATTGCTTAATAAGCCTCTGTTGTTGTTCAAGATGAGTCATGATAACTTGCAAAGGATCTGGTTGTGGATCCTGAGCAACTCTTCCCTGTCTATTATCCCGAGGTAGTCCTTGACCTCGCTTTCTACCACTTCTAGTGTTAACCATCTGTAGGCTTATATTTAGTTAAACATAGATAGATTTTACTAAATTATATGTTATTTCTATGATTAGGCAATAACTCCAATAGGAAACACACACAATAGGTTATAATAATATATTGCATCAAAACTCAACATAGATATTCAAATTAGAGCGACCTAATTTACAACAAAAGTCATATATAAATATAAAGAATACCTCAACAAGTAACTACTACCAATCATTCTTCCATTTTATACTAAAATGTTTTTTTTTCACGAGCAAAGCATTCTAACTTAATTGCCAGAACTTCTGCTCTGATACCAAAAATGTCACAGCTCATTTCTAAAGGCATAATTTGCATTTTTGGACTAAATAGGAAATAACTTTGAACTATATATGAATTGATTGCATTCAAGATTAATAATTATATCATGTAATACTATTCTTAACTAAGCCTAAAAATATTGAATTGAGTGGATTCTTGTATTATTGTATTACAAACTTGCAATTTCTTTATAAGTGACATATAACAAAACTAGATTACGAATAATATCCCTCATAATTTATTCTGTGAACTTGGGGAAATTTAATTTATTTCCTTTTCAGATATTATTTTATATATATATATATATATTTTTAAAGACTATATAATTTGATTTACTCTTATTCAAATGAAGTGCCTATGATTTAGCTAGAATACATAATTGTGTAAATGGGCTTGAACCTGTACGTTTGCTACTATTTTCTTATTTCTTAACAACACCTATGCTTATCTATTATTTGGATCCAGACTATTATACCTTCACTTGGAAAAATAATTTCTAAAGTTGTAGAGATCTAAATATTATGATCTTGGGCTTTTCGGAAATCTCAAAGTGTTGTTAATAAAAGAAGAATATTAAACTCAACATATCTCAGCCCAATTCATACAGTTAATTCGTGCAAATTAATTATTTAGTTTGGACACTTGGCTCATTTCAGAATTCCTACGTAAACTTTGGAAATTCACTGTTAATTCTAGAAAACATGTTTTTTTGTGATTTTTGATTTGTTTGAAAGCTGGATAAGTCTAATACATTATAAAAATATTTAGCTGAATTTTTCATGGCCCTATTAATACAGTTTTTACTTTGATGCCTAATCTTTATTCTGGACCTAACGCTTTATTCTTATTTCTGACTTGTGTATTTGAAAAATCATATCTCACGATT
The DNA here is from genome assembly GCF_029017545.1 of Prosopis cineraria. Classification (NCBI taxonomy): domain Eukaryota; kingdom Viridiplantae; phylum Streptophyta; class Magnoliopsida; order Fabales; family Fabaceae; genus Prosopis; species Prosopis cineraria. The sequence goes on from NW_026555338.1 coordinate 871,720, forward strand.
TACTAACTCAAATAATGTGATCTAAGTATCATTTGGAAGCTTAAAATGTCTATTAACTAGTAATAAAATTTTATGGTTTTTCTAAAAGTCAGTATCAACATAAAAACTTTGTCATAGGAAACATATGCATTTTTAACTTACACAGTCATTTATTTACAATTAGGTTGATTTTTTGTGTTTTGGCCATTACATACCAGTCCAAAATAATTCAACATGGTCCAGAAGCACATTATCTCATATTATAGTTGCAGCATTCAGAAGTTTACAGGCCAACTTAAAACACATGTACTCTAATAATTACACAAAACTACTAGGACAAATCCATAGATTTCAAACTTCATTAGCTTTTCCTTTGTCTTTACTTGAGCTGGGCCTTGACATGGTTAATAAATTTTGGGGAATGAGATTATGAAAATCTCAGTAGCAAAACGTACACTTACTAAATATATATATATATATTTGGTCCACATATTTTAATTCACAAACACACATTCAACTTTACGCACAAATATCTACTAGAACAGAATTATGGCAGGAAAAGAGATACTTTCTAGCTCTGCATTTCGGAAATCATGTTACAACATTTAAAGTATATCATTTACATATATGTAGCATTCATTAACATTAAGCAATTCAACACATGCAGAACCAAATTTATATACTAGAGGAAGTATAAGTTCTGCTACCTTAGATTCTCTAGCTTGATAATATTTCTTCCTCCTTGTTATCCTAGATCACTTTTCTTTTGCTTCTTCTTTTCTCCCTCCCGTGACTTACTCAAGTCTTTCTCACACTCTCACTCTCTCGGTTTTGTTTGTGGAAAGAAAGAAATAATATGAAAGAGTACAAGACTAATGCGGTATATATATATAGGTGCAATAGAAACGGCGGTTTTTTTCTTCTCTCATTGATCGAAAATGAATTCTTAACAAGAAATTCTGCCACCTAATCCATTTCTCTTCCTTCTGATTCTAATTCCATGACACCTAATCTAAGTTGCTGCCACCTAATAAAGTTTTGGCTTCCCTAGTCGGTATTTCTCTTCTTGTTTTTTTTTTGATACTTGAATGTAGAGATAACCACTAAATGATCTAAAATATATTTTGATCATCTATTCTTATATATTTTAATAGAGTTGCTGCCATCTATTCTTTAATCGTTGACACAAATGAATGAATGAAGATATATATATATAATAATAAAATGAATTTGATGGAAGCAACGTGCTAATCATATATTCACTAACTTTCAATTTAATTGATATTTATTCTATTTGATTTCACAACTGGAAAAGAGAAGAAATGATTAATCCTTTAATCTACCTCAAATAAATCTCTTAATTTAAAAATATAAAATCAACCTTAACTTTTATGCTTAAAATATTTTCTAAAATTCAAATTTCATAAATTATGTTATTGCATAACAAGCAATTTGATAGGTGCTAGTTTTAGGGATGTTATATTTCTCCTCCCCTAATTTTGTTATTGCATAACAAGCAATTTGTTAATGTAGATTGTGGTGTGTGAAGATTTGCCTTGACACAAGAAGAGATTTAGTACCACGGATAACCCTTTTAGTAACAAAAGGATTGAGCTAACTAGATAATTTACATTATTTATTACCTTCTATAAGTTATTCTCAAGTTGTTTTTGCATGATTTATTATGTACATATGTATGAATTTTGTAAAAGTTAACTATTTTAGAAAATGAGTGGAGGATTGATTTATAAAATGTCAATTTTTTGAAGTAAGTAGTAATATTCATTATTTCTATTTAGAAAGTGATTTATGCATGGTCAAGTGTAGATATGTAGTGAAATGTGGCATATTAGAGGGCGGGAGCTCACCTTAGTGGAGTTAGTGAAGATTAAGTTCATATGGCACTGCTGTCACCTCGGGACGCCAGGTATAGTTCATATTTCTCCTTAGTGCCTGAAAATAGGTGCGGTGTTGGAGACTTACTCTCCTTAGTACTCAAAAGGATGTGGAGTTGGAGACTATTCTCCTTAGCATCCGTAGGATGCGGTGTTAGAGTAATAACACCCCAATTACTTGTACTAGGGGGAACCAGTAGTCCATAAGTAGTTTAGGACACCTTGGCCGAGTAGTCCTACCATGGATGATGAGCTTGGGGACCATACATGTGGTTTGGTTCTGTGAAATAGCCTACCAGTTCGGTCGGGAGTATTGGAGGATCAGTTGGTTAGTGATCATACATGTAACTTGTGGTGATTTTATATGGTGTGGTTAGTTTACTTATTTTAATGCTTCTTTATAACTTGGCATGTTAATCGATAATATAGATTATCTTAGTTACTGAGATTTTTATCTCACCCCATGGTTATCAATTTTATAGGTTCTACCACTGATACTGAGCAAGGAAAGGAATCGGGCAAGGGCTAGCATACTTGCTATGTTATCATTGTAAAGTCTGATTTTATTTTGAGTCGTGTACATAAACTTATATGGATGATATTATATGTTACCGACTAGGAATGCACGTCCTTTTGATTGGTTACACTTGTATTGTACTATGCATTATATATGATGTGTATATGTGGTGAGTTTTGTGGTGATGGACTAAAATAATAATAGAAGTGCAAGGAATTTTTTATCTATGTGGTGACAATGTATATGTAGTATATTATGTGGCAATAGAGGCCAAATAGTATATATGGTGTTGATTTTGTATTTTGGCCATACTGGGTAAAATAGACATTAAGCAGCCAAGTTTTGTGTTTGGTATGTTTTTGTGTGTTTGAATGCTCAATCAAGTGTATTTGGGTCTATTGAACTTGGTTCAAGCCTCAAAATGGGTTAATGTATAGGTTTTGAGTTTTGGGTACTTGGATGCTTGAAAATCGCTTTAAAAAACTGACTTTTGCATCTCAGTATCTAAAATTCTCATACGGCATTAGATCGTAATAAAACTTGTATCATTAGTTAGCTTATTAAATAAGCTTCACAAGGGTGCATGAATCACTCCAATCGAACATCGAATACGATAATGGCATGTGTTTGAAGTTCGTTTAAAAAAGCTATCATGACAGCATTGCTATCATGGACACATGTGCTGTAGCACATTTCGCGCAAGTTGTGGCTCACTATATAGCAGCCAAACTTTCCTTTTTGTGCCACATGCCATGGCGCATGGACCACGACCAGCGGTGCATGTGCCAAAACACTCAAAAATGACATTTTTGGCCTTGTTTTGAAGTGTTTTGCTACTCAAAACTTTTCCATACTTCCCATACTTTTATAAATCATTAAGTTTAAGCTCAAAGTACAAATTTGAAGGGTTTTTATGGGATCCCAAATATTTCATAATCATTTTTAAAAGATTATTAGTTTTAACCCTTATATATATAATGTGAGCTTAGGAGCAATCCTTGCTCCTAATTATGATTGTTTGATGTGATGGTGTGGTGAATTTTGGTAATGTCAAGGTGGACATTACAAGAAAAGTGTTCATTTACAAAAGAATAAATAAAACAAAGTAGTAGTATGCATCCATTTAGAGGTATTTCATGGGATTGAGCATATTTTGAAATAAAAATTATGCATTCAATTGTTGCCGATATATTTGATTATAATAAGATAAGAATTGTCATATAGCTATTAGTGATAACTAACCAAGAAGAAAGCAACATGTAAAGAAACTAACAATTTAATTTCATCCTATGATTGGAAATAAGTTATCAACATTTGATTCCATTTAAAAAATTAAACTATGAAAAAAAATTCAATGAATCTTATAGATACAAGATTATGACTAAACTTCAAGTGCGACCACCAAACACCTACAAGCATGGCAAGTTCAAAACTACTACACATAGAATAATATATGTCCCAGTTGAATCTACAATTTAGTCAAAGAAGTGATTTGCATAAATAATTGATGTTACAAGATAATGATGCTCTAATAAATTCCTATTTCACTACTTATTCCATAGGTATAAGGCAATCTGAATGCAAGTATGCTTTTGCCACGAGAAACATTTTAAAGATCTAACTCTATCGTAATGTTGGATATTATAGAATATGTTTTGTATTTCAAAAGGAGTTACTATGAATTAAATTAATATTAATTACCATAACCCCCTACTTAAATATATTTATTTAACTTTTTTTATTTTTTGTAACTATTTTTTAATTGATATTAAGGTGGTTTTATTGCCCAGCATTAAGAGATCTGCTTATAAAAGGTAATGCTTGCCACAAGTTGAAAGAGAGATTTGGTACTCTCAAACTTTCTCTCTTCTTCTATTATGTGAATTTTTGTTGTTCTATGTCCCTACATTTATTAGGAAGAGTTTATTTAATCCTGGAGAGCTGTTACGTGATCAACCTAGTGTGGTAGAATAACTCTTAAGGATAATGTCCTTAGGCACGACTCAGACTATATTTTTAGCTATTAGTGCCAACAATTTTAAGAGTTACTCTCAACAAGTTAATCTTGTTTGGTTTTACTAAACTGTACCTTGTAGAGGTATGTGATGAGGTAGTGAAAATCGATGATGTTTATGAATAAAATTAGGTGTGGGGGAACATATGAGTAAGCATAATCTTGAGATAGGCAATGGTGGATGAAAACACCAATAGTGCCAAATTCGATCGCCCTAAAATCTAAACTCACTTAAGACCTCAGAGGCACCATTTTGGGTGGAAAGTCCTAGCATGAACCGTGATGGTGGTAGAAAAACAATGAGGATGGGCACGCCTTGCTCTACTTGCAATTTTTAAAAATTGAGAATCTTCCTACCAATTGGAAAGTCTTGGTCGTAGTGCTTGGTTATTCAAGAAATGGATATATTGAACATGCATGTTTTCCAGGATTGTTTATGGCTCACGAATGGCATGGTTTTCTTCAACAGGTATAGATACATGATACTTGTATGTTTATCTATAATTTTGCTCTTAGCTTAAAGCTAAAACAGTGAGTAATTACTATTGTTTGAAAGTTTTCAGCTAAGATTTATTTTATGGTTAATGATGACTATGTCAATGTTAAAAGTTGACATTAAATATTTTTACCGTTTTGTATGAACAATTTACTTTATTTTATATTCATGTGGTTGTTTATTGTAGAATCTTTTTTGCAAGCAATCCATGTATTTACTATATACTAGCTTACCAAGTTTTTTTTTTAACTTGCCTTGCTTCGGTTTGCAATTTATGAGGATGATAATTAAATCATTTTCGGCTAATGTCATAATTATGAGTATCTGGGTATAGGAAGTTAATTATTTATATTACCTTTAAAATATTATAATATGTAGAATTACCCAATTAGTTGCATAACATGTTTAGATGGTCACAACTACCAGTGTCAGTTTGGTTAATTTGAAATAATTATTGTATTTATTATTTGGACCGCAACATGTATTAAACATTGGAATGGTGACTGATCATTTCCCTTGGTATGGCAATATATTAATCGAATATATGGAAAACCTATGGTCAATGTGGGGTCGATTATGATTTGTTTTCAAGGCTGATAAAATTTCACAAAAACCAGTATATTTGCATATCGGTGATGGATTTTGTGATCGCATCTCATTTGCTTGTGATGCTGCCATACTATGTCATGGTAATATACATTTTGATTATAAAGAGTAGAAAAATATGCACTTTTATAAATATATATATATATATATATTAAGGTGGGTTTTATAATTTTGGCAGTGTTGAGACATAAAATTATTTTGTTCTGGTTCCAGTATTAAACCGAGATAGTCGTAGTATGGATTAAATTGTTGAAGCATTGCTGATGTTAAAAATGAGGATTTGGTGGACATTGAATTGGTGGAGACAATAATTTTTACGTTGGGTCCATTACTTGCTGATCTCATCATAGATATATTGACCGATAATGACACATAGAAGAGGTTTATTTCCCTTGTCATGGCATATGAGAAATATGATGATATGAAAAATTGTGATGATATATTAGATTCTAATTCAATTAGAGTTATTGAGAATGTATGAAATTTTCATATGATTAAAATATTTTAAAGTGTGGTGGTGTCTAGCAAAAATTATTTTACTTTATTAAAAAATATATACATGTGTTGTAATAAATTGTTTATAAATACCAAGATATTATTCTATTGTGATTTAGAGGAAAATTAATTAAGAGGAGGCTATTATTTACATGATGGCAAAATTTGTTAATTATGTAATTTTTATGGCTTAGCTTGAAACAAGTGTTGTGAAGACAATACAAAATTTAATTATTTATCTAGTGTAGATAAATTTATTTTAAATAGGTGCATGATCTATTTATTTTGGCATAAATATTCATTATTGTGGACAATGATTTATTTATATGTGTTATGGTCCATATGAGAAAAATAAAATATTTTATGAATAGTGGATCCCTATTGTATAAAATATATTGATATTAATTGAATTATATATTTATGTGAGAAGATTCACTAGTGATTATCCACCTTTAGTGGTGATGGAAACAAATATAATAACAAGATCATAAAGTTTATTACTCTAAAATTGGAGGCTAAGTTGTGAAAAATCTCCATAGCAATAATTTTGGTGTAAATTTGACACTCAATGTCGATGAGCATCCATGATATAATTATGTTACGTAAAGATTGAGCATATTAAATAGTCTCATGAGAGGATGAGACAAATGAGCATTTTAGAGATACCATAAATGTTGGTATCACATAAAATAGATTTCCATTGTATTAAAATAATACAATGATGTAGATTTAATTTTATATTCATGTGGAAAAATTCATTTATAGCCAAATAAAATATTATGTGAGCCAGAGTATATTGCTCTAAAGTTGGCTAGAAATGAGGTTACGTAGTTGAGAAACTTCTTAGTGAATAATATTGCATTGAGAGAAAAACCAACACACATTATGTCGATGATTTGTGTAATTGCAATGCGATAGTCATTACAAAGAGAACAATGGCCAAATGGTGATAGTCATTACAAAGAGAACAACGGCATAGGTAGATATCATTTGAGATATAATTAAGCATGTTAAAAAAGGGAGTTATCTCAATCAATTATGTAAAAACAGATATAAATCTGACGGATTCGTTAACTAGCCCCTATGGAATAATTTTAATTATTTAAATGTCGAGGGGAATGGGACTTAAGCCTATTTGAAATTAACGGTGATGGCAACTCAACCTTTATGATTGGAGACTCCATGAAGAAGGTTCAATGTGTAAAAACAAGTCACTTGTTAGTTCTGCTGGAACTAAATTTTCTATCCCTTCCTATGACTTGAGAAAGTGCTAGAATGCATTAATTAGAGACTGAGCGAAAGCTCTTAATGTTTTCATAGTCCTTATGAATGGTGTATTCATTGCAGATACACTTGATGAAAACACCTTTATGAATGTGGAGTGAGGCCACTGCTATGAGATCATGGCAAAATCTTTAAAGCATTTGTTAAAACCAAGTGCGCGCATGGCCAATAACATGCAAAACTGCATTAACAATGGAAATTATGGGGGTATAATCCCACTAATAAGACCTCTAGTATACAATCATGATCTGTTGGTTTAATAACAAAGTTACACTGACTGTTCCGTGTGCTAAGTTTTATTGGTCTAGGTTTGGTTCAAGTCAAAAGACACTATATTCAAAGTAATTATCTTTCGTGTGAATAACTCAAATAGTAGTGGTCCTTTTGACACATGTGGGGGATTGTTGCAATTGTGTCAAAAAGGAAAGTCTCATATTGCTTAAATGAATGGAGGCCTTAATACATGTATACTAAGGTAAGAGTTTGGGCAAGTAAATGGACTTAGAGGAGAAGTAGGCTCATGCAAATGCAATTATTCACGCGTGAGGTAAATGTGGTATCAAACAGACTGGGAATTTTTTTTAAGTTTTGAAAACTATTATGTGGAGTAACAAATTATTTGTACAAAATAGTTTTCAAGAAAATTTTTCTTCCTTTTAAAATATGTGGGGGATTGTTGGATATTATAGAATATCTTTAGTATTTTAAAAGGAGTTATTATGAATTAAATTAATATTAATTACCATAACCCCCTACTTAAATATATTTATTTAACCTTTTTATTTTTTATAACCATCTTTTAATTGATATTAAAGTGGTTTTATTGCCCAGCATTATGAGATCTGCCTATAAAAGGTAGTGCTTGCCACAGGTTCAAAGAGAGCGTTGGTACTCTCAAACTTTCCCTCCTCTTCTGTCATACTAATTTATTGTTGAGCCTACTTTTAGTAGGAAGAGTTTATTTAATCTTAGGGAGCTGTTGTGCAATCAACTCAGTGTGGTGAAATAGCTCTTAAGGATAGTGTCTTTGGGCATGACTCAGACTATATTTTTACCTATTGGTGCCAACACATAAGACCTCTTTGGACGGATAGTCATGTAATAACTACATAAGAAATTTTTAATATAAATTTTTTTAATAGTCAGTAATATCACAATCAATAAGTCATAATCAACACAAGGAATTTATACCAATACAACAAACCATGACATGCTTCAATGCCAAGGGAAAAAATAATAACATGGAGGCCTAAAAAGATGAGCAATACTAGCCCAAAGTTTATGCATAGTAAACTACACATAAGGCTTTAAGCATGTGTATTTAGTTATGTGCAAACATGCATAATTTTAACAAAGAGAATGCACAGATAGATTCAAGAGCAAAGGGAGAAAGGCATTTAATGTCCAACTTGTAAAGAGAAAGAGAAACAAAAAGACACATAAATATTTAAGCCTTTTAAACTATTAAAAAACAAAAGAAAAGGAGAAGAGCCATAAAATATTTGATCCAACTGTTAGTGGAGCAGAACTCATTGCCTGAAAGTACAAATATTTGCAAAGAGTGAGTGTCTTTTTGAAATCAAATAATATTGAAAAAGCTTTTTCCCTTTTCTTTTTTTTAGGAGTTATTGATCTATTTTGTCATAGGAACTTCCAATTATGAATTCAAATTGGGGGAGTTCGATCTCTGTAGAACAAATCAAGAAACGCTCGCAAGATTTGGCAAGAGGATATATATTTGGATAGTAGCACTAAAGAATAAATAAGCAATTTTTTATCAAAGAAACAATAGAAAATTTTGAGATTAGGCTATACAAATTAGAACAGTAGGGAAAATTATACGCATCCAGAATAAGAAAATGATTCAACCACATCTTTTATAATGCAAAAAGTATAAGAAAGTTTATAGGCCTATTTAGCAACCTGTTTTGAGAATAGTTTTTTGTTCTTCAAAACAAAAAAAATTTATTTAATAACGTGTTCTCAAAAAGTAGTTTGAAAAAAAATCAAATATTATCCTTGAGAATAGAAAAACAGGAACATCTTGTAAGTATTTTAGGATTATTATTCTAGAGAACAAGGGAGAATGAGAAAAACACTTTTTTATTTTTTATTTTTTTAGAACACGTCCTACAAAACACTAATTCTCAGAACAATAAAATAAAAATAATTTCAAACAAGCCCTAATTTTTTTTAATTGTTGGAAAAAAGAAAAGAAGGGCAATGACATGTTACACCATTTTCTTACTAGCCTGAACTTATTACTTATAGTGAGAAAAAATTATATATGGTAGTAAGACTATTATAACCTTGTTATAAAACCAATTAACAATATAATATACTATACATTCTTTCAGTGAGATACAAGAGAAATTTTGAATTTGACCCCTCCTAATTAAAAAAGAAAGAAAAAGAAAAGACATGTCAATCTTAAATAACTGAATAGATAAAACAATAAAAAGATAAAACCATAAAATCTATGAATAAGTTCTTTTTGATTAATGCAGTTTCATACACTAATTCCATTAAAATGAAGACAAATTAAAAAATATTGCACTCAATAAAATTATTCCAAAAATAATGAGCCTCATGTAACTTTGGCTATTTTTTTCATCTAGAAGCACGAATCTTTATTTTAGCAAGACTCATCTCATTTATTTAGGAACTCATTTGTTCATATCATTTTAGCAGAAACAAAGCATTTACCTTGCAAGTTGTCTATTTTGTCCATCTTGGGAGGGATTTTGCCAAACAGATTATTCACATTCAAATACAAGTCACTGAGGTTAGTCAAGTTACCAATTTCCTACTGAATAGCTCCCTTGAGGAGTTGTAATGCAAGTAAAGTCCTGTAAAATGCTTGATAAGACAATAAATGACAGTAAGAGCCTTGTCAATTGGCAATTTCTCAAAGAAAATTTCCCTATAAGAAGTTATAATGAAAGTAAAGTTGTTTGATAGATGGGAGCACAATATTGGGTAAAAAGGAAATGAGCTAACTAACACTTAGGACCTGTATTATCTAAGACCCTATAAAAGTTGCTATATTATATATCCCCACATCATCTATCATTCTATTGAAAATTATACCCTAGGACTAATCATTGTACTATACATATTGTTATTTAATAAATTTCTCTTTTGTTATCATATCAATTACATGTTCACTATGATAATTATATCCTTGGACAAACTATAGTAATTTTCCTAAATGTCCTTGGTTGGGCATCAATGAGAGATCATAGATGAAACAAGACTAGTATGATTTTGATTAATTATAGAGATACAAATCAAAGTCATAGGCACTTGAAAGAGTACAAGGTGTTGGACTGACTCACTATAAGAAAACTATATGGTACAAGTTATAAGCTTATCTTATTTGTAACCATATCACGAGCCCTTTGACCTGAGATCATCATATATTCTTGCATGATGACTACTGAACTTTGATCTAGTCAAAAGTCACCTTTGATTGAGTGATCATAAAGGCTATGATTGAGTTTATTAATATTCATGTAGAGAAATATGAGCGACCAAGATGGAATTTGTCCCTCACATTAAGTGAGAGATATTATTGGGCCCCTTAATGAGTAAGATTGAGAAAATGTATGGTCATATTATAATGGAAAGAGTTTTTTCATTACTACAATCAATCCACTCAGAGATCGAGAAAATAATGGTCAGGTAAAGAAGAATGACAATTACACATCTCACACTTGATCGAAATATTGTGTGATAAAAGGGATGTGATACAATTGGATGATAGGTTAGAATATGTCTAGATTCAATGAATATAACATAGGGTGAGTATATTATATATATATATATATATTTGAAAGATATATATATATACTCATATGTGTGTGTGTGTGTCTGATATATATATATATATATATATAAGGCTCATATTCATTTCCAGAATATTCACCTTCATGGTTACTTAATCTAGTAGGGTCATTATTGGTCCTATTGGTGAACCATCACCACCACTATTTGTCATCATGCTTGTCTCCTTTCTATTTGGCTCCATCTGGACAGATAATCTACAACAAGATTATTTTTTCCTTTGATATATTCAATTCCATAATCATAGTAAGACATATCCGATTGCCATTTAATTAACATTTTATTGCATAATTGAGCTATTTTTATTCCTTTATTCAACCAATGTTTTACTTGAGTATTATCAATTCTTATAATAAATATAGTGTTAACAATAAATAATTCAAACTTTTATACAGCTTTTACTATTGCTAAGAACTCTTTCCAATTAGAATGATATCTAGTTTGATATTCATTAAATTTTTCACTTGCATATCTAGTTATTACTTTTTTTTCCATTGATGTGATATAAAGTTGCTTCCCAATAATTGTCACGAGCATCTGTATAAATTATCCAAATTACATCATTATTTATTGGAATAGTTAATTTGGGTAATTTTTGACATATAGTTTTTATCTGATTTATTATTTTTTCTTTATCCTTATCCTATATCCATACTGTTTTTTTTCTAGCTAATTTACTTACTTTAGCTATTAACTTAGATAAGTTTGAATATAATTTCTGGCTTGATTTATTAATCCTAAAAATGATTGAAATTCTTTTTTATTCTTTATTTCATCAAATTCTAATATCTTTTTACTAATATGTTCTTGTAAATCTATTTCATTATTAGTTATATATTGGCTTAAAAATTCTATCCTTTCTTTTCTTAATTCAACTTTTTTAGGTGATATATTTAATCCATTTTCTTCTATAAAATTTATAAATTTTTCTAAGTGATTTTCATGTCATTTTTTATCTTTAAAAAATATTAATATATCATCTATATATATTATAGCAAAATCTCTTATTGGTAATAATAATTTTGTCACATATTCTTGAAATATACTAGGGCTATTATGAAATCCCATTGGGTATCTATTTCTTATTGTTAACTCATTTAATTTTTTATAATTTATTACTAATCTAGATTTTTCTCTTTTTTCTTCACTATGTTTTACTACAATCATTGCTGGTGATAAATATTCAGATCTATTTTCTCTTATTAAATCATATTATATTTATTTCATTAATATGCATTACAAATTCCTTTTTAGCACCTTCTGTCCATAAATACAGTTTATAATTTATTTGTTTACTATAATCTTTCAATTCTATTTTTGCTAATAGTTTAGATTTTTCCTAATAAATTAAAGGATTTTTACTAATTATTTAAAATGGAATGGGATTGGAAAGGACATAAGAAGTCACATTTGGATAGATAAGAGAAAGAGTTTAACATTTATTATTATTTTAATTTAATAATATAACTAGTTTCTTTATTTTTTAATACTTATAAGTTTTTTTATTGAAAGCAATCTATATATATATATATATATATAAAAGTAGAATCGCAAGCTTATGTCTGGCCACGTCACATGTCCTTCATTTTCTTTTACCTTTTCTTTAAAAAAAATAAACTACCTCTCTCCTATGAATCCCTCATGTCAGTTATGAATTCACTGTTTATTGTTTATTCATCACTCACATATCTCTCCACTATCCCAACTTAAATATATAAAAGTATAACAACAAGGTTATGTCTGGTGAACTACCTATGCCATCTAAATTCCACGTAATTTTTACTTTAATTATTATATAATATATATTTTTAAAATTAGTCATTTAATGTTTAAATATTTAATTGTTGCAAAATCACCCATGATCACGATAACTTCCCATTATATATAGATTTATATTCCATAGCAGCTTTTGTAATTTATATATTAACATATTTAAATAAATAATTTCATAACTACCCAAATGCCTCGGTCAGAATCAACTATGTTTGATCTTAAAAAAATAGAAATAAAAAAGGATTATTATTAGCATAAGTAGTTATTCAAAGAACTGAATCATATCTTAATATTGTGGAATTAATTCAAATTTGAAAAGTAAATCAAAGTATTTAAATTAATTTCATTTTCATAGTAAGAATGTGGCATTTGAAGTTTAAGTTTCTAGAGCTTTATTTATTTTACAAAATATATAAATTTAAATTATAATGTTAAGTTTAAGTTTTGAACTTATATTTAGCTTACAAAATACATAAATTTAAATAAAGATTTTAAGTAACCACCCTCAACATGGAAAATGGTCATGGGTCTTGGAATTATCTCCCACTGCATATAATTTTCAATAACTTGTATAACTTACAATTTATTTTTGCTTAAATTATATTTAATTAATATTTTATTTAACGGAGAGATATAACAATTAACAACTTTATCAGGTATAATACCTATTTTAATTTGAATTTAACTCATTTAAATAAAATATGTTTAAACTACACCTATGCCATCTAAATCCCTCATAATTTTTACTTTAATTATTGTTAAGATATATATATTTTTAAAATTAGTCATTTAATGTTTAAATATTTAATTGTTACAAAATTTAAAAGGAAGAAATTTATATGTCAAATACTACCACTCACCATATGCCATATGGAAATTTAAATACATATTTAAACGAGCTTATTTAAATAGATGTTTTGTTAACTACGCAAATGCCATATGAATATTTGTTTTGTTGACTTGGTTAGAATCAAATGAGCACAATATTAAAAAAGCAAAAATAAAATGAAAGAATTATTATTAGTATTAGCAATTATCCAAAGAACCAAATCATATCTTAATATCGTGGAATTAGTTCAAATTTGAAAAGTAAATCAAAGTATTTAAATTAATTTCATTTTCATAATAAGAATGTGGCATTTAAATTTTAAGTTTCTAAAGTTTTATTCATTTTGCAAAATATATAAATTTAAATAAAAAATTTTAAGTAACTACTCACAATATGGAAAATGGTCGTGGGTCTAGGAATTATCTCCCGCCTCATATAATTTTCAATAACATGTATAACTAAGAATCTAATTATATCATATAGAGATTTTTCAATTAATATTTTGTTTAAAAAATATAACGATTAACAAATTTATTCGGTATAATAACTATTTATATATTGAATTTAGCTCATTTGAATAAAATATTTTCAAACTACGGTTATGGCATATAAATTTTGCTTTAATTATTAAATAATATATATTTTTAAAACTAGTCATTTAAAGTTTAAATGTTGCTTATCTTTAATTGTTACAAAATTTAAAATTTATATATTTTAACTCCAACTCACCGTACGCCATGTGACTACATAGTTGCTTCCCATACCTCCCTTGATACAGTTATCCCCCTTAACTCAAGTTATCTCTCACAACCCACCTATTTCAGTTATCTCTAATGAAGCCACCATGTGAGAGGTTATCATGAGGTGAGCTTTTTACAGTTGGTATATTTCACTTTAACAGGCAATCTTACTTCTATATTGGCATTCTATTGTTGCATGCAATAGTCTTGTGTCTCATATGGCTTCCTTTCATGTTGTGCGGGATATTGATAACACTCATAAACAATGGAAAATCAAAGTTCGAATAATCCAATTATGGTCTGTGACTACTGCCAAGATGCAAGATGATGATTCTGCGATTGAGATGGTTTTCCAAGATGAATCGGTGTTTGCTTTATCGATTGTATTGAATTCTTTTGCATGTACTATCCTATATTTGACATTGTTGTTTGTGAAATGAAAGGGTGATTGCATAGGAGCCTATATCCGTCAGGGTATAGCTAAACATCACAAAAAGTGGCTAAAGGAGGGGAGAGTTTTTGTGATTACCCAATTTGGAGTGGGTGTAAATGCTGACTTATATCGGACAACACAATACAAGTATAAGATTCTTTTTCAATTTTCAACATCCGTTAAAGCATTCCATGATACAAGGAATATACACCCATATGGTTTCCACTTTACAAAGTTTTTAGATATTATCTCTGGTGCATCAAAGGATGAATTTTTAGTTGGTTTGACATTTCAACTCTTCTTTTATTTTTGTTATATGTTATCCTTTATCATTAAAAGAAACCGTGTTAATATTGTCCTTTTTCATTCTTTTCTTATTAGATGTGATTGGAAAGCTAGCGGGTGTTGGAGAGATACAAGTTTCTATGGTCAATGGAAACCCAGAATGCAGGATTGATATAGAGCTGGAAGATGATTTGTAAGTTAAGACCCCTTCCTTTTTTATTTCAATATTTATTTTTCTAATTTTGACTAATTTTAACATATTTGTTTCCTTTTCTCCAATTATTTTAAGTTATTATCATCTTTCTTGCACATTGTGGGGCAATTTTGCTGAGGATGTTGTCAACTACATGTGTACATCTCTAAAATTTCCTATTATTGTCATCATCCAATGGTGTAAGATCAAAACTTTTGGAAGTATATCTTTTTTTTAAGTCCTTTGTATGTTTAATTATTGCTGACCATTTATTATAGATACATACACATAAAGCTTTTCATGCATTGCTTATTTTTTACTATAGATCAAAAGAAAATTTCAAACACCTTATTTTTCTCATGTATGTTGGTTCACCCATCAATCCATGAGGTTGTTTCTTTCATAGAGAGGTATAATTTATATTTTTATCCAACTTTAAAAATTCATATTTCATGATTATTGTTAAAAAATTGTAGAACCCTTACAAAACTTTGATTAATTTATAGAAAAAGTATCTAATTACATATAAAAATTTATAAATATCAATTATATATATTTGACTCCAAAAATATTATGATATATTAATATTAATTAATATTCATATAGTATAATTATTATATATATTAATATTAATATAGATATGAAACATTAATCATTTTTAAAAAAATGACTTTGACTTAATATTTCTTCAAAATATAGCATTGACAAACCATGTAATTACATATAACAATTTATAAATATTAAATATATATTTTTGACTAAAAAATATTGTGATATATCAATATTAAATAATATTAATATATCATAATTTATATTAATATATTAATATTAAAAATGTACTTTTTGTTGAAAATCGCTAGTGTCTTCATTCTTTCATTCCTTCGTTCCAACCCCTTAGCTTCCTTTCTCTATTGTGGGTTGTGCACGTAGATGGGCCCTATGTGAGTATGTCATTCCCCCAGTTTTCAATGTTTGTACATATTTCTTTTCATGTCCATTTATTTCAATTCTATTTAACTATTTGTATCAATTCAAAAGAACATTTATTTTTTTATTCTCACATGAAAATGAGTTCATTTGTTTTATTTCTTATCATGTGTAGGTCTCTGACAATTAATAAGATATTTTTGGACACATGTAGGTTGCAGGCCGTGAATATTGATGTGGGTGAAGAACCCTCCAGTTTGTCTAACAAGAAAATCTTAAAAAACAAGGACAACATTTTGAAATGTGCAGGAGAAATGTAGATGACCTTCGAGATGGTCCTATTGTAAGTTAAACATCGTTAATTAGTCTTCTAATTAGAAAAAAAATTGTTATAACATTATTTTATTTAAATATGTGATTGTAGGATGCTGAAGTTGTAACATTGGCTACTACAGCCAGTGTGGACTTAGAACGTCGATGGTATTATAATGGATGCATCACTTGTGCTAAGAAAGCTCTTCCTGATGGAGACTCCTTTTTCTATGATAAATGCCAGAAAAAGATTTCTCATGTGATTCCTCGATATGTAGCATAGATTAGATTTTCAATTCATATATTGATGTGAATCTATGCAATTCTAATTTAGCATCACTTTGCTTGTGTTTTTTCAAGATACCGTTTACCTTGTCACGTCTTTGATTCTTCTAGGTTAGCTAATTTAGTGATATTTGATCGTGAAGTCTCTGAATTTTTGAAAATCTCAGCTCGAGATCTTGCAGATAAAGTTGAAAATGTGAGTCAAGTTACTGTGCTTTGAACCTTCTTTTTGATGCAATTATATTTCTTTGATGAGCTATATGTTCAATTATAATAGATTACTCATAAATCCTTTTCTTATAAGGTTACTGACAAGAGTTGCCATGTTGATATGTTTGAGAAATTTGTTGGCAAGAAGTTCCAATTTAATCTCCGCATACCAGAGGACTATCTTAAAAGATTAGCTTGTGGATGTGTGGTAATTGGAATGACTGATAATGAGGATATCATTAAATTATATCTTCAAGAATTGGGAAAGCTATGATACCCTACTAAATATGCAACTTCTGAAGAGGAATTGGTCTGTTTTAATACATGTTAATTCTTGTGTTCTTTATTATGTTCATTGCTATTCAATTTTCTTGATTGACTGATATTTTATTCATAAGAGCTGGAGTCATCTCTGAAAGATTCTGAATGTGGAACTTCATCAAGTCTCACTTCCATTGATGTGGTTGAAGTTGAATCTTCAAATGAAGTAGAAGACAAGCCAACACCTAAAGGTAATAGATGTCCTTTGAAAAAGAAACTAACTTCAACAAGTCTCACTACTCCTATTGGTATGGTCGAAGCTAGATCCTCGAATGAATTAGAAAAAGAAGAGCCAGCTCCTAAAGCTAATAGATGTCCTTCGAAGAAGAAAATAACTTCATCAGGTCTCACTCCTATTAATGTGGTTGAAGCTGGATCTTCAAATGAAATAGAAAAAGAGGAGCCAACACCTAAAGCTAAGAGATTTCCTTTGAAGAAGAAAATCAAGGTGGAGCGTGATGATTAAGAATCGACAATAGTTTGTTATGTTGAATTTTATTTTATTTTTGTTTAGCATTTAAACTTATAATGTTTTCTGCTTTAAGCAATTATGTTGTTATTGTCCAACTTTAATTTGAATTTTTGTATTTTTCTAGATTAATTATATTAATTCTAAAAATGTTAGGAAAAATATTAATTAATGAATTAACATGCCTATGTTTTGGTAACCCCACTTGAATAATTGCCTTAACCTTGTGTATTTTGACATCAATTTAAGCTTTTGGCTTTACTTTTATATATTTTTAAAATTATTTTTTTAAAAAAAATCAATGTTGAATTCAACTCAGTTAAATAAAATATGTTTAAACTACACATATGCCATCTAAATCCCACGTAAATTTTACTTTAATTATATGAGGTGGGAAATAACTCCAAGACCCACTACCATTTTCCATATTCTGTGTGGTTACTTAAAATTTTTATTAAAACTTATGTATTTTGTAAGCTAAATATAAGTTCAAAACTTAAACTTAACATTATAATTTTTTTTGTTTAGCATTTAGACTTATAATGTTATCTGCTTTATGCAATTATGTTGTTACTGTCCAACTTTAATTTGAATTTTGTATTTTTCTAGATTAATTCTATTAATTCTAAAAATGTTGGGAAGAATATTAATTAATGAATTAACGTGCCTATATTTTGGTAACCCACTTGAATAATTGTCTTGACCTTGTGTATTTTGACATCAATTTAAGCTTGTGTCTTTACTTTTATATATTTTTAAAATTATTTTTAAAAAAAATCAATGTTGAATTCAACTCATTTAAATAAAATATGTTTAAACTACACCTATGCAATCTAAATCTCACGAAAATTTTACTTTAATTATATGTAGTGGGAAATAACTCCAAGACCCATGACCATTTTCCATGTTGTGGGTGGTTACTTAAAATCTTTATTAAAACTTATGTATTTTGTAAGCTAAATATAAGTTCAAAACTTAAACTTAACATTATAATTTTTTTTTGTTTAGCATTTAGACTTATAATGTTATTTGCTTTATGCAATTATGTTGTTACTGTCCAACTTTAATTTGAATTTTGTATTTTTCTAAATTAATTCTATTAATTCTAAAAATGTTGGGAAGAATATTAATTAATGAATTAACGTGGAAATATTTTGGTAACCCACTTGAATAATTGTCTTAACCTTGTATATTTTGACATCAATTTAAGCTTGTGGCTTTACTTTTATATATTTTTAAAATTATTTTTTTAAAAAAAAATCAATGTTGAATTCAACTCATTTAAATAAAATATGTTTAAACTACACCTATGCCATCTAAATCTCACGAAAATTTTACTTTAATTATATGTAGTGGGAAATAACTCCAAGACCCATGACCATTTTCCATGTTGTGGGTGGTTACTTAAAATCTTTATTAAAACTTATGTATTTTGTAAGCTAAATATAAGTTCAAAACTTAAACTTAACATTATAATTTAAATTTATATATTTTGTAAAATAAATAAAACTCTAGAAATTTATACCTATTTTAATTTGGATTTAACTCATTTAAATAAAATATGTTTAAACTACACCTAGGCCATGTAAATCCCACATAATTTTTAGTTTAATTATTAGATAATATATATTTTTTAAATTAGTCAACTTCATTTATTAATTACATATTGCGGGTAGAAGTTAAAGATTGTTACCTTATGAATCGTGTCAACTATCATTCAGAAAATATTAATATTAGCAATGAAAGGTTGGAATGAAGGAATGAAGAGTGAAGACATTAGCGATTTTTTGACAAAATGTACATTTTTAATATTAATAGATTAATATAAATAATATAAATTATGATATATTAATATTATTTAATATTGATATTTACTCTCAATTGTTTAAATCACTCATATTATCTTCCACAGTTATCTCTTAATTCTCTCTCCCATTATCTCTATATTCATAAATATACTATCCATTACTTTAATACTTTTATAATTTTCCTCATTTATCTCAGCTTTTTTCTCCATTATCTTCATTATCCTAACTTTTGTAACAAACTCTTCTCATTATACGATTTTAAGTTTCAACTTCCTTAGTTCCACCATTAAATTTCTTGATTTTTCAACAAGCAAACCGAAGCAAAATTTTGAATTTTTTTAATCATAAATACATATATTTATAATTGTTCTCAAAGCACCCTAAGAATATATATATATATATATATATAAAGATTTTATCTTATTCCAAAAGCACCAATAATGAGATTAATAATATTAAAACCTTGCAAAATTAATCTCAAAATTCTCTTAGTCTATTAATTCAAAAATTATTTTTTAAAATTAGTGTAATTATTTTTCTCATTTGAATAACTACCCTTCATTTATAGTTTTTAATTTTATATGAATGGTTTCATAATCTCTCCATAACTTTATAAATTAGAAGAATATATACGTATTAACATTTACAAAACATTTTTAATTCTTGAAATTTGTTTTTTTAAAGCCTTTTTCTTTATTAGATTACTGTTATAGACATTCAAATAGTAGTGATTGAGTGGGTTGGTAATCTCCAAGCGGTTGTTCAATATAGATGCTCCTTCCTTTCTCAATTCCCTTTCTTCTTCCCTCATACTTGCAGGAATTAGCCACTTATACTTGCAATTACACTTGCAGCAGTTAACCACTTACAGTTGCAGCAGTTAATACTTAAAGCGAGAAAAGTATTTATTGCACATATTAAATGTGTTTTCCAAATCCATCTACTCTACTCTTTTCTTCATGCTTGTAAAGCTACATATAAGAAAGATGATCACATATTTATCAAACTTTTCTTATCTACACTGTGTTCATGTGTGATTCTACACATTGGGATATCAATCTCTTTATTTATATACAAGTCGATTATTATAGACACACACACACACACACACTAACTAGAGAACTCAACCAGCTTAACTGCCAAAACTCCCATTACAATGCAAATTGCAGTGCATATATACAATAGCTGACAATCTGAAGGTGAAGCCCCAGGTACACTCATCTATTATGTTTAATTTAAATGTGAAAAAGTAATTGAAGAAAGAGGTATTTTCAATATTGCGATGAGCATTATGCTATCCTGTCCGCCATCCAAGAGAGGAACAAACCTGTCATAGAAATAGAGATGGTCTTGCCAATCATAGAAATAGTTATCTAACATTTTGGTTCTCAATGTGAAGAGTTAGGGAAAACAAGCAGGCAAATCAAATGTTGGTTTGCTTCTTTGTCTTCCTTGCATACACAGTTTTTTCTATTTTATTGACATGATTCATTTTTAATTTTTTTTATTTTACGTGTAGCCCTTTGATGGAGAAGAGACAGAAGAATGAAGCATGCAGTTCAAGATTGAATTCCTACATTGGTGATGGTTAGTGTTAATTTCATTTTCTATGACAGTTTAAATTTTATTTTGCAACATTTTTTTTATGCTTATCTCTTTTTGTTATAGTAGATATGCATAATTCATATGTATATTCTTTTTGATTTAGTTGACTCTATGCATCCTCCTTCAACTGCAAGAGAGAAACGTCTTGCCATTATACGAAATAAAAGAAAAAATGCTGCATATAAAATTATGCCTTTACAAGAAGATCATAAAGGTAAATTACAATAATTTTCTATACTAAATATGTTTAATTCCATCACTTTTCAAGCAATATGATTCTTGACATAAGACATTGAATTTAATAATTAAAAATTAAGCATGTTATAATTTTATTGAACTCAAACATATCTAAATAGTTCGAGTTATCATGATGGCTTTGGTGGATCATAAAAGCAGCATTATAGACAACCACTAACCAACATAACTAATGGTATGTTTTTTTTTTTAACGTATATAGTATTTTTTTGAAAATATTATACCAAGTGCATTCTAGTATAGTTCTCATTTTCCATGTGTATAACTTATATCCTTGTTTTTTTATCATCTTTGTGATGCTATATCTGTTGACTATACAATTCTATAAATATCATGAAAATTATTTTAATGTATTTTCATGATATCTAATCATGTTTTTCAACTATGCTATAATTTTGTTAGTCAAATCATTTTTTATGATATAAAGTATCTTATATTGAAAAATTTGTTCATTGTTATGACATTATTATTATGACATGATTTGGCTAAAACATATGCACATCATCAAGTCACAAAGACCAGGCAATCACAATTCTGCGATGCTCCAACACATATCAATAGTAAGTATATTAACGAAATTATTGTTGCTTACATTCATCAAGTTGTACATATTCATTTATTAATGTCAAATTAGTGATGCTATAAGCATTAAATTGTTTTTTATCTTACTTCATTTCTAGGATCAATACAAAATTGCAGTTCCCAAAAAACTTCACATGCAAGACATGTCCAGCTTTCAAACTCATCATCAGGTAGCTACTAAATTTGCAATTACATCTTCTTAAAAAAAGATCATAACAAACTTTAATCTTTGACATTGATGAAAATTATATATTTGTGACTCATTTACTTTAATGTTTATAGATTATAATTCGTAGTTTCATTTTATCAAATAAATTTAATCATATTGCTTACTAATGGAATAGCTTTCTCTTGTAGAATATATTGATCTTGGCGATCAAATATACCAATGTATAAATTGTGATGCTCAAATGTGGTATAATGAGAGACTTAAAAAGGATCGTTCATCTTTTGATTTTAAGTTTGGAATGTGCTGCTTACAAGGAAAAGTTCATTTACCTAGACCTCATCCTCCTCCCATAGAGCTGTACAGATTATTTCATGAAGATCATGAAGACTGCAAGAATTTTCGTGACAATCTTAGAGCTTATAATATGATGTTTGCCTTTACTTCAATGGGTGGGAAAGTTGACAAAGATATTAACAAAGGTCGTGGCCCATATGTGTATCGAGTGGGTGGGCAAAATATCCATTTAATAGGTAGCATTCTACCTGTAGAAGGAGCTGCCCCTAAGTTTGCGCAGCTTTATATATATGACACTACAAATGAGTTATCACAGAATGGCAGCTATCAGGTATTTGCAACTTGATTGACAATAATAGTTTATCTCATTATAATAAAAATAAAGATATTTATTAATATATTTTTTCTTTGTTACAGTGGAGACAATCAAAGAAATACCTCTTTCAAAGTTGAGATTGTTGACTATTTGAAGAAAATATTGGATGCCAATAATGAATTAGTGAAAATGTATTGCTTAGCTAGAGACTTTGTTGGCTCACATAGAGGTCAAGAAATAAAAATTAGATTCCTCCACAAGAAACAAAAAGATGCATGCATGTACAATCTACCAACATGTGCAAATGAAATTGCAGCATTAATTGTAGGTGATGTTGGATCAATAGAATATGGTAGAGATATCATTGTTCAATACAAAACAGGTCCGCTAGAAAGAATCAAAGAGACCCACCAACTATATCTTCCAATACAATACCCTTTATTATTTCCATATGGGCAAGGAGGGTATTCTGATGATATTCCTTATATACAAAAGGATAAAAAGGTTAAAGCTAAACATACAACAGTTTCTCTTAGAGAATATTTTGCTTATAGTATCCAGGATCATCTATTTAATATGTCTTTGTTGTTATAAGGCCGCAAGTTATATCAACAATATTTGGTTGATGCATATACAATGATTGAGTCATATAGATTAAATTACCTTCGACATAATCAAAAAAAGCTAAGAGTAGAAGTATATAGTAGATTAACAGATGCAATATTTAGAGGAGATACTGAAGCCTCTTCTTTGGGGAAAAGAATTATTTTGCCATCTTCATTCACAGTGGGTGCTCGATACACAATGCAAAATTATCAGGACACAATGGCTATTTGTAGATAGGCAGGATTTCCTGACTTATTTATAACTTTTACTGCTAATCCTAAATGGCCTGAAATTACTCGCTTCTTAAAATCACGCCAACTTCATGTGGAGGACCGTCCTGACATTGTTACCCACATCTTTAAATTGAAGCTTGATATGATGATTCATGATATAAGGAAGAATGAGCTTTCTAGAAGTGTCAAAGCAAGTACTTATAAATAGTAAATGAATTTTATATGTGCTTTATTATTAATATACTAATACCTCTTGACAAATCTTTGCAGTACTTTACACAATTGAATTTCAAAAAAGAGGACTTCCTCATGCTCACATCTTGATACTTCTTTCAAATAAAGACAAGTTGTCAATAACCTTGAAATAGACAAAATTGTATCTGTTGAAATACTAGATAAATATCAAAATCCTCAACTATATGAAGCTGTAAGCAATTATATGATGCACGGGCCATGTGGAATAGCTAATCCTCAATCTTCATGCATGGAAGAAGGAGCGTGTAGCAAACATTTTCCGAAGCCATTTAATTCAACAATTGTGATTCATGAGGATGGGTACCCCCGATATAAAAGACCCGACAAAATAGATTTATCATGAAAATGGGTATTCCTTTGGATAATAGGTATGTCATCTGCTACAATCCATTGCTTTTTTTGAAATATGGAGCTCACATTAATGTTGAACGATGCAATCAAGGAGACTCTATAAAGTATCATTTTAAATATGCTAATAAAGGGTACAATAGAGTTATAGCTACATTTTATGCTGAGTCAGGAGATTTTGTTGATGGTTCCTTTCATGATGAAATTAAAATGTATTACAACTGTCGATATGTCTCTTCTTGTGAAGCATCATGGAGGATTTTAGCTTTTAACATCAACTATAGAAAACCTTTAGTAGAGAGACTATCTTTTCACTTACCAGGACAACAAATTGTGGTATTTGAAGAAAATGAAGAGTTAGGTGATGTTATCTATAGGAATGATGGAAAGCCAACTATGTTTGAAGCATGGTTTGAAGCCAATAGTAAATATAAAGAAGAAAAAACCTTGACATACTCTGAATTTCCCTCAAAATTTACCTATAAGAAAGATGCACATGAATGGACTCTTAGGAAAAAGGGATTTTCGATAGGTCGTATGTATTATACACCACCAGGAAGCGGTGAATCTTATTACTTAAGAGTATTGTTGGCTACAGTTAAAGGACCTACTTCTTATAGATCTATTTGCACTGTTGATGGTGTTCATTATGATACCTTTAGAGATGCATGCTTTGCTTTAGGCTTACAAGATGATGACAAGGAATATATAGATGGCATTCTTGAGGCAGGTCAATGGGCTTCAGCACACTTTCTTAGGCATCTATTTTGTACTTTGCTAATTTGCAATTGCTTGTCACGACTAGAATTTGTGTGGCAATAAACATGGCATGCATTATCAGATGATATCCTTTATAGAAGAATACAGATTACTGGACATCAAGGTAATAATTATATGTTAAATTAGATCTTAACATTTTCTTGCACTTTATTATTTTTTTACATAAATATATTATGTATAATTAACATAAAATAAATACTAATATACTAATATTTCTTCAACATGTAATGACATGCTTACAATTATCTGATGACAAACTGTAAAATTTTGCATTAATGGAGAGTGATAAGTTATTGAGATCAAATGGAAAAAGCTTATGTGATTATGGTTCTCTTCCTATACCCCAATATTCATCTATGGATATTCAAGGTAACAAATAATTGCAAATGGAGTTGAATTATGATAAAGAAGCCTTATCATGTGAATTGAGAGATTTATTAAAGCAACTCAATCCTAACCAGAAAAAAATATATAATAAAGTTCTTAATGCAGTAAACAATAAAAATGGTGGGATGTTTTTTGTTTATGGATATGGTGGTACAGGGAAAACTTTTGTTTGGAATACTCTCTCCACCTCTCTTAGATCCAAAGGGAAAGTTGTCCTAAGTGTAGCTTCAAGTGGTATTGCTTCATTACTGTTACTTGGTGGTCGAGTAGCTCATTCACAATTTTGCATTTCTATTATGATTAATGAAGATTCTATTTGCAATATAAAGCAAGGGAGTCATCTTGCTGAGCTTTTAATTAATACATCTCTGATTATATGGGATGAAGCTCCAATGGCTCAAAAACATTGTTTTGAATCTTTAGATAGGTCCTTAAGGGATATATTGAAGATACATGACTTAAGTGCTCCTTCAAAGGCCTTCAGAGGCAAAACAATTATTTTTGGTGGAGATTTTAGACAAATTCTTCCTGTTATTTCAAAAGGCAGTCGTGAAGATATAGTATTTGCAACCATCAACTCTTCATACTTGTGGACAAACTGTAAGATATTTACTCTTACAAAAAATATGAGGTTGTTAACAAATTCATCTCCTGAAAAATTAGATAGTTTAGAAGAATTCTCAAGGTGGATCATCTCAATTGGTGATGGAAATATAGGTGGTAATAATGATGGACATGAAAATATAACAATACCTGATGATTTATTGTTGCATCCTACTGAAGATCCTTTAAAATGCATTGTTGAATTAACATTTCCTAATCTTTTGGACAATTTACATGATGTAACATATTTCAAAGATCGTGCCATTTTAGCTCCTACATTATCTGTTGTTCATAAGGTGAATGATTATATGTTATCTATGCTACCGGGAGATGAAGTTACTTACTTAAGTGTAGATTCAATTTCTAATCAAGATAGCATAACAAATTCAATTAAAGGTGTTCACTCCATTGAATTCTTGCATTCAATTACTATGTCTGGACTTCCAAATCATGAGATCAAATTAAAGGTTGGGGTGCCTATTATGCTTATGAGAAATATTGACAAGTGAATTGGTCTTTGTAATGGCACAAGGTTAATCGTGACAAAACTTGTGAAGCAAGTGATAGAAGCTGAAATTGTGACAGGGCAACATAAGGGGCTTAAAGTCTTAATTCCTTGAGCCACCATTACTCCATCAGACACAAGTTTGCCATTTACTTTATTTCAAAGACAATTCCCGATAATACTATCTTTTGCAATGACTATTAACAAAAGTCTAAGACAAAGTCTTAGTAGAGTTGGATTATACTTTCCACATCCTGTTTTCACTCATGGACAGCTTTATGTGGCTATCTCACGTGTTCAAAGCAAGGAAGGGTTGAAGATCTTGATTTTAGATGAAGAAGGTAATCCTACAAACAAGACTTTAAATGTTGTTTACAAAGAAATTTTCAATGGTGTTCAACAATTTCTTTGAAATTCTCATGACAATTTCAACCACGAATATGTTATATGCATTGATTACCTCTTTTATATTTATATGTGAATTTCTCATTCAATAACAATATTTGACTTCTAATTTGCAATATTAAAAAGGATTTAGAAGTGATTTGAAATTTTGATTATTGATACAATATATAATACATGATAATGATGTTGACATAAATAATTACCATTGATAGATTTATAGTAAATCAAAATAAATGCATTTAGAATAATAATTCAATCATTCCAAAGTAAGAAGAAATGACTTTATTTTTATACGAAAAATGCATATTCTTTTACTTATATATATATATCATACAATAACTTATAAAATTCACATTTATTTACAAGTTAATTATTCAATATAACATTACAAGCTAATCACACTTCATATTCTCACACCCCGTGCATCGCACGGGTTACACACTAGTTATATTCAAAATATCATGAAATACTAATTATGGGTAATCTTATTAAATTTTTTTATTCATTTTTTCATGAAATTTGTTTATCTTTTGTTCAAACAATAAAAAATCATACGTTTCTCTCTCAAATTGACCGATCAGTGTTACCATACACATCAACCTCTGTTGTAAAATGATCATGTCTCTCTCTTTCATCTGCACATACATTTATAGAAGTTATTAAGCTAGCTAAAATGAATGGAACAACCACTAGCTACAAAAAAAAAGAATGATTTTTAGATAGCTCAAAATTCATCTCTAAATAGCTCAAAATCTATACATGGCATCACTAAAAGTGACGTTGCTAAATATTTAAAGCTGTATTTTTTTTTACCCATCTTTAAATTGAGATGGATTTTGTGTATCCCTAAATTAAATTTTCTCATTTCTAATTTCAATTTACAACTTAGGGAAAAAAAAAGAAAAGAAGTTTGATTGTAATATTTGATAGCCAAACAAACCTCAATCTTTACTTTAAATTTATTTGATTTTGTGTTATAAAAATGTAAAATATATTTTTAGGATACTTATAAAATGCAAAAGACTCATAATTGATTTATAAAATTGATTAATAAGATTAATTTTAATTAGAATTAAGAATCAAAATTAAAAGTAAGATTTATGATGAAAAATAAGATTAATTTTAGTTAGGTATAATAAATTTATGATGTAGAAACTAGAATGGTTGTAATAGTGGTATGCCTATGCTATAAGAGAGGGAAATAAATTGTAATTATTATAAAAATTAAAAAAAGTACGTTAATTCAGTTGTTGCTAGCTGTAATTTTTTCAAGGTACATTAATGTTAAAGTGTACGTCTAACTTTTGTTAGATGAGAATTAATCTTTTTATTTGAATTATAAATAATATCTGCATTGAAAAATTTGTTGCAATTCACTTTCAACGAGGTAAATATTTTAGTTTATATGACTATACAAATCGAGAAATGTATACAATCTTTTTTAAGTCATATATGATAAAACATAATAGTTGTTACAAAAGCTTGTTTTTATTATTGATAGCAGCCTACATCACAGGCGTCAAGTCTGCATGGCAGATATATCATTCTAATTATGTTGAGTACAATTCTAACTTTTCTTGCTTTTTGTTATTTTACAATTTCTCATCGTGGAAAAGAAGATAGAAAACAACATAATTACATAAATAAAAATTAGTTTAGTTGGTAAATATTTAAATTCTATTTCTTTGCAACGATGCAAGAGGAAAACCAATAATATGAGTACATATTCATCCTAACTTAAAAAATACAATTCTTTTGCTTCCATTCCTGGTTTGAATACATAACAAAGAATAGCCTATGAAAAAGTACTACTTTAGTAATTGATTTGCCTATTACTAGATGATACAATAGTAAAGTTATATGTTTTTATGGGAAAATGTGTGAAAAGGCTTGAAATGAAAGGACAAAGGTAGGGAAAAAATAAATACATTTTCATTTATATAGGTCATGGGAAAATGAATGTGCACCATGATGAAATGAAATGAAAAAAATATAAAAAATAATTTTTTATATTAAATTTGACAAGTTACTTAATCTATCTAGACAATTTTTAGAAATAGAAATTAGCAGATGGAGTATGATGAAAGATTACTATTGAAAATATTTAAAATAATTATTAAAAATTAGAAAAAATAAATACTAAAAAATGTCAAAGATGAGTATAGAAAACAATTAAGTCATGAAAATTTTAATTCTAATTATATACCATTGTCCTTTTCCAAAATTTTAATATAATTAATTGTAAATAATATTTTTAAAGTCATGTATGTGCCATTCTTTCTAATAGAATTGAAAAAAAAAACACGTGTGACATAAATTGGAGTTAAATAAAATGAGTTTAATTATAAGTGGGGCAGTTTTGGCCTGTCTCATATAATTTGATTTATTAGTTTTAGCTCACTATAGGATCTACACTACCCATTCGATTTATTAATTTATATTTATTAATTTTTTATATGATATAAAAAAGGTAAGGAATGCAGTACGCTGCAGTACTCAAATTTATAGTATCACTTTTTTTTTTTACTTTCTTAGGCAACCATTTTCTTCATTTTTATTTTATTCTTTAGATGGACCTTAGATGCATTATATAAGTCGTCCTCAGTCCTCACCTTCCTCTGTGTTGCTAAACTCTTTTCTAACTCACTCCTTATTTGATTGATTCACTGCTCTTAATCAACTAGCCCTCCTCCTCTCTTAACCATTACTCTCTCTTCTCATTCTCTCTTCTTATATTCTACTGGTCCTCCTCCTCTTTTGACCCATTGCTCTGTCTTCTTGTTAGCTCTTTTTATTCAATCGATCCTCCTCCTCTCTTACTAACTTCACTCATTGCTCTCTCTTCTTGTTCGACTAGTCTTCCTCCTCTCTTAGCGCTCCATGTCTAACTCTCCTCTCAAGTGTGTGAACTCATTGCTCTCTCTCCTTATTCCACTGGTCCTCTTCCTCTTCACCCCACACTCAACTCTTATGCTTCAAGTTTATTTTTATAATTATATATATATATATATATTACTTGATGGAGTTAGGCTTTTCTTTAATTTAAATGTTCCATTTTATATTTTTGATGTTCAAACATTTAGAATAGATTTATACTTTAATCATTATTTTTATTTTTTCATTTTCTCATTTACTAACTTGCAGTTTTTAATATGTCTACACATGTTCATTGGAATGTAACACGAACAAGATTCCTAATTCGACTGATGGTCACCTACAAAACTCAAAATATAGACACAGATATATCTGAGCTTCCACCAGAAATAAAGGACAATTGGACAGCAGCTTTGAATCACCAATTTGGTACTAACATGTATACTCGCATAAGAGTTGAGCACAAAATTTTAGTTTTAAAAACTCATAAAAATAATGTAAGTGTTTTTATTTATTTTTAGTAAATTTAATATTTATTATTTTAATATTTATCATTAGTAATTATTTTTAAATTTTATATAGTCAATTATTCTTGGGCGAGCTTTAGGTCTAAATGCTCGTCAAGAAGTAGATCCTAGATATCTACAAGCTTTAAATACAATATTTCGTCCTGATGAAGAAGTTTTGATAGTTCCACAGTCAGAGCCACAGCTAGAGCCATCTTATCCAACTCCACAACAATTTGTTAATTTTTTAATGGACATGTTTAGAAATAATAAAATAATGGAAGCAGAACTTCATCATGCTCAAGCCATTCTTGGTTATGAGCATTTTGATTATTATAGGGAGATCTTGTATAATACTAAATTTGATCCTATAGATCTTGATCAGCATAGGAGAGCTTTTTTAATTATGGTAGAAAAATGTAGAAGTATTTTAGAAGATTGAAAAAGAAGATATGATATGTAATTTTTTTATTTTCTCTATATTTAATATTTTATTAATATATATTTTATTTTTAAAAAAAATAAATAAAGTGAGTAAAGAATAATTAATGTACAAGTTATTAGATAAAAATAGATAAATATTAATATATACAGATTTGAGTGAAATTTTCAAAGCGGGCATGTAACATCTTTTTTTTATAAACTCTTTTTGAATTACTGTGAGTAGTCACTTTCTAGTCTTATGCTCGTTGTACGCCATAACTGGCATGCTAGTGCTCATAGTAATAGCAATGTATTTGATTAGACTTAGAATTTAAGTAAAGTTGAGTCTGTTTATCTTTGCTAGAGAAAAGAAAAAAAAAGGTGTATTCATCTTTACTTTTTCTGGAACCAAAACACGTGTGAATTGTACCCAACTCCCTCCTCTTGGATCATTTCTCAAGAAAACCAAGCTCCTTTTGCATCTCACTCTCATGTACTGTTTTTATTTTTTATTTTAAAAACAAATACTATTTTTTAAAAAATACATTGTTAATAAATATAATTATTTTTATCAATTTCTATTATAAATTATTATCATCTACTGCTCTTAAGTTAGCCTATTTTTAATTTTAAAACTATTTGTAAAGTAACATAACTAAATAAATTTTATTTTAGTTTATTTTGAAAAAAATTCTAAAAACCATATTATAAAATTACATTTTTAAAAAATAAAAATGAAATAGAAATTAAATAGGCCTTAAGCTCGGCGTCTGAATTATGTGTGTGTAGATATGTATACATGTTGGTTCAGAAGGAATAAAAGTCTTTTTAGCAATTCACCAAAAAAAGAAAAATCTTTTTAGCAGAAGGAGCAATGGGAAATGCTACATGTTTTCGCACAATGCTATATAAGCAGCCCCATACCCCCACACACACACTATTTATATATAGATATTTGTTGTATTCGGCACGAAGTGTTTAATTTGACAGCTATTTTGTTGCAAGATTTTAATATTTAAACAATAATAATATATTAATATGGCATAGGCCTTTGCAAAATCATCTTAACATCAATGCAATGTCACCTCTTATTGGTTGGCCTAAAAACATGGCCTCTCACTAAACAATCCATGCCTGTATAATCTATACCTACATTAATTTGGAATGCTTGCTTGAACTGTGATTTACCAGAAAAGCCCCCACTTTTTTCCTTGTTTATTAAAAAAGGATTCAATCTAACAACACACATTATATTAATGCATTTGTGTGAAATAGAATAAGTAAATTAAGTTAGCTAGAAATTAGGTAACTACTTTATTAAAGAGTGAGATTCGATTAAAAATGTATTATATTTTTTAATGAAGGGAGTATGTTTTTTCATGTTCAATCTTACTTGTTTATTTAATTATTGTTTTGATTTAATAGGATGAGATTACTAATTATAATATTTTGTTATTACTGCTAATTATAATATTAACATAAGCACTTGTAAGTTTCCACCTTCCATAGACTTATACAGAAAGGAAAATAAAGCAAAGTGTTTTGACAAATTATTTACTCTTGCTTGTAGGGATATTGAGTGGTTATGTTTACATGGGGTCCATTTTCAGAGAATTTTGTTTGTAACACTTGTCTCGAATGTTATTTAAAAATCACACAATTCAAATAAACTAAGTGTGGTTAAGGAATTAATCATAAAACTAACTTAATAAACAAATCATTTAAATCACTAAAAAAATACACGATTGCAAAGTAAACTTTTAAAATCTTTTTTAAATAAAAAAATTATAGGTTTTACCTATAGTGCATGGAAGCAAGCTAGGCGAAAGTGAGATAAAAATATGCTGTCATGATAGCATTAAATTGCTGTTATGATAACCCTCCCGGACCAACTTTCGAGAGGCATCGTTCTGTCATCCGATCCTCGATTGAAGAAATTTTAAAGCTCACACATCACATTCAAAGGTTACTATAAGTATACCAAATTTCAAAAAGATTCAACGGTTGGATTAAAAATTAGACATGTTAAAAGTTTAGTCATTTTTACTGGCATGACAGCACCTTCAAACTAACTTCTGAAGTACACCGTTTTATCATCCGACCTCCGATCGAAGCAATTCTAAAGCTCACATGTCACTTTTAAATAGTACTATTAACATACTAAATTTTGAAACGATCCAATGGACAAATTGAATTTCGTGTATGTTGCAACATCATCATTGTTGCTGTCTTTTGCTATCATGACAACTCCTCCGGACCAAATTTTAGAATACGCCATTTCTCCATCTGATATCCACTTGACGTGATTCTACAGCCCACATGAAGCTTATAAAAGGTTTTACTTGTGATCCAAATTTTAGAGAAATTCAACAATCGAATTAAGATTTGGACAATCGGATGTAAAAGTGCAGTTTTTTTAGTAAAAACCATTTTCAAAATT
The DNA here is from genome assembly GCF_029017545.1 of Prosopis cineraria. Classification (NCBI taxonomy): domain Eukaryota; kingdom Viridiplantae; phylum Streptophyta; class Magnoliopsida; order Fabales; family Fabaceae; genus Prosopis; species Prosopis cineraria. The sequence goes on from NW_026555338.1 coordinate 905,023, forward strand.
ATCCAAATCTCATCCTAATGGTCACAAACATATGGGAACATTTTGGACACATAAAATAGGACTAAAAACACCTGGTAGAACATTTAAATGATAGAAAAACTCTTTATACCAAAATTTGACCACCTAGGCGCCATTTTTTCAAAATGGACCCTAAACCTCCAAAATGCACAAATCACACAAGAGTGGCAAAAAACTATTCCAAATATCATATACACATATGAATATACACGCTAAACATTTTCACTTGGCACAGAGATCTCTGTGGGGCCCATGCACCTACTCTCTCTATCTAAGGTGTATGTTTGCCCATAGCATACCATTTGCAATGCAACCACTTTATATTTGCTTGTAAAATCACATATATACTAAAATAAATATTTTCTTGAAGTGAAAACTTGGTCTACTAAATAAATTCATTAAAATCACACACCATAGCCAAGTTTCCTAGCCATAGGTCTACAAGAAAACAAAAATTCATGCACAAGCCATACAATCCACACATATACATAATCACATCCTAATGGCACCCTAATCCTGCATACACTATAATAGATTTGCTCAAAAAAAAGGGGTTACAGTTCTTTACAATTTACAAACAACCCCTAGCTATGCTCCTTTCCTTGTCCTCCACTGGTTCCTTCGCCTAGATCGGGAAATATTGAAAAGAAAGGGGTGAGACAACCACAGTCTCAGTAGCAAAGAAATTTACATTGATTATTACAAAGTAAGCCGTAATTGAATAAACAAATAATACATTCAATATAGTATATAATTTTGCCATTTAAAATGCATGAATGCATGATATAGGCCGGTATGGCCTTTCATGACTAACAGAATGCCCCCTAGCACTTTTTAGCTTGTAGGTAAACCTTGTACCCATTGTACCTCCACAAGCACAACATATAAACCAAGGCATGATCTGGTCCACCGAACTGCCTGTGCCCCTTCAACAGGAATCCTGAGCAGTTAAAGCTAACTCCCTCCTAGAGCTAGTCTAACTTACTCTCCATGTGAGGGGTACCTTGGCCTAGGCACTCAACCTCACATTTCATATGTTGGATTCCCTCTCCCACTAAGAGGTGTCGAACACTCAATCCACTAACCATTTTAGTGTATTGAGCCCACAATACGAAGGCAACACTGAGTACTTACAGTGAGTCATATAATATCACAAGACCACATCTCCCCATTGGTGAACTCTCACCGAGATCATACCTCTTACCCTTTTTCTACCTTTCCTGAGTATTGACCACTTCAACACTCAAGGTAGTATAACACTCATAATTCATCCCTTAAGCGGTTCCTTAGCTTATCTAAGGTACCAAACCTAGTTACACTTCCTTAAGTGCAACTCTTAGTTTTGTATGATTACAATGCATGCTAATAATCTTATTTTCATAAGTAACATCATTATTAAATAGATAGTAAATTATAACTATAATAAAAACCAAACCTTAATTTAAATCTTATTGGGCTCAAATAGCAAAATTATAACTAAATCAATAGACTTAAACCATTAAGGAGCAAAATCCAATCTCTCAGGGTTTAATTTGTACCCAAAACACCTCTTTTCATCCAATTATCCACTCAAAATAATAGATCACTATATAGAAATTCAAAACTTCCTCAAAGAAACAAAAACTTACAAGAATAAAGCCTTTGGGATCAAAATCCAAAAATTTAAGAAAATCATGAGGGAAGGAAGAGGATTGAAGTAGGAAGTTTACCTATTATGTAGCTGAGCTTGCAACGATCACAAAGCCTCCTAAATTCAAGCCTAACTCCCTATCTTTCTCCTCTCTTCTTCCTCTCCCTCTCTCATGTGTTTGTTTCTTTCCTTTTCATTTTCATTTTTGCATCCAGTTTGCCTTTAAAATGCTGATATAAGACTTTGGAGAAAATTATAATAAAGGGCCCAACATTTTTTATTATAGCACAAAAGCCTGAGTCAACTTTGATAATTTTTTTATAGTTAAAATAGAATAAAACCTAACTTTTTCTTAGTAAAATTCAAACTCTGGACCTCTATCAAATTATTCTTAATTTTAATTTAATTATATATATTTTATTTTATTTTTTTAAAATAAATTTGAGTCTTAAAATTTTAGGATGTTACACTTTTCACCTTGTGAGAAGGGACAATTGATATTAAAGATATATTGAAGACCATCCAAAAAAATGAAAGTCAAGACAAGTGTAAGGTGATTGGTGGTAGAATATACTCTTAAAATTTTGAATGAAGAGTACGTGATAGGGCATAATTCTTGAAGCATGTTGCATTAGCTACAGGCCTACAAGGATTAGAATATTGAATCCTTCCTTATAGCATAGACATACTGTTATAACATAGGCATATAGACAAGACAAGTATTTTAGTTTATTTTTGATCGACAGAAAGTTTTATACGTCAACCAACCAATGGTTATATTTTGTGTAAATTCTTCAAAGTCTTCAATACTAAAATAAAGTGCATGCCAATGGTATTATAGAAATAATATCACATGTAACTATCAGAGTCAAAATTGTAATTGTATATATTATCACAATCTAACTTAATTTGATTAATTATTTAAAATAGAAAAACCTGATATACATTTCATACCCGCGTCTCTTCTTCGTTTATTTTTTCATTATCAAAACAAAAAAAATTAAATATTTAAGTGTGAGATTTTAAATGTAAAATCCAAATCTATTAATACAAATACCATTTGAAATTAATTTAACTATTCAAATTTCAATAATAATTTTGTAAAACATAAGAACCATCCAACTCCATTTAGTGATTTCAAATTTATAATGTTCTCTCTACCATAAAAGCTTACATGATATAAATTAATAAATAAATTCAAAATATTTAAAAAGTATCCTCTAAAATACTCTGCTCTTTCTATTAAAAATGTAAGATATTTTTTAGAGGCTGAATGTTAAAAAATGTAAGACATTTTTAATATTTCAAAGTATAATTTATATTTATTTTAAAATAAAATTTCTTATTAAATAAAGATAAATATAAAAAGATGACCTTAGTTAAAAGATAATTTATTTATTTATTATAAAATAAAATTTAGTTAAAAATATCTCATCTATTTAAACAAAGGGAACAAGACTCAACTTTTCAACACTTTAATTATTCATATTTTTGCTATTTTTTTTAAAGAACCTCATATATGTACACGTAATGAGGAAGGTTATTGCAATAGTGAAGAAGAGATAGAAAAGTGAAGAAGAGGTGGAGTAAAATGAAATGAATTTTGATAGTACATGTTTTTAAGGAGTGAAATGAAAGGGGAATACCTTAAGTTACAATTGCAAGGCCAGGATCATTGCATTGGTTTATTTATTTTTTTATTTATTGTTGACACATTGCATGAGTGAAATGAAAGGGGAGTACCTTAATGCTGCTATTCTGGTGCCTTGTTTGTGCAGGAAGTGCTTGTTTAATCCTAAAAAATTGTCGGTCCATCATCTTGATGTGCTGAAATAGTTCTTAATGACAGTGTCCTTTGGCACATCTTAAGCAGCTTAGCACTCGATTTACCTCCATTCATCCAACAGCAAGCAATTCTCTTCTCCTCCAGTTGTGTGTTAGTTTTGGACCGACTACTTGGTCGATTCTTGGATGAACCAGTTAAATCGGTCGGTCCAATTCGATTCTAATAACCATGGTAAGATCAGAACAAAAAAATGAAGAGAATTTGATAAGATAACATGAATTTAATGAAGAATATGAGATATAGGAAGATCGTGCAATTTTTTTAAAAAAATTTGATAGGGGTAAAATAATCTTTTTCACGTTAAAATTACTTAATAGATAAATCCTTAAAATTTAAAAAATAATTATTAAATTTTGAATTACCTATTTGTCATTTAATTTGTATATTTTGAAAATATTTTCTTGCCAATACCCCTTTCAAACCTTTTTTTTTTTGGAAATTTCAAACTTCTATTTATGTGCCTTTTTATTTCTAGATAAACATGTGCTATTAAATTCTGAGAGAGAATTTGAAGAGAATTTTAGGGAAAGTACTACATCAGAATTTGTTTTTGAAATGTTTAAATTCTATTGTACTATTAAATGAGTCATCAGCATTAAATCTACTTTATTGGGAAATTAAATTTTGTTGTGCTGTTAATTCATTCAGATTGTGAAACTATAAATTACCCTATTTGTAAAATGGCATTAATTTGACTAATCTTTCAAGAGTATGTGTCATTATGATTGAGAATATGGATGTAACTTTTGAAATATGTTTTTTATGACTCAATATTGATCACTACCTCATGTATTTCTTTTATTAGGAATGAAAAGATTGAATTATGCTCTTGAAATGTATCCATATTTTGATATAGTTTATCAAATTGCCAATTGCAATTAAATTAATTGACATGCACTAATATGAGTTAGTTGGACCTTGATTACTGAGTGGTTGTACTCATCTTATTATCTTAATATTACAAAAATAGCTCAAGAGGATCGGATAGAGGAAAATAGCCACAGAAATATGACTGCGATCCTATTAGTAGGCCCCTTTATGTTGAATATTCACGTATATATGATGATTGAAATTGCCAACTAGGATTAACCCATTTTGCATCTTACTTGCATTATATGTTCAGTGAGTGGTAAGTGTATTACAGGCCCTAGGATGTGCGTTTGTGATTTATGGCATCGATAGTAAGACCAAAATACTAGTGCAAGTGAGAGTTGGGCATAACATATGTTGTTTAAGGATTATTTAATTAATTAGGTGATTTTAGCTCTCCTTTCTATTTTTTGAGATTAAGGGATCGAGCGTTGAAAATGTGATTTATAAGAGTCATGTGTGTGGTAGTGCATTGCACAAGTTCCATTTAGGTGATTGCATGTGATCTATAATACTGTACTAGGAATAAAAAATATAATTGATAGAGGTTACTAAAGAAATTAAAAAACTATAGTTATTTTGTTATCCTTTTACAAAAATTAATAAAATTCAACTTTCACTCTTCTTTTCCATTTTTTAAAACAATATAGATTAATGAGGACTAATTTAATATAAAATTTAATTTATATGTAGTAGTAAGACTGTTATGACCATACTGTAAAATCAATTAATTTAATATATTATACAAGGTGAAAATGAGTAGAGGGATGTACGTTCCTACTCTTCTTTTGCATGTAGCCTATGCTGCACAAGAAGTAGGAACTAGGATGGAAAAAGAATGATGGTGGGGTCCAATTATACTTGCAAGCTTATTGAGGAAGGAAGTGTATGTAGGAAAGAAAAACAAGATGTTAGTGTCAGTTAATTTTTATTTATTATTTTTTAATTATATTATTTGAAAAAATTAACAAATAAAAATTTTAAAAAATTAAATGGGTATTGTAGTACTACATATCCATAGGATAGGTATTATCGATTAACAGTACTGCTAACAGTAACATATCAAAAAAATTAATAAATAAAAATTAAAAAAAGTTAGATAGGTATATAGATATGCAACACCTACCTTGAAGATAAAAATTAAAAAAAATGTCAGATTTATAGTATCTATCCACAAAATTACAATATTAATAATCCTTAGTTGTATAAGTTCAAATTAACAAAGTTAATTTTAATATAGTTTAAGGTCAACTAAGATCAAACCTTTCAATAAGTTGCTATTATAAAATTTTAATGGTTAAAAATATTAATAAAATAATAAATAATAGTTTGTTCAACTATCTAAAATAAAATCAATAAAAGATATTACTATTTTTTATTTATTTTAATAAACTAAATTAGAATAAATGGAGTGAAAAAAGTGTGTAAAAATATGACTAAAATTAATGATATGAACTTTCCTTGAATAACTTAACCACCTAATCCTTGATCCTAATTTTGATTTTAATTCCTCTTTAATTAATTGGGTTAATAGTATTTAGAGTTGAACACCGAATTACTTATTATCACTAATGGCTAATCAACAACAATAAATAACCCAATGTTATAAGAATTACCTAATTACTTGATAGATTAATTTGGACAACCCTAATCTTTACCCTAGTGATTACACAATCCAAGTTCAATTAAGATTTTGAGTACTAACCAATAAATATAACAAACACAATTATATCTCACTAATATAAATTGGTAAGTAAAAATTGAATTCAATAAAAGAATGTAACAATTAAAACTGTCCAGCAAATAAATTAATCCAAAATTAATTTCAAACACCTCAAATATGTCACATTAACCATACATTCATGAACTCAAAGAGATATCGTTAATATTTCAATAAATTCCATCCCAATTCATGAATTAAAGAGATAAAGGAGACAAAAATTCTCATTAGAGTGGAACTCATAGGTATGTATGTCTTTAAGGTAAGAAAGAAGCCTCGACAATCACCATGCATGAATTTGATCTTCAAAACTCCATCAAATAGCTTGAAGAATGCGTCCATGGTAGCGCTAGAGAGTGAAATTTTGGACAGCAAAATCTTCAAGAAAATGGAGCAAAATTGACAAGGTTTTGATGTGGTCTATGCTAGGAAGACAGTGGTGAAGTCAGATTTTAATTTGGATGGTCGGATGTTGAGAAATGGAGGAGAGAAGTTGCTAAAGATGAGAGGAAAATAACGCTCTGTAAAGACTGAGAAAAAAATGAAGAAGAAGAAGATGATGATGATGATGTAAGCCAACACGAAAATTGACATCTCCCTCCTTCGAAAATGAATTAAAAATAAAGCTTAAGACCTACTTGGTAAAGCAAAAAGGTAACAAAAAATGAATTACATTGAACTAATTTATTAATTTATTCTCTCTTATCTTATTTATAGGGTAAAGAGAGAAATTTTTTTATCCTATTTATAAATTACTCACTAAATTTTTATCATAAATTTCTTGTTTTACCCTTCATTGAATATTAGAGAGAGAAAATATGTTATTGAAGTGTGTATATTTAATAGGGATAAAATTAAAAATTTATTAAATTTTAAAATATAATTAATGATTTTTAAGATTTTTTTTATATTGGTGAAACATATTAGAAGTAACTTAAGATCAAAGGAGTATATAATAAGAAAGTTTTTACTTCATTTTTAGATTTAATAATTTACAAGTAATTAATAAAATATATCTGAGTCACAGAAAAAGTGAAGTTGGTAGTTGGACACAAATCTGATTAATGAAGATGAAGCATTGGATAGAATCTATGGCAAAGCATGTGGTAGGCTTGGTGGACAAGAATGTAGACAAAATCGAAGCTTCCAAATAATATTCAAATATAATTAATATATTTCAAAACACAAAATAAGGTCTGATTTTGTTTTTTAGTTACATTATTTACATTCATGATTGGGTATACTCTCTTCAATTTTATTTATAAGTCATTTCTATCAATCTTATCAATACCAATACAATAAAAGTATAAAGAATAAAATTTAATAAAATTACAAATATAACTCTCAAAAAGTAAATAAACTATATAATATTATTTTTTGTTTCTCTCTCTCTCTCTCTCTTTCTTTTTAAGGGTAGTGTAGATATTTTATTTAAAAAAAATATCACTATCAATTCAATGACTTATAAAGTAAATCACTTAACTCTTTTAGAAGGTGATTAATAAAATAAATTGGAGGGAGCATCTTATAAATTATTCTTCATCTCGTCTCAATCTCGTCTCATGCTTGTCAACTTATAGGCCTCCTGTCTTGTCTCCTTTTCTTTCCTTTTTTTTATATTTGAATTTTTTGCTTAAAATTTATGTCAAAATTAGGTTTATAGATCTTTTTTATTTATATATTCTAGTCATTTCAAATATAAAACTTCACATTTATTTTAATTTTAATATAATACTATTTTTAAGTCATTTCCTGTCAATGTAACCACTTGTCTTGAATTTAGTGAGATTGGTAACCAACATTTAAGAAAAAGTAAATACGGAGGAAAGAAATGGCCATGTTGATTGATGGAGAAAGTGTGGGTGGCGTGTTTGACATGTTTTCCCTTATCCATTTTATGACATTTTTTGTCATATTATTAGATTAAAAACACCTGATGACTATTAAACTATGAATGATTATTAAATTATTGTAAATTTAAAAATAAAAATTATTAATATAGGAATATAAATTGTGAATAAAAAGTTATGAATTTTCAACACTTGATACATACATATATATATATATATAAGGACCTACATATATAGAGTTATGAATAATTATTAAATTATTACAAATCTAGAAACAAAAGTTGTTAATCTAGGAATAAAAGTTGTAAATGAAAAGTTGCCAATTTTCAACACCTGATGTATATCAGAACCTATAGATATGAAGTTGCGAATGACTATTGAATTGTTGTGAATTTAAAAATAAAAGTTGCTAATATAGGAATAAAAGTTGTGAATGAAAAGTTACAAATTTTCAATACCTGATGCATATCAGGATCTGTAGATCAGGACTTGCAAATAGCTATTTAATTATTATGAATTTAGAAACAAAAGTTGTTAATATATGAATAAAAATTGTCAATAAAAAGTTGTGAATTTTTTTAATAGAATGAAGGAAAAAAGTATCATTTCCTATAATTTCCTAATGAATAAAACATCTCTTGAAACTCTAGGAGAATTATGCCATTTTATAAGACTAATCTATCATTTACATGATTTAAATGAATTTTTCTGTCGTTTTTTTATTTTTAAATAGAGTGAGTAACTATAATTGTTAGTTAATATAAAAATTATAAAAAAAACTCATAAAATTTAAAAGGAACTTAGGTTAAGATTTTTTTTTTGTGTTAAGGCATGTTTTGGGGGGGGGGAGCTCACAGCTTAGTAGTAAAAGCCAAGATAGAACAAGTGGACAAAAAAGTGGTCCAAATAGAAAATGCCACAGTCTTTGATTTTATATAAGGGAGAATGACAATTAAGGATCCTCTAAAGATATTAATTTCAATTAGAGATCCTGAAAAATAGAAATCCCAAATAAGGACCGTGGTTCTTAATGGGGATAAAAAAACATTGAATTGTCGAAAATGCCCTGGAGCTCAAAACAAAGGTACCGTGCATGAGAGAGCCCTATTCCTGCTTTGTTTCGGTGTCTTCCTCAGTTGCTCCTTCTCGTCATCTTCCTCTATTTCAGCTCAACCAGCTACTTAATCGTTGATTGAGTTCTCTATATCAGCTCCAGGGGTACGCAGTCACTGGTGAGAGGTCCTCTATTATTGCTCCCATTTTCAGTCCAGTGTGTGTGCTTTGTGGTTGGTGCCCCCTCTTCTCTTCTTCTAGGTTCGGTGCCTCTCTCTCTCTCCTTCCATCCCTCGGTCTGTTCTTTGGTGGGGGCAAGAATGATTTTGTGTTTGTTGTTGACTGTGCATTTTTTTCCTAATGTCATTCCAGTAAGGTATTTGCAAAAGAGAAGAAACTGCGGTAATATTGATTTGTGATCCCAAAATGGTTCCATATTTGTTTATATTTATGCGATATTCAAACCTGATTTTTTGCTCTATTCTATGATTTTGCCATGAATTTGAGAAGAAAGAGTGAGAAGCCTTTTGTCCGTCTAGTATTTTTATGTTGTAAGATGAATTTATTTTGTTCTATTCTTTTGCTAGCCGAGCACATATACTGGCAATAAACTGAAAATTTGTAACATTTGGTTATGTGTCTTTCAAGAAGCAATGAAAATTGGCCCAAAGCTGGCTCTTTTAAAACATAAGGCCATTATAAAAGGGAGAAAGGCACTGCTTAATAAGGACTTTGGACTCTTCCTTGATTCCTTCCATGTGTTGCACCGAAACTTAGGTTCTACATTAGCATGTTTGGTGTTTGGTCTCTGGATTTGGAAAAGCTTTCCTTTTCATAATAGAAGAAAAACATAAATATAGATTGCAGCAGAAAGGTTAATAAGATATTATAGACCAATAAAATAGTTAAAAATAAGGGAGAATGACAAATAAAGAGCTTGTAATAACATTAATGCCAAATAAGGAATTTTTGCATTGAAATATGGTTAAAGGAGTACTAAAATTTAGAAACATCAATGTTGAAAAGTCTTAATTTGACATTAAAGCTCTTATAATGTTCTCATAAAATAAAGGTTTGGCAAGGTTCTTCTAACTTGAAAATTTGCTTGTGTAAAAGACGAATGCAATCTTGACCAAAAAATTAGCAAAGTTAGGGAGGCTGTGACTATGACTTTCCCTGACCTTCACATGTTTTGTGGAGAAAATTCAGATTTCATGTTTGGTAAATCTAATAGTATTATTTTGTGTATTCACTGGTGATGTTAGATACATTCAATAGTAGTTTGTTTTTTACCCTAATTGTTAATGTGCAGGATAATGACTAAAACAAAAGGAAATCCTTTAAGGCAAAAAAGTTGTTCTAGTTTAAGCAAGTTCAAAGAGGCATATTGTGGCAAGTATACAACCTAGGGAAATGATTTGAAAAAACTCAACACAAAAGCAATTGCAGCATGGAAAAATTTGACATCAGAAGAACAAGATCACTATAAGCGTTTGGCTAAGGAGGAAAATGCTGGTATAAAAGCTTATGAGGTACATTGTTTTTGACCTCAAGCATGAAAAATGTGATGAATTCAAGTAATGGTGCTGACTTGTTTTACTTGGACAAATTCCATTTGAGACAAGGTGTTCTCCGACAAAGATAAAGGAAGTTTTTGATTATATCAAAAAGCAAAAATCATTGAGGGATAGGGTTAATAGAATAGGATTTGGTAAGCTTTTAAATATTAAATGGCACAAGTTGCCTAGAGATTTATGCGACGAAGTGATGAAGGCATTTGATCCTCCTACATCATCCCTTTTCATTAGAGGTCAAAGGAAAGTCATCAATGGCAAAGCAGTTCATGCCTTACTTGGCTTGCCTAATGATGGGGAGATAGTTGATATAAATTGGGATAAGAATAAATTAAAGTTGTTAAACAAGGAGTTTAAAAAAGTATTCTATAATGTAATTAAGGACAGGATACTCTTGGGAAAAGAAAATGATAAATTTGAGTTTCTCTTCATTCTCTATTGCTTACGAAATTTTCTTTGTCTAAGTTCAAGTTCCAAAATAAGTGATAAATTATTGAAAGTCATGTCTAGATTAAATTTGGGAAATGTACATTATGATTGGTCATCTTTTATACTATCTGAGCTTGGAAAGGAGGTAGCCGAATATAAAGCATGGGAGAAGAAGGATGGGCACAAAAAAATTGTTGGAGGATGCTTATTTCTTCTTGCAGTATGTGGGTAAATTAAGATATAATTTGTTATAAGTTAATTATTTTGCAAAATTCTGTGGGTTATATGATACAGATGTAAATATGTAGATTTTCTACTTTCAAATGTTTCCATTGGAGCCAATTGAGGTGTCATCGCAAGAAGATGCTCTGGAACATTGGACAGAGGAGAAAGTGACAGCATGAGTTCAACTTGAAAAGGCAAGTGATCATGGCATTTTGTATCACCCTTCTCGAGGACATGACAACTTCTCAGTAGAGCTTCCACAAATGACTTCATTTTATGATCCGGTAAGGGCAAAATGATGGTTGTTAATTAGCAAAGTTATTTTTTATATAATTTTAAACATATGACATTTTATATCGTGTAGGACATAAAAGAGGTATATAGAGATATTGTGACCTTTACAAGTGAAATTACACAAAGACTCCTCAAGCTCCAAGATAAAAGAAGAGGAGAGAAAGTTGTTGAACAGCATGATGGTGAAGAGGAAAAGAAGGAAGAGTTGGAACATGATGACAAAGAAGAGGAAGGAGAAGAGACAGGAGATGAAAATGAAAAGGAGGGAGAATTCAGAGAAGATGAGAAGGAGGAAGAGGAAGGACAAGTAGAAGGAGATGAAAATGAAGAGGAGGGGGATCCAGAGAAGATGAAAAAGAAGAAGAGGAGGGACAAGTAGAAGGAGATAAAAATGAAAAGGAGGGAGAATCGGGTGCACAAGAAGAAGTAGAGAAGCTAATTAGAAAAAAAGACTCTAAGGGTGAAAGGACACTAAGACAGTCACAACGATAAATAGTCAGCATTATTCGTTCACCCTTTTTGGATGATAGAGGGAAGGAAAAAAGAGGACATGAAGAAAGAGGACAATGTACAGAGAAAGAAGTTTACCAATACTGTACAAAGTCTATTCCACCCAATGAGGGACATGAGTATGATATTCAACCTTACTAGTTCATGTGTTCATAATTGATTGATTAATATAATTTTGTTTTCTGTAATAGAAAAATTGTGGAGATTGAGCAGTATCATATGACAAGATATGAATGCAAGTGTCTAGTTCCTAGATAATGGATCAGTAGTTCGATGAGCAAGTGTGCTAGTTTAAATAGATCAAGTTATAGTAAAATTTTAATGTAACTGTAATTTTGTTATGTAGGTTGTTACATTAATTGGAAGAATTTTGCTTAATGAGCAAAAGGAAAAGGATCAACTTGTGTGGCAACACATTTTTGATCTAGATTTTGCGATTTGTCTTACGATTTAATTCCTTTGTTTTATTAGGTGCTTACAAGTTACAAGTGTTACATTTTTTCATTTCAAGAAACCATAATCCACCAACAAAAAAGATGGGACTTGGATAGCCATTTAAAGGACTTTATGCCAACTACCATCGGGTATAACATAGGAGATTGCGATTTTATTTTTTCCCTATAGTGTTTGCATTGCGCTGGTTTTGCTATGTTGTGGAGCCGAAAACAGCCATAATGTATGTGCTGGACTCGATGCTACCATCTGGTAAAGAATCAAAGAAGAAAAAGAAGAATATAAAGAAAGCAAAGGAAGCGATGTTGCCGAAAGAGAAGGAAAAAATGGCATATTTTATGGTATGCCTTTTCCCATATAATGATATATAAAATGTTGTTGGTGAAAGCTTCTCATTCACTTTGTTCTTATTCTCAGAAAAGCAAGTTTGTAGAAATATTAATGAAATTGAAACTTGAACTTATTGATGACAATTATGACTTTGAGTTGAAAGTGGTGCCTATGGAACAGCAATCGACGACATGAGTAAAAAAGCTAAAATTGTGTACATGTAATTAAGTGTATATTTCCCAACTACGTGCTGACAGATTTCATATTTTTTGTAGATCTGATTGTGGAATGTATATCATCTTTTGCCTTAGACAGTGGAATAATACTGAATGAGAGGAATGGGGCGGCCTTACTATGCCTCCTCTAACAATGGTAGGAACAAATATTAAAGTTAAGATATAATTTGTTATGTGTGACAGTTTTCTATCTTGTGAGTTGACTTTATCTGATTGTGTAGGAACAATTGAGTGAAATGAGGAGTGCGGTATTGTATTGGTTAGTGACTCATCCACACAACAGAGTGGGCTCTCAAGTCATGATGTCCAACTCGAATGCTAGGCATGCGCGATCCAAAAGATTGAAATCATAGTGTAGACATTTGTGATATGTAAATTAAACCTTTATGTAATTAAGTTTTTTTCTGTGGCTTCTTGTGTATGATATAGCAATTAATTTTTAAAAAAAACTTTGACTACATGTTCAAGAAATTTGACAAACCGTTATTGATTTTCATTGACTCACGTTACTTTTAAAACTGACGTTCAGTTTTTCACAATATATGTTATGGAATTTCCAAGTGAGGTTGGTGGAACACAAATTGTGCCTAGCAGCTTATGTTTACATAATAAATTCCCAATTCACGTTAGGCTCTTTCAAAACATACGTTTATCTTCTTTCCAAGTTAGGTTAGGACAGTTGCAAAAGGCTTTGCTGGAACCCAACTTATGCCACGTCGATTTTCATCAAATAATAAATTTCCAAGTCACATTAGGAACTTTGACAACATATGTTAGTTACTTTTCCAACTTAAGTTACCAAATTCTCATGTGAGGTTACTGGAACAAAACTTGTGCTAAATGGCTTATCCTTACGCAGTCAATTCCCAAGTCACATTAGGCTCTTTCAAAACATTCATTCACCTTTTTCCCAAGTTAGGTTAGGCCATTCCTAAGTGACTTTGTTGGAACCCAACTTGTGGCAATACTTATCCTTTAACAATGAATTCCCAAGTCACTTTAGGCATGTTCACAACATATGTTAGTTATGTTTGTAAGGTAGGTTAGGGAATTTCCAACTGAGGTTTTTGGAACCCAATCTGTGACAAGACTTATACAAAAAAAAAAGAGTTCCCAAGTCATGTTAGGACATTTCACATTATGCGTTAGCTACTTTTCTAACTCAGGTTAGGGAATTCTCAGGTAAGCTTACCGGATCTCGATTTCTAACAAGTATCTTCTGATAAACAATCACACCCAAGTGGGGTTATTCATTTCACAACTTATGGTAGAAATTTTTCTTGCTTTGGATATGAAATTGCCAACCAACGTTATTGGTTCCCATTATCTGACAAGTCTCTTAAATGTCTGAAATACTGCAGAAAATTTTAATCCCAAGTAAGGTTCTATGTTGTTAGTAGTTACATTAGCAATATCCCTATACTACATTATTGAATTCAACAGTATTATGCCATGATAACATTTTTACTCGGACAAATTTAGACTTAAAATTTTCATCAGCTTTATATTACACTGATTGCAATACACATACACCAAATTTGCATCCCTTTTTACCCAAAAAATATCCCAGCTACCTAAATGGTACCTATGTAGTCTTTATTAAAAAAAATATAGACTGCAATTCCATTTACATAACCTATCACATCCACAAGTACAAAAAACATATGAGGTGGCTGCCTGTACAAAAGGTCATTCAACAGTAAAATGCACAAAATAAATAAAAACCATATGCATTTCAATTTTAAACTAACTAATATGCATATGTTTTCATCCCCTTTCAATCCCTACATTGGATTGGGATTCCTATATCTATTCTAGGTATGTCCAGCTTTATTACATTTTGAGCAATGATACACTTTTTTATTCTGAAACTGTGACTCTCTTCACTTGGTAGGTAGTCGCCTTGGGGGACGTGTAGTCAGTGGTGGTTCCAAAAAGGTATTCTTTTCATAATCTTCATAATGTAGCTCGGTCAACTGAGGCATGTTAATGGTTTCCATCGGCATCATTGTGGAGCTGTAAATTTTTTCTTGTGCACGAATAGTGTAGCATTCTTCAATATATGAATACACATTACCCTGAACTAATTTTATTGCTGCACATGCATATGCACAAGGAATTCCTACCATTTGCCATTCTTGACAAGAGCATTCTCGCAATGTTAGATTCACTCTTAAGTCATTATTTCCTACCTTTACTAGTATCATATTCACACTATAATGTTCAGCCACCATAACTTTAGCTCTCAATACATTCTCCTTCAATTTTGCCTCAACACGTGGTCCAACTCCGTTTTACCAATTCGCCATTTCTATCTTGCTATTGTATAGCTTCCTCGCTAATTTTGCTCGGTGCTCATTTATCAACACACATATATGATGTTTTCTCTCTTTCAGAATGGTTTGATGTTATATTGTCCCATCTTTTATATGGAAATCTTACTAACGCCCAACGATCTATGTCCCCATTTGTTTCTAACCATCTTGCCAACTATGGGGAGAAAACCAATAACTGACCCACAGCAACATGAAATTCTGTTTCCAACCTTGCATATGCAATATTATCCAACAACTTAAATGCATCTTCCTTGGTCATCCTATCAATCCTTCACATGCCTCTATTAATTTTTGTAAATTTTAAGCTGTAATTTTTTTTTGACATGACGATAACAAAAAGCATGTCGATTGCCATCAAATATTGCATGCACTGCACCAACAATAGCATTATGCCTGTCTAACACTATGGTCAATTAAACTTGGTGTGTGATCTCTCTCACATTTTCAAGAAACCAAGCCCAATTATCATATGTTTCTCTACCCACTATTACATAAGCTAAAGGAAATAAGTCATTATTTGCATCAATTACAGAAGCTGCTAGCAAAGTCCCCTTATATGGACCACTTAAATGACTTCCATCGCTAAACAAAATTGGACGAGCACCTTGGAGAAACGCTTGATGCAACATCCATATGCAATAAAAAGTCTATCAAATCTATAATTTGTTGTGGCAACCCACTTTGCAACTGTGTCTGGGTCCGTCTCCTTCAATTTCTCACAAAGTCATGGAATCAACATGTATGACTGCTGTGGAAGCCCATGTATTTCCTCCAATGCTCTATCTTTTCCCCTCAAAGCTTGCCGATATGTGAGATTTAACCCATATTCTTTGTAGAGGTCTTGTCTAATCTCATTTGAAGTTTTCTCCATATTCCCCCTCACAGCATCAATGATGATTGATGATGTCAATCTTGAGTTAGCCTTTTACTTTAATAGGAGGTTGTCTTGAGCAGAGTGCATGTGTTCATTGTGGAATTTTTTCACACACAATATAGAGGTTGTCTTCCCAAGAGCATAAGCTGATATCTTCCATTTACAACCATCAATATTGCATTTGACAATCATCTTCTTAGGGCTATTTCTCACAAATATGTAACCAAACCTATGAGCAAGGCTGTATTTATATAGTGCTTTTCTGAATACAATTACATCATCAAATGTCTAGCCAACACCCATAAATAAATCCTTCCATTTTACCGAATTAACCTCAGGCAGTGGTGCAAGAGCATTTTGTGTTGAACATGGCAAAGAGGGTGATATACTTTCAAGCTCTTGCCTATAGGGAGATCCTGATAGTGACCATGTTAGCAAATTCTCCATCCTACATTTAAAATTACTTACAGGTCAATATAAATGGTCATTAAACTAATTAAATACACAAATAACTAAGAATAACAACTTACTCCATCGAGTTATCCATTGCTCCATTTATTTCATTATCATTTGTCTCAACATACACATGTGCTGACTCATCATTATACTTTATTAAATGTTGTACTCCCTCATCGTCTAACAAATCTATGTATGTGTTTTTACTAAACTTCACTGTAAATTTCAAGTCAGTTGCACTACTTTCAACTCTTGTCATTGATGACACCATCCTCAACAGCTCTTCATGATTTATGCCTTCTCTAATCAATTTAGAAATTAATCTCCCACCTTCATAGGTCATCTTTCCTTGTAAATCTTTTACAAAATATCCATCAACATGAAGATAACAAAATACTTCTTTTGCTGAAGTACTTTCCATATAGGAAATAAACCTAGAACAACTACAAGTAACATATAAATTTAGTACTTCACAACTGTCCATTCCATAATCCCAACCTTGACTACATAAATTCAACATCCATGTTACATTTTTCAACATTCACGCACTTTTCAACATAGATCACAAAAATTCAGCATCCATGTTATATTTTCCTTGTTTTTCACTCCTCAACTTTTTCAACTGTGTCGTTCTCGAAAATCATTTCTTCCTCATGTCTATATATAAAGTCTAGTAATCATTAAGAAGACTACATTTTTTCCTAGGTATAAAACAAAGAGAAATGGTGCAAGACAGCATTTGTAAAGATTAAAACTTTCTTTTTGTGCGTGCATGACAGAGGACATGTGTAAAAAAAGAAAACAGAGCAATGGAAGAGAAATGGAAGAAGAAGATGCAAACTTCTCTTCCATGCATAGCAGAGGACGAAATGTAAAAGAAGCAATGCATATAATTACCTATTAGAAGATGATTATGCTCCACTAATTTTCCCCTAACATTTTTAGCTCATAAGAGCACACTCCATCAGTATTTTTCCTACTGAAAAACAAGAAAACAGAGCACACAAGATGAGTTTCTTTCCTGTTACCTTTCAATGTTTAGTGAGGGGACAGTTTTGTAAACTCAAGTTTGTTTTTTATCCTACTTAAAGACCACGGTCTTTAATTGAGATTTCAGGATCCCTAACTGGAATTAATGTCCTCAGGGGGTCCTCAATCATCATTCTCCCTTTATATAAAGGAAAGAAAAAAGATAAAAGTGAGAGGACTGCAAGTGGCAGTGTCTTTCGACTAGCAATTCCCTTTCTTTTTCTCTACATCAGCATCTAACACACCTACTAACCACACCCACTCCCTCTCATGACCTGTCACTCTAATTTAACTACAGGATGCTACTATCATATCTAATTTAATCCATCCATATATTTTAACCATTTTAAAAAGATAACGAATTGATAAAGATGAAAATGAAATGAAGATGTCAGTGGTGTCATAGAGAGGATGCCTAGAGTAAAAAATAATTTTATCATTAAGTTATGTTTAGAGTAAAAATTTTATCCCCAATAAACATTATTAGATCTACCACTTGTTACTCATACAAATTAAAATATAAGTAACAACTTATTTGTTGTGTGTTACTCTCATGCATAATAAAAAATATAAATATTTTTAAAATTTCTTACCCCTTGAAAATTAAAATAAAATTAACTTTAATTTGTTTTAGAATATTGACCCATTCATCACCTAAAAAAATAAAAATTGTATTGTAATAAACCATATACATAATATTTATTGCCTAAGTTAAAAATAAATATACCCCAACATTTATTTGCTTCCCTCTCTCTCTCATTAATATTAATATCTAAAAAGGAAAAGATTAGACAAAGAGAAGCACAATGGCAAAGGCTTTAGCATTAGCATTCGATACTCATCAAATCTTGGCCCTCCATTTCAATTCAAATTGATCTCTGCTGTCCATTTAAATTAATTTTTAAATATTTTTAATATTATATTTATTAAAATATAAAATATAAAATATTTTAATATTAAATCTAGACAACTTGGAGTACATTTAAAGAGTCAATTTATAAAATTTATAAATTTTTTAATATTAAATTATGTTATCTAAATTATATTTGGACTATCTAGAGTCTAACTAGACAGTCAAATTGTAAAATTATACATTTTTTTAATATTAAATTTGACTGCTAGATTAAATCTATATTGGTCAAATTGATAATGAACATATTTATTAAAGTTTTAATTTTTTTTATATTTTTATATTGATAAATATAATATCAAAAATATTTAAAAGTTACTTTAAATAAATGAAAGGATAAATTTGAATTAAAATGAAGGACCAAAATTTCTCTTGACCCTAATGAACATGCGATGCTTATCACTTGCAATGTGCATTGAATGGAAATCGAAGGCTTTACTTTACTCTTGACTTAGAAGTGGAGAAACGAGACAATTCATGTAACATTCCAAAATTTTAAGATACAAATTTATTTTAAAAAATAAAATAAAATATCTATAATTAAATTAAAATTAAGAATAATTTGATAGAGGTCCAGAGTTTGAATTTTACTAAGAAAAAGTTTGGTTTTATTTTATTTTTAACTATGAGAAAAATTACCAAAGTTGACCCGAGCTTTTGTGCTATAATAAATAATGTTGGGCCCTTTCTTGTAATTTTCTCTAAAGTCTTATATCAGCTTTTTAAAGAGAAACTGAATGCAAAAATGTAAAAAATATAACAAAGAAAGAAATGAACAGATGAGAGAGTGAGAGGAAGAAGAGAGGAGAAAGAGAGAGGGAGTGAGGTTCAGATTTAGAAGGCTTTACGGTCGTTATAAGCTTAGCTACGCGATAGGTAAACTCCCTACTTCAATCCTTTTCCCTCCCTCTTTGTTTTCTTTAATTTTGGAAAAGGAAATTTCTGAAATTTGATCTAAAAGGCTTTATTTTTGTAAGCTTTAGTTTTCTTGAGTCCTTGGGAGGTTGTTTTGAGTTTCTACATGATGCCTTAATGATTTAAATAGGCAATTGGATGAAAAATGGAATTTTAGGGCAAAAGTCAAATCCCAAGAGGTTGGGTTTTGCTCCTCAATGGTTTAAGTCTATTGATTTAGTTATAATTTTGCTATTTAAGCCTAATAAGATTTAAATTAAGGTTTGGTTTTCATTATAAGAGCTAATGGTGAAAGTTGGTGACACTAAGTAAAGGTTTTTTAATTGATTAAAAATTATATGAATTGAAAATTAGCCTAGTGATGGCTAATAAATGGTTTTGGTGGTTAAGTGATACTATGTGAATGGTTGGTTTAATATATGGACCATTCGGATAAATTATGACTCATTGACCCAAAACGAGTGGTATGAGTTATAGTTTTCATTAATGCTATTTGTCATGATAAGTAATGTAGATCACTTATATGTTATAGGGATTGTTGGTGGAATTTGTTCATAAGTTAAGGAACAAGCTAAGTCCTATTCTATACAAGAGGAAACCCTTTTGGTACTAAAGGGTTGAGGTAACAGGGAAATTTATATTTCTTATTACTTTGTTTAGCTATTATTGAATAAATATTACTAGCTATCATGCATCACATGTTTTAAAAGATTAAATGTGCTTTATTAGGGTTTATGGGGTACTACTTTGATTATAATGCAAATATGTTTTCTAATTGTTTAACAACAATGTTTTTATGGAAATGAGATTTGTTTGCATGTATTGTAATCATAAAGAATAGAAGCTGCGCTTAAGGAAGTGTAACTAAGTTAGGTATCTTAGATAAGCTAAGAAACTGTTTAAAGGAGATTTATAAATGTTATACTACCTTAGAGTGTTAAAGTGGTCAATACTCAGAAAAGACAGACAAGAGTAAAAAGCATGATCTCGGTGGGAGTTCACCAATGAGAAGTTGTGGACTTGTAATATTTTATGGCACACTGCTAGTACTCAGTATTGCCTTACGTATTGTGGGCTCAGTGCACTAAAGTGGTTAGTATATTGAGTGTTCGACACCTCTCAATGGGGGAAGGAATCTGACATATGAAGTGTGAGGTTGAGTGCCTAGGCCAAGGTAGCCCTCACATGGAGAGTAAGTTGGGCTGGCTTTGGGAGGGAGTTAGCTTCGACTACTCAAGATTCACGTCGAAGGGGCATAGGCTGTTCGATAGATTAAATCATGCCTTAGATTATGTTTTGTGCCTGTGGAGCTACAAGTGGGTATAAGATTTACCTACGAGTTAAAAAGTGCCACGGGGCATTTTGTTGGTCATGAATGGCCATACCGGCCTATGTCATGTATTTATGCATTTTAAATGGCTAAATTATATACTATGTTCAATTTATTATTCATTTATTCGATTATAGCTTACTTTGTAATAATCAATGTAGATTTCTCTGTTACTGAGACTGTGGTTGTCTCACCCCTTTCTTTTCAATATTTCCAACTCCAAGTGAAGGAACCAGTGGAGGACGAGGAAAGGAGCAAAGTTAGGCGTTGTTTGTGAATTGTAAAGAACTATAACCCCTTTCTTTTGAGCAAATCTATTGTAATGTATTTAGGATTAGGGTGCCAGTAGGATGTGATTATGTATATGGGTGTGAGTATGTGTAGATTGTATGGCTTGTGTATAATTTTTGTTTGCTTGTAGACTTGTGGCTAGGAAACTTGGCTATGGTGTGTGGTTTTGATGGATTTATTTAGTAGAACAAGTTTTCACTACAAGCAAATATTTATTTTGGTATATATGTGATTTCATAAGCAAATACAACGTGGTTACATTGCAAATAGTGTGTTATGAGCAAACATACACCTTTGATAGATAGAGTAAGTGTGTGGGCCCCACAGAGATCTTTGAACCAAGTGAAAATATTTAACGTGTGTATTCATATGTGTATATGATATTTAGAATGGTTTTTGGCCATTCTTGTTTGATTTTTGAATTTTGAAGACTTAGGGTCCATTTTGAAAAATGGTACCCGAGTGGTCAAATTTTAGTATAAAAGATTTTTATATCATTTAAATTTTCTATCAAGTGTTTTTAGTCTTATTTGATGTGTCCAAAGTGTTCCCACAGGTTTGTGACTATTAGGATAAGATTTGGATAATTTTAAAAATGATTTTTACCAAAAAATTATACTTTGCATCCGAGTGTCTAAATCTCAATCCGACTGTTGGATTTTTCTAAAATTTAGGTCACAAGTAAAACCTTTTATAAGCTTTGAGTGAGCTTTAGAATCATGTCAATCAAACACCAAACAGAGAAACGACGCGCTCCGGAATTTGGTCCAGAGGAGCTGTCATGCAGCAACAGTGATGATGTTGCAACATGCACGAAATTCAATCCATCCGTTGGATCTTTTCAAAATTTGGTATGCTAATAGTAATATTTAAAAGTGACATGTGAGCTTTGGAATTGCTCCAATCAGAGGTCAGATGATAAAATGGTTTAGCTGTTATGAAAGCAAAAATGACTAAATTTATAACATGTCTAATTTTTAATCCGACCGTTGAATCTTTTTAAAATTTGATACACTTATAGTATCCTTTGAATATGATGTGTGAGCTTTAAAATTACTTCAATTAGGAACCGAATGATAGAACAGTGCCTCCTGAAAGTTAGCCCGAGAGGGCTGCCATGACAGCAATTTAATGCTATCATGACAAGAACTTTTTACCCTGCTTTCGCCTAGCTTGCTTTCGTGTACTATAGGTAAAACCTATAAATTTTTTTAAAAAAAGGTTTTAAATTTTTATTTTGCAATCATGTATCTGTTTAGTGATTTAAATGATTTGTTTCCTAAGTTGGCTTTAGGATTAACTCCTTAACCATGCTTAGTTTATTTGAATTGTGTGATTTTGGATAACACTCAGGGTAAGTGTTACAATTCAAGTCAAAGTTGATAAATTTACAAGTTTAAGTAAATTAATGATAGGGATGTAAACTTAAAATATAAACTCAGATCGTAAACTTGTAAGAATTTACCTCTATTAATAAATAGCCTTTAAAAATATATGATTAAATAATTAAAATATAAAATATGACTATAATTTAATTAAATATATTTCAAATATAAATCATTGAAATTAAATCTATCTATATTCATAGATCATCAGCATAGAAATTTCAAAATATGGCAACTTATTTTTTATTTTTTTTCTTTTATTTTTTATTAATATTAGTTTTTATTTTTTTATTTTATTTTTTTATTCAATTGAATCCTAATGCTTCTAAATATAATTAAATTTATAAAAAGTATTGATATTCAACATATATTCGTAACAATGCAACAATAAATTCGGAATTTAACATGTAAAATTATAATTTATTGTTGCATTGTTGTGAATATACGAAGAAAATTGTGATTATTTAAATAA
Organism: Prosopis cineraria; assembly: GCF_029017545.1. Taxonomy (NCBI): domain Eukaryota; kingdom Viridiplantae; phylum Streptophyta; class Magnoliopsida; order Fabales; family Fabaceae; genus Prosopis; species Prosopis cineraria. Next base: position 928,059 of record NW_026555338.1, read on the forward strand.
AACTTATAAATTATTTTATTTTTATAGAGAATTAAATGATTTCTAATTATATATCAATTATTAAATTTATGACCCTTAAAGTAGTTATAAAAAAGAAGGGAGATTTTTATTTTATAAATATTTTACTCATTTTTAATTATAAATTTTATATCAAAAATTTATTTTTTTAAGTCCCATATATACTTCACCCACATTTCTCTCTATCTTTTTTATTATATCATATAAAAAATTAATAAATAAAAATTTAAAAAATTAAAAATTAAAAATTAAAATGTAGGATGGGTAGTGTAGATCCCCTAATAATATATTATATCATTTAAAAAATTAACAAATAAAAATTTAAAAAATTAGATGGGTATTATAATACTACATATTTATAATATAGATACTAGAAATGAACAGTGTCACTCAATAATAATATATTAAAAATTAATAAATAAAATTTTTTTAGAAAAGGAAAAGTTAGATGGGACCTTGAATTCAAACATAAAAATAAAGCAATGTCATGGGTGAGTTTAGCAGCATATGGTTGGGTGGGAGCTCTATTTCTATGTTAGACTATAAGAGTCACATTAATCAGGTGGTGAGAAATCAAAACAAAAATTAGAAATGTAATAAGTTTGTTAATTAAAGAAAGAGAAATAAAAAGAAAGCAACTTTAAAGAGACTTGAAAAAAAAGTAATAAGAACATATTTTATGGATCACTTTTACTGTATGCATGCATGTGATTCTTTTTATTATCTAGTGATCTACAATATAAAATTAGAGAAATGGGTATTATAGATCAAATAAATTTGATGCATTTATTGTTTAAATCTTAAAAAATAAAAATGAAGAGACTTAGATTGTAAGTGTGGGTCAAATGCATGACTATTATTATGACTATTGGCATAGCTGACATAGGATGGGTTTATGGCATGAAAAATGAATACTCACTGTTATTTAATGTTATTTAAGAGGAGCCTATAAGAGAAAGACATCATGTGGGTATGTTATCTTTACTTTTTTTTTTATCCTAACATTATTTAAACTTGTGCATTAATTACTCTTTACCAATTTTGTCACCACTAGTCTTGAATTTGGTGAGATTAGTAATCAGTATTTGAGAAAAAGTAAATACACAAGAAAGAAATGGCTATGTCAATTGATAGAGGAAGTATGGATGGCATGTTTGACTCGTTTTTCCTTATCTTTTTCCTAACATTTTTTGTCATATTATTAGATTAAATAATAGTATATCTTTATTTTATTATTATTTAAACAAAGATATGTGTATGAGTGTGATGTGAGTAGGGTGAAAGAAAAAAGGATGATAAGACTTAAAATGGTTGCACCAACCTAACCCACTATAAAGAAACAAAAACAGGGGGAGGGAGTAATAATGCTCACATGAATACTATTATTTGATAAGAATATATAATTTTACTATTTTTTGAATGTAGCAAAAGAGAATGGTGTTTACTGTGCTGAGTGTTTTGCTTGTTTTAATGGTGGTGGGTGGTGGTTTGGCCAGGGTGGGTCTATGTTTGGTGATTCTCTGCACACAAACACATGTGTGTTGTTGTTGTTATTTTTTTTCCCATAAAAATATTTACTTTTTCATACTTTGGCTTCTGGAAGCCATTTTGGTAGATAGAACCTTTCTTCTGTTCCACTCTAGTTACCTTCTCTGTTGTCTTCTTCTTCCCTCACTCCACGCCATGTTATCACTACTACCACTTAGCTTCCTGTCTCCCCTTTATCACTCTCATTTATTTATTATCTTTTCTTCTATTCTTCACGTATTTTTATATATAATATATAATTGGTTACAATGATTTAAAATATAAACAGCTTCAAAAAAATTATATATCAATAAAATAGAAAGTATTTATTAATTTAGATTCTTGTATAAAGTTATTTTCATTCATTAAGAATTGTATTGATAATTAGAATTAAAGGTTAAAATGAAAAACAATACTTCCTTCATTCAAAAATGTAAGGCATTTTTAACTGAATCTCACCCCTAATAAAGTAGTTATCTACTTTCTAACTAACCCTATTTTTTAATATTTACCCCTATTAAACACTTTACAATAAATATAAATTCATTATCAATAAGGGCACTTTAAAATAAAAAACAATGATTACACCTTGAAAGACTAAAAATGCTTTACATTTTTAAACATCTAACTACTTAAAAAATTATATTTTTTAAGGAAGGGAATATATTATATATCACTAAAATAGGAAGTATTTATTAATTTAGATTCTTGTATAAAGTTATTTTCATCCATTAAGAATTGTATTGATAATTGGAATTAAAGGTAGTTTTTTATTTTTACCTTTAATTCCAATTATCAATACAATTCTTAATGGATGAAAAATAACTTTATACAAGAATCTAAATTAATAAATAATTCCTTCATCTCTATATATAAAAATTTTTTTAATTGACTCAATAAAAGATGGTTATCTACTTAAAAGTATAACAATATTTTAATTTTGTCTCTAATTATTGTAAATAAAAAATAATCTCTTTTTTAAAGTAAATTAATGAGTAATTATTTTTTTTCCTTTCCAATATAGTAAGAGCATAATAAGTTATTGTGTAAGTGTCCTAAAGTGATGCAAATATATGCATGTCTACAGATATATGTGAGTATGATAAAATTTTTATAAAATATATCCAAATGCTAGAAAAAAAAAATAACAAAGGAGATAAGTAGTAAATAAAAATGAGACTAAATTATATGTATGCATGATGTAAGGGGGAAAAATAAAAAAAATAAGACAAAAAATTAGAAATTGACAAGTTATTTTTAAAATTATAAATTAAGTCTAATAAATCCAAATAATGCTTAAAATACTCAAAACAAGTGTCAAAAATTAAGAAAGAAGGGAAATCAAATGATGTAAAAATATTATTTATATTATAGATTATTGCTTTATTCAAACCTAAAAATAAAGTGATGTGATAGTGAGTGTAGCATATGGTTGGATAGGAGCTCTGCTTCTAAACTAGACTAGAAGAGTCACATTAGTAGAGTGGTGAGAAATCAAAGCAAAAATTAGAAATGTAATAAGTTTGTTAATTAAAGAAAGAGAAATAAAAAGAAAGCAACTTTAAAGAGACTTTAAAACAAAACGTAACATATATGAATACACTTTATGGGTCACTTTTACTATAAGCATGCATATGATTCTTTTTTTAAAAAAAAAAAAAAAAGCTAGCAGTCCCATCTAGTAATCTACAATATAAAATGAGAGAAATGGGTATTGTAGATAAGATAGATTTGATACATTTATTGTTTAAATCTAAAAAAAGTAAAGATGAATAAACTTAGATTCTAAGTGTGGGTCAAATGCATGGCTATTATTATGAGTATTGACATGCCAACTACAGCGTACGATGGATATAGAGCATGGAAAATGAGTACTCATTATTATTCAAGAGGAGTCTATAAGGGAAAGATGTCATGTGAGCTCTCATTTTGGAGGAAAATTTCACTCAAATCTATGTATATTGATCTTTACTTTTTCAATCCTGACATTATTTGAACCTGCACATTAATTATTCTCTACCTACTTTATTCATTTTTAAAAAAAGTAAAATATATATTAATATAGAGAAAATAAAAAACTTGCATATCATATCTTCTTTTTTAATCCTCTAAAATACTTCTACATTTTCTACAATAATTAAAAATAATCGCTTATGTCGATCAGGATCTGTAGGATCAAAGTTAGTATTATATAAATTTTTTTTATAATAATCAAAATGCTCATAACCAAGAACGACTTGAACATTATGAAATTCTTGTTCAATTATTTCACCATTTTCAAAAATTTCCATAAAAAGTTAATCAGTTATTGTGAAGTGACTCTCATATATTCCAATCTTTTGTATTTACATGCATATGAATATATAAATAGACCACTATTTATGGTTCTTTTTTCTTTTAATTTTTACTCTCACACTCTGCAAGTCTTTTATGGTGCATTAATTGTTTAGATGGATGATATGTGTTAACATCAAAATTCAATTTCCGTGCAAAATAAGGCATCTAGCCTTTCTTTTGAGTACAAGGAGGCTTGGGCGTTCTAAAATTTTATCTGAATGTTTCACAATATTAATTTGATACATTTATTGATGATAAAAGAGGTCATTCAAATTCATTAGACCATTAAATAGCTAATTATTTCCTTGTTCTTTTAATTTTGTTGGCTTTTTGGTTCCTGCCTTGTCTTTAAAAAAAGGAAAAAGAAAAAGAAATAGAAGAGTTTTTTTTATCAGCAAAAAACTGAGTGGCTGAGAAACCTATTCCCTTTTTTTCAATACATAAGATAGTTTTAACTAAACTTTATTTTCTAATAAATAAATAAATTATCTTCTAACTAATGTCACCTTTTTATATTTACCTTTATTTAATAAAAAATATCATTTAAAAAGAAAATATAAAATGATGCATTTATTACATTTTTTAAAATATTCCTTGTTCAACTGATGCTTGAATACAAAAATCAAAATATACATGTAGATATGTTAGGTGAACATTCACTAGGATTAAAGGATCGTTAGGTACAAACTTTGAATCATCAATTTGCCACTAACGTATACACTTGTGTAAGAATAGAACATAAAATTTATTTTAAAAACTCATAAAGATAATGTAAGTTTTTTTATTCATTTTTAGTAAATTTAATATTTATTATTTTAATATTTATCATTATTAATTATTTTGTAATTTTATACAAACTAACTATATCGCTCATGCTTTTGGTCGAGATACGACTGGACATATACATTCTAGATCTCTAGAGCTTTAACTATAATATTTCCTTCTATGGAAGAAGTTCTGGTAGTGTTAGAGCCACATCCACAGCTACAGCCACAATCAACTTTTTGAATTCACAACAACTGGTTAATTTTTTAATGAAAATGTTTGAAAATGGGGAAATGATTGAACCAAAATTTCATAATGTTCAAGCCAATCTTGGTTATGAGTGTTTCGATTATTATAGAAAAATCTTATATAATATTAGATTTAATCCTACAAATCCCGATCCACGTAGGAGACTTTTTAAGTATTGTAGAAAAATGTAAAAGTATTTTAGAGATCAAGAAAAAATGTGATATATAATTTTTTTTATTTTCTCTATATTTAATGTTTTATTAATATATATTTTACCTTTTAAAGTAGGTAAAGAATAATTAACGTGCAAGTCACATAATATAAAGAACAGATCAATATATACAGGTTATCTGGCCAAAATATATATATATATATATATATATACACAGGTTTGAGTGGAATTTCCAAAGCGCAGCCTCACATGATATCATTCTCTTGCAGGCTCCTCTTAAACCATAGTGGGTACTCATTTTCTACACTCTATACCCGTTGTGCACCAGGTGGCATGCCATGCCACTACCCATAATAATAGCCATGCATTTTATCCGCACTTTTTTGGAAACCCAAACGCAACGTGAATTGTATGTAGCTCCTTTCCCATGAATCATTTTCCCAAGAAAAGCAAGCTCTTTTTCACCTCACTCTCGTGTACTTTCTCTAATATAAGACAAAGAATTTTTTTTTTTATTCTATTTATAAATTACCTCATTAAATTTTATTATAAATTTTTTCTTTTATTCTTCATTGAATGTTGGAAGAAAAAATTGTTATTGAAGTATGTATATTTAATAGAAGCAAAGTTAAGAACTTATTAAATTTTAAGACAGAATCAATAAGTTTTAAGATTTTTCTTGGTATTGGTGAAGTATGTTGGAAGTGATTATAAATAAGACCAGAGGAGTACTATTTTATTTTAAAAAAAACAAAACAATATTTTTCCAAATACATTATTAATAATATAGTTATTTTATTAATTTTATTATTAAATCATTATCTTTGACTTCTCTTAAGGCAACCTACTTTAATTTTAAAACCGTGTGTAGAGTAACATAACTAAATAAATTTTATTTTAGTTTATTTTGAAAAATAATATTAAAAACCATATTATAAATTACATTTTTTAAAAATAAAAAATGAAATAGAAATTAAACAGGCCCTAAGCTCGGTGTCCGAATTGTTGTGCACGTAGATATGTATATGTGATGGTTCAGAAGGAATAAAGTCTTTTTAGCAGAAGGAACAACGGGAAATTATTTAAAAGTATGCGATTTCATTCAAAAAAAAAATAAATCAATAACGTGTTGTTGTTATTATTTTATTAATATGTATCATCTCATTTTAAATTATTTTATAATTCAGCACGAAGTGTCTAATTTCACCACTTATTATTGCATGGTTTTTAATATTTAAACAATAATAATATATTAATGAGGCATGGGCTTCTGCAAAAATCATCTTATCGTACTCATGAAGACATCATCAATACAATGTGACCTCTCATTGGTTAGCCTAAAAAACAATATGACTCTTACTAAACAATTTATTCTTCAAGTGAAACTATTGAAAATATATGCTGGTAAAAAAAAATACTAATGAAAAAAATCACTCCATTCGTTAAAAAATATAACGTACTTTTAACTGAATCTCACTCCTTAATAAATTTAGTACTTAATTTTTAATTAACCTATTTTTTCATTATTTACCCCTATTAAACACCTTATAATAAATATAAAGTCATTATTAATAAGGGCAACTTGAAAAAAAGACAATGATTACACCTCGAAAGATTAAAAATATCTTACATTTTAAACATTAAACTTCTCAAAAAAATACTTTATATTTAATGGGGGGAGTACACTTTTTAATTTTTAATTATTTAACATTATCTATATCATACTTATGCAAAAATTAATGAACATTGATTTTTTTTAGATTCATTATTCATGGAAAAAATTAATTAAAAAAGTAGGAGTGGGACTGGTTAAGTGGGTAATTTGAATAGGCAGCGGATAAGTGAGATAATTCAAATTTGTAACATTACGGATCCCTTTCAGTTACTTTCATTTCACTGTGGGGTGCCTGACAGCTTACATGCTCATGGAAAAATATAAATAGGGCTCTCAATGAATTTATTGCAATAAACCAGCCCATAAATTTTAGAACCATGCCTTTGTCTACAAAATAATTGAAAAATGGATATACTCCTTCTGTTTAAAATTATAAGATATTTTTAGAAAAAATTTAACATCTTAAAATATAAGATTTTGATAAAAATAAAGTTTCATTAATAATTGTTTAATATCACTCTTTTTATATATTCCCTCTCTTCAATATTCTTTTATCAATGGAGTATTAAATGAAGGGTATTTTTTAAAGTTTATATTTTATTTTGAAAAAGTAAGGTTGTAAAGTATATTAATGAGTTTATTGTTATATGAAATTTTATCTAAAGTGTCTTATAATTTGAAATGGGGGAGTATTTTTCCCTAACATTTAACAAGGATTAAGTATTAAATGTGTGTGTGTGTGTGTGTGTGTATCTCCCAGTGAGTATTTCAGCCATGCCTTTGTCTAAAAAACGAACAAAAAAATGGAAGTGTTGACCTGAAACTAATATCCCTTCAAAGATATTGTAGATAATGCCAAATCTATTTTTCACAGTAATTGACAAGTATACATAAGTCATTTGTACAAGAAAGACCTCAGTCCTCAAGCATGCTCATTTGCTTAATTTAATTTAGACGTTTTATTTTGTAGTTTTTAATCAACCATCATTTTTAATTATGGAGATAGAGAATGATGAGGATACTAAGTTCTTTATTTTTTAAAAAATTATATATATATATATATATGTTCCACTTGACAGAGTTGGAAGAATGATAACATTATTATTTTTTAGAAAGAAAAGAAAAAATGGACCCTTGGCCTATGTGTCCCATGTCTAATATTATTATTATATTATTTATATTTTATAATATGTATACACTTTTACACGCACACATCAGATTATGTAAGTATTTTAATTTTTTTTAGTTACTTTTTCTCTTTAATTGCTAATTTCTTGAATTTTTTTAGTTATTTTTCCTTTTGATTGTTAATTTCTTGGAAGTAGTAAACCTACAAATATTTAGGACAGATTTATAATTTAGCCATTATTTTTATTTTCTGACTTACTCATTTATTCACTTACAATTTTCAACATGTCTTTAGGTGTTCGCTGGGATGAGAGACAAACACGATTCCTTGTTCAGCTGACGCTTGAATATAAAAATCAAAATATGAATATAGATATGTCAAGTAAACTTCCACTAGAATTAAAAAATCATAGAGCACAAGCCTTAAATCATCAATTTATCACTAATGTATACACTCATGCAATAATGAAACATAAAATTTTATTTTTAAAAACTCATAAAGATAATGTAATGTTTTTTTATTTATTTTTTAAATTTGATTTATTATTTTAATATTATTATTATTAATTATTTTGTAATTTTATAAGTTAACTATTCTTGCTTGTGCTTTTGGTCAAGATGTGACTGGACAGATACATTCTAGATCTCTAGAAACCTTAACTATAATATTTTCTCCTGAGGAAGAAGTTTCGGTAGTCTCAGAGCCACAGCCACAGCCACAGTTAGTTTTTCCAACTCCATAACAACTGGTTAATTTTTTAATAAAAATGTTTGAAAATGGTGATGAAAAACTAAATCAAAATTTCATAATTCTTGAGCCATTCTTTGTTATGATCATTTGATTATTATAGAAAAATCTTGTATAATATTAGATTTGATCCTATAGATCCTGATTGACATAGGAGAATTTTTTTAATTATTGTAGAAAGATTTAGAAGTATTTTAGAGGATTAAAAAGAAGATATGATATGTAATTTTTTTATTTTTTCTGTACTTAAGGTTTTATTAATATATTTTACTTTTCTAAGAAAAGAATAAAGTAGGTACATGGTAAAAAGATATCATAGATAAAAGTTTTCAAATTACAGCTTACCATGTAATTGGAACAACAAAAACACTTGATTGTTTCTCTGTTTAATAACTCTCCTTGCATCATAAAGTATATTGTTTATCATAAATTGATGTCTTAAGAATCAGGCATTTCAAAGGGAGAAATTTGATTTCTAAATCAAGCATTTCTATTAGTCCCATTATCCATAAAAATTAGATTTTAGACCAGTGCAATATAAATTTGATCCTTAATTTAAAGAGTAGTAAAAAAGAATTGGGCCAAAAAAATGAGAAAAATAGAATAGAGTTTTTAAAGGGAAATTAAATACTTGATATGCTATATTTCATGCTTTTCAATTTTATTTCTCTAAAATGCTTTGTGTTATTTTATTCTGTAATCATGTTTAATTGTTTGAGTTTTTTTTTCTTTATTAAAATTTCCCCTATTTTTATTTTAAATTATTAATTTTGGCTTGGGTATCAATTTAAATGTGTTTTTGTTTTCAGTTGTTAAAAGTTCATTTAGGCAAAGTTTATTAATAAAATCAGTTCTTATAATAAAATTATGTTTGGATAATTTTTTAAAAGTTAGTTTGGTACACTGAAAGTTATTTGAATTATGATAGTAAAATATTCTTTTGAATGTACAATTACCAAGAAAGATATTAATTTATATGATTTGTAATTTTATTATACAAATGTAATATATTTAAATATTTAAAAATGTGATAAAAATTTATAATTTTTATTATACATTAATGCTAAAAATTAACATGATTAATTATTCAATTTATAATTCTAAAAAATTAATACCTAATTATCATTATTATTAAAATAATAATTATATTTTTAATGAATTAATTATTTTTAAATAAAAAATAAGATATTAATTAGGGATAGTACGGTTAAATAACATCATACTTTTTAAATTTACTTTTCAAAAGCTTCAAATAGTTATATTTTTTAAATTTACTTTCACCCACTGTTTAGATGTGCTTTCTTACAAAATATTTTACTTAAGCAACTTATAGCATCCTGAAAGTAAAAATTTTACTTTTTAAATGTGAAACGTAAGAAAATCAAATGGCCCTAAATTTTATTATGTTTGTTTGTGTCTACTTAATTTGTCTCGATCACATGATTCTAGAACATCAAAAGGGGACCCACACAAGGATCAATAATATTAATTAATTAATTAATTAATTAAAAGCAGAACACTATAGAGGCAACTATTAATCAATAATCAACTCATGTATTTTACAATTATAGATAGAATAGAAGATGGATGGATGCTTGTGTAGACGTTATGCCTCAAAGTAACTCCTAGCTTAGGCTTCAAAAGTCAAAAGTGGACCATAAGTGTGCCTAGCTTGTATAGCACCATAGGAGTAAAAAAAAATAAAAGTAATAAAAAACTATTGGGTTACACACACAACACACACACACACACACATCGTATATTTGTATACATTATTATGGATATTTTTAAAATATCTCAAAATATCTCAAAAAATATTTAAAATTTATTTTAATATATAAAGTATCTCAAAAATATTGGAGGAGAGCACTTTTAGTATCTTTGATTATTGAAAATTACATCTAGATCTCGCCTAAGAAAATTTATTACCTAGAAGTCTCATAAAATTCATAAAATACTTCTCAAATTGTACATGCTCGTTGCTAGGTTGTAAATATGTAGGATTTAAAATTTAAAAGTATTTTGTGAATTTTATTTTTGTAAATGCATATGATCTAGAATTTAAAAATATTTTGTGAATTTCATAAGATTTTTGTGCAATAAATTTTTTAGGTGTAATTTTCTCTTAATTTTTCCCTACCTTTTATTATAAAGGCTATGAATATTGATTGATTTAGGCCATTTATGTTATTGTTCCCTATACATCTTTCATATTTCAGAAAAATTCATTTTTTAGAGAAAAAAAGTAAAAACTAGAGTCTACTTTCGTAGTACAAGTTACCAAGTGGTAGACTAAAAGAAAGGTAAAAGTGGTAGACTAAAGAAAGGTGAGAGTAAGTGATGTGACTTGATTAAGTTGGGAGAGAAAGGAAAGATGTAAAACCACATGACTAAGGAAAGGCAAAGGAGATCTATTGGGGCAAAAGGACACATATTCAAAGGAGGAGAAGAAAGACAGCTATCAGAGTGTGGCCTCTAAAGCTTAGGAAGTACTCTCTTTGATCTCTCATTTATAAGTCATTTTTATCAATCTTATTAATACTAATACAATAAAAATATAAGGTATAAAAGTAAGTGAAATTTCAAATATAACCTAAAGTAAAAAGAAACAAGTAAACAAACAATATAATAATTTTTTGTCTTTCTCTCTCTTACTTTACAAGGGTAATTTGAGAATTTTAATTTGAAACAAAACAATCCCATTAGCTTGTGACTTATAAAGTGGACTAGATTATATTTTTAGAAAGTGGCTAATATATAAGACTGGAGGAGTAGTATTTGAAAGGCTATAATAGTGTTCAACTCTTACTTTCATTGGTTTCCTCTCTCTCCTCAAAGGCCCCCCTCTCTCTTCAAGGCAAGAAAATAATTAACAAAATAAAATTTATTCTTTTATACAGGGGAAGATAATATTTATTACTCTCTTCCTCTTGTAATATATAATATTGATTGCTATTTACTACTCATATTTTTAAAAGTTAGCAAAAATTCTTTTGTTTTAAATTGGTATTATTTAATTATACTCTCATTATAATAATTAAGAATATTAATAAATAAATAATTAAAAATTTTATTATCCAGTTTTTTTCATAGGAATAATATATAAAATATAAATATGATTTTAAAAAATTAATAATAACTATTCAAAATCTATACGAAAGTAGAAGTTAATGACTAATTTTAATGGAAATAGAATTTTTTTAAAGAAATGAAATCTATTGTATCAAATAATATATTTTTTCAGTATTATCCTATTTTTTGTAATATCAATTTCATATTATGCAATATGGCACTAAATGTATAAAAAATGAAAGGAAAAAAGGCATGGAGAATCGATTTCAGTTAGTATGTATATAAAAGTTTGTATATATAAAAAAAGAATATAAAATAAAAATGATAACAATACAAAACTCACTCACTCATTAATTTTAAGTAGAGTATGAATTTAAAATTATTTATCTAAATTTTAACGATTCAGATGGGTACAGATATTTAGTGTCTGTTTAAATACAATTGCTAAATTCAAATTCATTATTGACATATAGAAAAATCTTGAAAATCAATCATGACTAGAGCAGTGGTCTCTCATTTGTGCAATTGGTTATTATCATAAATACTATTTTTACATACAAAGCCTATTATTTTTGCAACTTTGTTGTGATTGAGACAACCCTATATTTGAGTGGATGGACTATATTTAGTGCATTAGATTGTCTCTGTGCTATAGTTATAACAGCCCTCTGGGTGACACTGCCTCTCCAGGGTCTTTTCCTAGCGCTGGACAACACACTTGTCACACATGATTGCCGCTTTAGCCCAGGTGGTATTGAGCGTATTCCTCACCCCACCCTCACGGGGGTCTTTTGGAACCTTTAGACTCGAACCTTCAACCTCTACCACCTTAATTACTCAATGGTACCAGACTTCGCCTCAACTTCGTTAAGGTGGTAGTAGTAGAGGTTGGAGGTTCGAGTCTGGAGAGGTTCCAAAAGACCCCACGTGAGGGTGGGGTGAGGAATACGCTCACTGCTCAATGACCTAATAACTACATTAGTTTTTAAGAACCTCATTAATTTATTGTGGGACCTGGGGGGAGAGTGTCCAGCGCCACAAAAGACCTCGGGGAGGCAGGGTGAGCGGAGGGCTGTTACAATAGTCTCTCCCATGTCGTTTATTTCATGCCTTGCCCTACTTCCATCAACTTCTATCTTTAACTCTCATGTGTTCCCCCACTACACACACACACAATATACACATGTAAGTGCACAAATAATAAAATACTTTCCTCTTTCTAGTTTATAAAATAATATTGGAGGCAGTGTCCCAGTCTACTCAAACTTTGATGTAGTCCTTTTTTAAGGCTGCTCAATGACCTAATAACTACATTAGTTTTTTAAGAACCTCATTAATTTATGATTTACTTAACTTTATCAATTCACCCTTCTAAACACTTAGGATGTTATATTGGACGGGCTTGTTTTTTTTACAAATTCTAATGATTAATATTAGATTATATTAGTTTTGGATATTGGATAATATATTTCCTTTTTAATATTTAATAATTTCATATTTTCATGTTTTTTTTTTTTTCTTTTTCTCTCACTCACTCTTACCTTGCAGTTTCATTTGTTTATCATCATGTCTTCGTCTTCTCATTTTTTATGGGGAGTTGGACTAACCAGGTGCCTTATGAAACTCATGCTTCAATACAAAATTGAGCACATAGATGTTTCTATTTTGTAAAACCTCACGAATGAGTTTAGAGATCAATGGGCACATGCCCTAAATGATATATTCAACACTGATGAATACACTTGGGAGAGGGTTCAATGAAGAATTTCATTTGTAAATTATGTTCTTTATTAATTAGCAGCAAGGTTTTCTTCATAATCTTTATTTATGATTTTTTATAATTTATACATCGATATAGTCTTAAGAATGCTATTGGTGTTGAGAAAGATGGTGAGCCACATAGATGGTTTGTAAATGCTTTACGCACTATATTTCGTAACGAGCAACAGTAGTAAGGAGCTCATATAGTACAATAACCACAACAAGTAATGCAATATCCAACATTGGCATAATTGGTTACTTTTTTAATTGAAATGTGTAAAAATGGAGAGATTAATAAGGATGAATTTTAACTAGCTCAACACATTCTCGACCATGAAAATTTTTGGTATTTTAGATGATTGTTATACAACAATAATTATGATCCTACAAATCCCTTTCTATGTAGGGAGTGCTTTTTGATATATTAAATGAATGTAATCATATTATAGAACAATAGAGAAGAGCTGAGAGAAGCATGAGAAGAAGAAGGAGATGATGATGATGGTGATATGTTTTAGTAGGAAAATAGTATATCTTTGTTACTTAATTACAATGCTATGCATTTTGTGACTCAGTTTAATTTGTGTCTTGTTTTGAAAATCATTCCATGCATTAATTAAGTCTTCCTCTTCTTGTGATTTAAAAAAAAAGCAGCTTCTCAAGTCATTAACAAAAGAACATACCAATAAAGAGAAAAGCAATGGGAGTGGGCTCTACTCCCACTTGCAGTGTGCCTCCTGTTTATGGTATATCAAATTGGTATAGTCATTCTAAATCTCACCCTCCTTTCCTTTTTCACCCACTCACATCACATCAAATAGTATCATCTACTTGGAAGGAGAATCTAAGAGCCCTCTCAACAAGAAAAGAAAAGAAAAGAAAAGAAGACTTTGATAAGAGTTTAAAGAAAATGTTAGGATTAAGCATATATGAAATGTTTGACAAGTAGAAAAATATTTTTAGAAAAGAAAAATGAGAAATATGTCTATCTCATTTTCTTCCAAGATATATTTCACATTTTATTCTAGAAAATATTTTTTTTATTTAGAGGGGCAAATACTAATAACTTGACATTATAAACAGGATTGAACTCACAAGCTTTTACTTACAAGAAGCTTGCATGCAACAATGCTAAACAAAATACCTCCTTGTATATCATTATTTCATGTATATAAATACCTAGTCTTTTACTCCCTACATCATCAACATCATACATGAAATGTGTATATAATTATTAAAATTTTAGGGTTGAGAGTTTCCTTTTTCTCATTCTGCATTTATTTTTCCAGTTAAGATGTATGTGTTAATTTAGTACATGCAAATCTCTTTTAGATTAATTTAATCTATATGTAATAGACAAATTGTTACGTGGATTTATAAATATTAAATAAAATAAATTTAAAACTAGTGTTATTGTTTAGAAATCATATTTTTATTTCACGTTCTATTTTTTTAAATGATATTTTAATGAGTTTTGCTGAAAGTTTTGAATTTTTAAGTTACTTGATCCTATAAATGTTAGACTTAATATCTCAATTCATATAAACAATAATAATAAACAAAGATTTGTGTGCGTACCTGAAGAATCCATAATATCTAGAAATAGCTCGATAACCTTGAGTATAGACAGACGCATGTAACACTTGCCCCGAGTGTTATCCAAAAATAACACAATTCAAATAAACTAAGTGTGGTTAACGAGTTCATTCTAAACCAACTTATGAAACAAACCATTTAAATCACTAAGCAGATACACAATTGCAAAGTAAACATTTAAAACCTTTTTTAAATAAAAAATTTATAGGTTTTACCTATAGCACATGGAAGAAAGCTAGGCAAAAACGAGGTAAAAAGATGCTGTCATGATAGTATTAAATTGCTGTCGTGACAGCCCTCCCAGGCCAATTTTCGGGAGGCGCCGTTCTGTCATTCGGTCCCCAATCGAAGAAATTTTAAAGCTTACACATCACATTCAAAGGGTACTATAAGTGTACCAAATTTCAAAAAATCCAACGGTCGGATTAAAAATTAGATATGTTACAAGTTTGGTCATTTTTGCTATCATGACAGCTAAAAAAACTATCATGACAGCATCTCTGGACTAACTTCCAGAATGCACCATTTCATCATCCGACCTCCGATCAGAGTGACTCCAAAGCCCAATTTATTTTTAAAGAGTACTTTAACATACTAAATTTTGAAAAGATCAAATGAACGGAATGAATTTCGTGCATGTTGCAAATCATCACTGTTGCTGTCATGATAGCACTTTTACTGTCATGAAGAGTGCTCCATTTCTCTGTTCAAAGTCTGATCGACGTAATTCCAAAGTCCACATGAACTTATAAAAGGTTTTACTTGTGACCCAAATTTTAGAAAAATCTAACAGTTGGATTAAGATTTGGACACTCGGATGCAAAAGTACAGTTTTTTGGTAAAAACCATTTTCAAAATTGTTCAAATCCTACATGGTCACAAACTGTGAGAACACTTTGGACACGTCAAATAGGATTAGAAAAACCTGATAAAATATTTAAATGATATAAAAAACCTTTATACCAAATTTTGACCACCCGGGTGTCATTTCCCAAAATGGATCCTAAACTCCTAAAATGCACAAATTACACAAGAGTGATCAAAAACTATTCCAAATATCATATACACATATGAATACACACATTAAACATTTTCACTGGCTCAGAGTTTTGTGGGGCCCATGCACCCACTCTCTCTATCAAAGGTATATGTTTGCCCATAGCAAACCATTTGTAATGTAACCACTTTGCATTTTCTTGTGGAATCATATATATACCAAATAATATATGCTTGTAGTGGAAACTTGGTCTACTAAATAAATCTATCAAAACCACACACCATAGCCAAGTTTCCTTGCCACAAGTCTATAAGCAACAAAAATTCATACACAAGCCATACAATCTACACATACTCACACACATAAACATAATCACATCCTAATGGCACCATAATTCTAAATACATTACAATAGATTTGCTCAAAAGAAAGGGGTTGCAATTCTTTACATTTACAAACAACCCTTAGCTATGCTCCTTTTCCCATCCTCCACTGATTCCTTTGCCTGGACTTGAAAATATTGAAAAGAAAGGGGTGAGACAACTATAGTCTTAGTAACAAAGAAATCTATATTGATTATTACAAAGTAAGCCATAATCGAATAAACGAACGAATAAATTCAACATAGTATATAATTTAGCCATTTAAATGCATGAATGCATGACATAGGCGGTATGGCCCTTTATGATCAACAGAATGTCCCCTGGCACTCTTTAATCGCAGGTAAATCTTATATCCGCGATTACCTCCACAGGCACAAACATAATATAAGGCATGATCTAATCCACCGACCGCCTATGCCCCTTCGACGTGAATCCTGAGCAGTCGAAGCTAACTCCCTCCCGGAGCCAGCCCGACTTACTCTCCATGTGAGGGCTACTTTGGCCTAGGCACTCAGGTAAATCTTATATCCGCTTGTACCTCCACAGGCACACAAACATAATATAAGGCATGATCTAATCCACCGAACCGCCTATGCCCCTTCGACGTGAATCCTGAGCAGTCGAAGCTAACTCCCTCCCGGAGCCAGCCCGACTTACTCTCCATGTGAGGGCTACTTTGGCCTAGGCACTCAACCTCACACTTCATATGTCAAATTTCCTCCCTATTGAGAGGTGTTGAACACTCAATACACTAACCACTTTAGTGCACTAAGCCCACAATACGTAAGGTAACACTGAGTATTGGTAGTATGCCACAGAATATCAAAAGTCCACACCTTCTCATTGGTGAACTCCCACCGAGATCATGGCTTTTACTCATGTCTACCTTTCCTGAATATTGACCACTTTAACACTCTAGGTAGTATAACATTTATAAATCTCCCTTACTTAATGGTTCCTTAGCCTATCTAAGGTACCTAACTTAATTACACTTCCTTAAGCACAGCTTCTATTCTTTATGATTACAATACATGCAAACAAATCTCATTTCCATAAAAACATTGTTGTTAAACAATTAGAAAACAATTTGTATTATAATCAAAGTAGTACCCCATAAACCCTAATAAAGCACATTTAATCTTTTAAAACATGTAATGCATGATAGCTAGTAATATTTATTCAAAATAGCTAAAATAAAGTAATAAGAAATATAAATTCCCCTGTTACCTCAACCTTTTTTGTATTAAAAGGGTTCCTCTTGTACAAAATAGGACTTGGTTGTTCCTTAACTTCTTAATAAGTTCCACCAATAACTCCCTACAACATATAAGTGATCCACATCACTTATTATGACAAATAACATTAATGAAGACTATAGCTCATACCACACAACTTGAGTTAATGAGTCATAATCCATCCTAATGGTCCACATATTAAACTAACCATTCACATAGTATCACTTAACCACCAAAACCATTTATTAGCCATCACTAGACTATTTTCAATTTATATAATTTTTAATCAATTACAAACCTTCACTTAGTGTCACCAACTCTCACCATTAGCCCTTATAATGAAAACCAAACCTTAATTTAAATTTTATTGGGCTCAAATAGCAAAATTATAACTAAATCAATAGGCTTTAAACCATTGAGGAGCACAACTCAATCTCTCAGGGTTTAATTTGTGCCTAAAATACCTCTTTTCATCCAATTATCCACTCAAAATATTAGATCACTATATAGAAACTCAAAACATCCTCCCTAGGATCCAAGAAAACTAAAGCTTATAAGAATAAAGCTTTTGGGATCAAATTCAGAAATTCTCTCTTCTAAAAATTGAAAAAAAATTAAGAGGAAAGGAAGAGGATTGAAATAGGGAGTTTACCTACCGCGTAGCTGAGCTCGCAATTGCCACAAAACCTTCAAATCTGAGCCTAACTTCCCTCTCTTCCTTTCTCTCTCACTCTCTTGTCCGTTCTCTCTCTCGCACACTCCCTTGTTCTTTTCCTTTGTTTCATTTATGCATTTCATGCATGCTATTTCTCTTTAAAAAAGCTGATCTAACACTTTGCAGAAAATTACAAGAAAGGGCCCAACATTTTTTATTATAACACAAAGCCTGGGTCAACTTTAGTAATTTTTTCCATAATTAAAAATCAAATAAAACTAAACTTTTGCTAATAAAAATTCAAACTCTAGACCTCTATTAAATTATTATTAATTTTAATTAATTATAAATATTTTATTTTATTTTTAAAATAAATCTGAGTCTAAAAATTTTCAGGATGTTACAACGCACATCCCACAAGACCCTGTAGTTTTGCAGGAGTTTAGAGATAATGGAGAAAGTAAAAACTATTGTGTATTTGTGGTTATCGACTGATTGGTTTATATGGACTAGATCAGTAACTGCTATAATAAATAAATTAATTAATTATATTCCATTATCATTAACTCAGTCAGTTAAGAGATAAGGAATAACTGACAGCTATAAAGTTGTAAGTTGGGCCTCTGCCCATTGTGCTTACTTGTGTAGTTCACCTATCATAGTCTACACAAGATCATAAAGACCAATTTATTTGGGCTTATTAATTAATGTAAATCCATAAATAAATATTTCAACAATCTCCCACTTGGATTGCATTAATTAAGCAAATGTATAAACAAGCCACAAACAAAATTCAAAAAATAAAACTTCACAAAATCACTAGATCCTATAGGAAAATAAGTGATATAATGTCTCATAATCTGCATTGAACAAAATACAATTTTTTTTATTCCAAACACAGTTTTAGTAAGATAACAACATAAGATCACTGATTCCTATAGGGAAACAAGTGACATGCATAGCGTACCATAACAAAATCATTGAATCCTATAGAGATACAAATGATATAGACACATCTAACTAAACTGAATATAAATGGGTCTTTTGACCACAACTTGATAAAGGGATGACATGAAGTCACATAATTGTATGGAAACAAGTGACATAAGGTGTTCTAACACAAATCATTAATCCTATGGGCAGACAAATGATACAAAGAACCATAATTCTTTAAACCTAGATTGAAACTCAGTAGAGAAACAATTCAAGATCACTAAATCTCAGGAGGAAACAAGTGATACAAGATGCATAAACACAAATCATTGAATTCTATAGGGAAACAAATGATATAAAGCATCTCATGTGTTTTTGAAACAAGAACTAAGCATAATAGTAAAAATGGCCTTAAACCATCAAATGTCCTTAAAAGGACACAACTCAAACTCTCATTAAACCAGGCTATATCAAAATATCAATAAAAACCACATAAGCAAGCCTTTAGTCATACAAATGCATACGCATACATTCACCATAGAAGTGAACATGAGTCTGAGTGTTTATAATCTTCTCAAACAAAATCTTAAGAGAAGCTCAAGGTAGATAAAATATCACATTCATAATTGGAGGAAACAACAAAATACATGTCCAATAATAATTTCCTCAACTATATAACCTAATGGCTTTACAACAAGCGATATATATATATATATATTCCATATTCTAAATTGAGGTAGCTACAAATCTCTATAATACACTCATTTTTTACAAGATAGCTCTCCACTGTATTATGGAATAATAAGATGTACATTCTAAATCCTCATAGTTACAAATTTAAAAGAGGATCACATTTTAAAAACCAACATTAGGTGTCATATACCTTTCAACATATAAAAATTTTCCAAAATGATCTTAGTATTTTCCTCCTAGGATTTTGCAAGTATTTACTAAGGGGTACAAAGAAAATCTAGATAAAAGACCAACGCATATTTTAGCATCCTCAGAGCTATTCATGCGGAAGAATATAAAATTCTTTATATGTAAATTTTAAAATGGTCTTCCTCAACAATAATCTTATATCGAGGTGGCACGACCACAATTATGTTATCTTATTTACTTGATCATTAGCTAATGACTAGCTATTAGCATGGAGCATAAGAAGCAAAATATTGCTTTTCCCAAACAATTAACAAATGTACACAAATCTCAATTATTCCAAGTAAAATTAAAGGGAGCTAATAGCCTCATCAAAACTTTAGATATCACTACCTAGAGACTTGCTTATTTCCAAAGATGGTTTTAGATAGTTTCATATTAAATGTTCTCACTAAATTCTACAAAACTATCTTATTAATGTATGTCAATTCCGTCCCTCAAATCTCTATTCTTTTAGGATAATTAAATGACAAATTATTATGACATCCATGAGTAATGTGATAATGTCCTCATCATGTATAACAAGAAAGGTTTATTTTAACAAGTGAATTCCTTAACAACCTCATCATTATCAAATGAAGTTGATGAACAAACATGCTTAGGTAAATTTGGTGCTCTTAACAAGTAAACTAATGGTTTAGGCCCATTACTCTCTCTACTTATTTGAAAGTAAGATTCAAAATTTAATTAACTTGATAGTGAGTAACAAAATTGCCACCTTTTTGATCCTATGCAACAGAAAACAATGAATCCCTTAATAGATTTGAGATTAAGCTTCTTCAACTGAATATCTCACTTATAATTTCTAGCTTAACACAAATAATTTATCTTATATTTTTTGGACACTAAATTATTAGGCATCCAATTCAAATATGAATTAAGGACTTACCAAAAGGTATTATAGAAGAAAATGTATTTAATATCATCATACCTATAGGGTACAAGAAACATCAAAACATTAAAACCCTTATTTGCAAAATTTTCCCAAATAAATGCCCAACTACCAATAATAATAATCTTTATTTTGCCGATAGCATCCTTGACAATATGGTATTGTAGATCCAAAATTTTAAACAAAAAATTACATTGGCAATGACATACCTATGGGGTAAAATTTATTGTCAATATAATATCTTGAAATATAATTTTCAAATAATACACTACCATGATTTAATCCACTATAGGTGAGCACACAATCACTAAGTGTAAATAACTCTTACAATATCATAGAAATATATCACTAATTTATTTGTAAATTCCTTGAGCATGTGGATGGAAAGGGAAATTCCCAAATATCTTTAATTTATCCATCCCTCTAAGGAAGCTAAGCTAGATTATTAACAATAGAACATTATACATAGAGCTTACAATATAATGGATTTTACGTGCCTAACGTATCAAGAATTCATCATAAGTATAGAATTGTATAAGCTCATAAAAGAAAAAATAGTCTAACAACTCTACTTAAATGAGCCTTAACTTCCAAAGTTGTTCCAAACTTGAAATACTTTACCTCTCATATTGGAAGTTAATATGGGCTACTATTAATATTTTATGATCCTTCAATCTCTCCCCTTTCTTATGTGAAGTAAGAAGATGTCAAGAATTCATACTTTGGTTATAGTAATTTTATAAACCATGACCCCATACAAGTTCAAGACATACCCCCTTTAACACCAAATGTCTTATTTAACTAGGTGCTATCAAGCATCTTATAATATATCTCACCAGAAATGTTGTCTCGAATTCCCTTTCTTCACTGGTGAATTCAATCACTACCAAAGACATCTGGTTGGACTTATACCAATATTATTACAGGCTTTGTCAAAAGCAGTGGACTGTAAAGAGAGATCCTCTGATTTGGGTTCTCTTAGAGCCAACTAATTCTCAAAGGAATAAGATAAAAGGTTCTATTTGCCTATTCTCAAAGCCAACCATCAAAATCACATTAATAATGTCACACCTATGGGTATGCCCATTATGAATGCTACAAGATCTTAGGCATCACCAATAATTCATAGAATCAGAAGCTTTATAACCTTAGGACAAAATAAAATAATTTCAAAAGGTCCTTTAGGTTATTTAGGAATTAGAGAACATATTTGGGACTTAAGTGAAATTTTAAAAGGCATCAAGGGTTAAAAGGTAATTCTGGAAGAGACTTGGGGTCAAAATGCAATTCTGAAAGTTAAGGGATCAAACTATAATTTCTAAAAAGTTTCTAGGTCATGGCATAAATTCTAGAAAATTTTGGGCTAATGAGGCAATTATAGTCTGGGCTAAAACATAATTTACAAAAATAATAATTTTTTGGCATTGTTCTGGGTTCATGAATCAGACTCAGCCTACCAAAACTATCTCCAATTTTTATATAGCCCAGATTTCATCTAGGTCTAACACCAGAAACTGGATTCCTAAGGCCCAATTTCTATCCCGCTCCCTTCTTCCTTAGAAGTTGTGAACCAAGAGCCTTGGAAGAGCAACGGTGCCACTATAACTGGGTGAGCAAAGCACAACGCCACCATCATGAACTAAAATGCTGGGACTTGGGATAGCTGCACTGTGACAATGCCGTGAATCTAAAACAAGGGAGACTTCACCAACAAACATAGTAGCAACCTCCTGTCCGATGATGTGTCCATGACAACCATCTCTAGTATATATTCTTGTCACATGACATCGAGGAATACTAATAATGGTGACTTCCAATGACTTTCACTGATAGTGATGTCGAGAAAGTGACTTCTAGTGACTGACAGTGATGAAAGCTGATGTCAAAGAACTCAAAGCACTTATATTCTTTATTCTCCAGTAATAGCTCAGTGAAGAATACAATTTCTATCATAGTGTGCTTGGATACAACAATAAAGGCTTATGGCGAAGCAAGTGGGAGTTCATTCAGAACTCAGTTCTGGCAAACATCCACAATGGTAAAGGTGGAAAGAAAATAGAGATTCTCAAGAAATAGATTAAGAGATGCCTAACTAAAATTTGAGTAGTCAAGATTATAGTAAGCATCAAGTTTCTTTTTAAAAGATAACGGGATCTCAATTAACTATTCTCATATTCATTATCATCATACTTATAAGCATATGAATTCAGATATATAAATTAATATTTGTAACCTGGCTCTGACACCACGTGTTAGATTTAATATCTCAATTCATATAAACAAATGATAATAAATAAAGATTTGTGTGCATACTTGAAGAATTTATGATTGCTAGAAATAGCTCGATTACCTCAAGTATAGACAAACGCACAACCTATAGGACCCCTGTAGTTTTGCAAAGAGTTTAGAGATAATGGAGAAAGTGAAAACTTTCATGTGTTTGTGGTTATCGACTGATTGGCTTATATGGACCAGATCAATAACCGCTATAATAAATAAATTAATCAATAATATTCTATTATCTTTAACTCAGTCAATTAAGAGATAGGGAATAACCAATAGTTATAAAATTGTAAGTTAGGTCTTTGCCCATTGAACTCACTTGTATAGTCTACCTATCACGGTCCACATAAGATCATAAAGACCAATCTATTTGGACTAATTAATTAATGTCAATTCATAGATAAATATTTCAACAATAAATGGTTTTAATGTCGTCTCATTTTAAAGTGATAATTGGTGATGCATATTGGAAGCTTGAAACTAAAATTTCAGGTTTGGGAGAAAATAGTTCATTTACAAAAGAATAGATTAAACAAATTAGTAGTATGCATCCATTTAGAGGTATTTCATGGGATTGAGCATATTTAAAATAAAAATTACACATTCAATTGTTGTCAATATATTTGATTGGAATAAGATAAGAATTGTCATATAGCTATTAGTAATAACTAACCAGGAAGAAAGAAACATGTAAAGAAACTAACAATTTAATTTTATCCTATGATTGCAAATAAGTTGTCAACATTTGATTCCATTCAAAAAATTAAACTATGAAAAAAAATTCAATGAATCTTAGAGATACAAGATTATGATTAAACTTCAAGTGCAACCACCAAACACCTACAATCATGGCAAGTTCAAAACTACTGCACATAGAGTAATATGTTTCCCAGTTGAATCCACAATTTAGTCAAAAAAGTGAGTTGCATAAATAATTAATGTTACAAGATAATGATGCTCTAATAAATTCCTATTTCACTACTTATTCCATATGTATAAGGCAATTTGAATGCAAGTATGCTTTTGCCACGAGAAATATTTTAAAGATCTAACTCTATCATAATGTTGGATATTATAGAATATGTTTAGTATTTCAAAAGGAGTTACTATGAATTAAATTAATATTAATTACCATAACCCCCTACATAAATATATTTATTTAACCTTTTTATTTTTTGTAGCTGTTTTTTAATTGATATTAAGGTGGTTTTATTGCCCAGCATTATGAGATCTACCTATAAAAGGTAGTGCTTGCCACAGGTTCAAAGAGAGCTTTGGTACTCATAAACTTTCTCTCCTCTTCTATCATATTGATTCATTGTTGAGTTTCCTGAGTATATTTTGTAAATTTCAGTTGTTCTATGTCCCTACTTTTAGTAGGAAGAGTTTATTTAATCTGAGGAGCTGTCATGTGATCAACCTGTTGTGGCATAATAGCTCTTAAGGACAATGTCTTTAGGAACAACTCAGACTACATTTTTACCTATTGGTGCCAACAATTTTAAGAGCTACTCTCAACAAGTTAATCTTGTTTGGTTTTACTAAACCGTACCTAGTAGAGGTATGTGATGAGGCAGTGAGATTTGATGATGTTTATGAATAAAATTAGGTATGGGGGAACATGTGAGTAAGCAAAATCTTGAGATAGGCAATGGTGGATGAGAACACCAACAGTGCCAAATTTGATCACCCCAAAATCCAAACTCACTTAAGACCTCAGAGGCACCATTTTGGGTGGAAAGTCCTAGCATGAATAGTGATGGTGGTGGAAAAACAATGAGGATGGGCACGCCTCGCTCTACTTGCAATTTTTAAAAATTGAGAATCTTCCTACCAATTAGAAAGTCTTGGTTGTAGTGCTTGGTGATTCAAGAAATGGATATGCTATCATTGAACATCCATGTTTTCCAGGATTGTTTATCGCTCACGAATGGCATGGTTTTCTTCAACAGGTATGGATACATGATGCTTGTATGTTTATCTATAATTTTGCTCCTGGCTTAAAGCTGAAATAGTAAGTAATTACTAGTGTTTGAAAGTTTTCAGCTAAGATTTATTTTATGGTTAATGATGACTATATCAACGTTAAAAGTTGACATTAAATATTTTTACCATTTTGTATGAACAATTTACTTTATTTCATATTCATGTGGTTGTTTATTGTAGAATCTTTTTTGCAATCAATCCATGTATTTACTATATACTAGCTTACCAAGTTTGTTTTAAACTTGCCTTGCTTCGGTTTGCAATTTATGATGATGATAATTAAATCATTTTAGGCTAATGTCATAATTATGAGTATCTGGGTATAGGAAGTTAATTATTTATATTACCTTTAAAATATTATAATATGTAGGATTGCCCAATTAGTTGCATAACTTGTTTAGATGGTCACAACTACCAATGTTAGTTTGGTTAATTTGAAATATTTATTGTATTTATTATTTGGACCGCAACATGTATTAAACATTAGAATGGTGACTGATCATTTCCCTAGGTATGGCAATATATTAATCGAATATATGGAAAACCTATGGTCAATGTGGGGTCGATTATGATTTGTTTTCAAGGCTGATAAAATTTCATAAAAACTAGTATATTTACATATCAGTGATAGATTTTGTGATCACATCTCATTTGCTTGTGATGTTGCCATACTATGTCATGGTAATATACATTATGATTATAAAGAGTGGAAAACTATGCACCTTTATAAATATATATATATATATATATATATTAAGGTGGGTTTTATAATTTTGGTAGCATTGAGACATAAAGTTATTTTGTTCTGGTTCCAGTATTAAACTGAGACAGTCATAGTTTTGATTAAATTGTTGAAGCATTGCTGATGTTAAAAATGAGGATTTGATGGACATTGAATTGATGGAGACAATAATTTTTACGTTAGGTCCATTACTTGCTAATCTCGTCATAGATATATTGACCGATAATGACACATGGAAGAGGTTTATTTCCCTTGTCATGGCATATGAGAAATATGATGATAAGAAAAATTGTGATGATATATTTAGATTCTAATTCAATTAGAGTTATTGAATATGCATGAAATTTTCATATGATTAAAATATTTTAAAGTGTAGGGTGTCTAGCAAAAATTATTTTACTTTATTAAAAAATATATACATGTGTTGTACTAAATTGTAAGCCTCAATTTATAAATACCAAGATATTATTCTATTGTGATTTAGAGGAAAATTAATTAAGAGGAGGCTATTATTTGCATGATGACAAAATTTGTTAATTATGCAATTTTTGTGGCTTAGCTTGAAACAAGCATTGTAATGATGATACAAAATTTAATTATTTATCTAGTGTAGATAAATTTATTTTAAATAGGTGCATGATCTATTTATTTTGGCATAAATATTTATTATTGTGGACAATGATTTATTTATATGTGTTATGGTCCATATGAGAAAAATAAAATATTTTGTGAATAGTGGATCCCTGTTGTATAAAATATACTGATATCAATTGAATTATATATTTATGTGAGAAGATTCACTAGTGATTATCCACCTTTAGTGGTGATGGAAAGAAATATAATAACAAGATCATAAAGTTTATTACTCTAAAATTGGAGGCTAAGGTGTGAAAAATCTCCATAGAAATAATTTTGGTGCAAATCCGACACTCAGTGTCGATGAGCATCCATGATATAGTTATGTTACGTAGAGATTGAGCATATCAAATAGTCTCATGAGAGGATGAGACAAATGAGCATTTGAAAGATACTATAAATGTTGGTATCACATAAAATGAATTTCCATTGTATTAAAATAATACAATGATATAGATTTAATTTTACATTCATGAGGAAAAATCCATTTATAGCCAAATAAAATATTATGTGAGCCATAATATATTACTCTAAAGTTGGCTAGAAATGAGATTACGTAGTTGAAAAACTTCTTAGTGAATAATATTGCATTGAGAGAAAAACCGACACATATTATGTTGATGATTTGTGTAATTACAAATGGCGATAGTCATTGCAAAGAGAACAATGGCCAAATGGTGATAGTGATTGCAAAGAGAACAATGGCATAGGTAGATATCATTTGAAATATAATTAAGCATGTTAAAAGAGGGAGTTATCTCAATCAATTATGTAAGAATAGATGTAAATCTAACAGATCCATTAACTAGCCCCTAGGGAATAATTTTAATTATTTAAATGTCGAGGGGAATGGGACTTGAGCCTATTTGAAATTAACGGTGATGGAAACCTAACCTTTGTGATTGGAGATTCCATGAAGAAGGTTCAATGTGTAAGAACAAGTCATTTGTTAGTTCTGCTGGCACTAAATTTTCTGTCCCTTCCTATGACTTGAGAAAGTGCTAGAATGCATTGATTGGAGATTGAACGAAAGCTCTTAATGTTTTCATAGTCCTTCTAAATGGTGTATTCATTGCAGATACACTTGATGAAAACACCTATATAAATGTGGAATGAGGCCGCTGCTATGAGATCGTGACAAAATATTTAAAGCATTTGTTAAAACCATGTGTGCGCATGGCTGATAACATGCAAAATTGCATTAACAATGAAACTTATGGGGGTATAATCTGACTAATAAGACCTCTAGTATACGACCAAGATTTGTTGGTTCAATAACAAAGTTACACTGACTATTCTGTATGCTAAGTTTTATTAGTCTAGGTATGATTCATGTCAAAATGTACCATATTTGAAGTAATTATCTTCCGTGTGAATAACTCAAATGGTAGTGGTCCTTTTGACACATGTGGGGGATTGTTGCAATTGTGTCAAAAAGGAAAGTCCTATATTACTCAAATGAATGGAGGCCTTAATACATGTATACTAAGGTAAGAGCTTGGGCGAGTAAATAGGCTTAGAGAAGTGGGCTCATACAAATGCAATTACTCACACGTGAGTTAAATATGGTATCAAACAGAATGGGCATTTTTTAAAAAAAGTTTTGAAAACTATTATTTGGAGTTACAAATTATTTGTACAAAATAGTTTTCAAGAAAATTTTCCTTCCTTTTGAAATATGTAGGGGATTGTTGGATATTATAGAATATATTTAGTATTTCAAAAGGAGTTATTATGAATTAAATTAAAATTAATTACCATAACCCCTTACTTAAATATATTTATTTAACCTTTTTATTTTTTGTAACCATTTTTTAATTGATATTAAAATGATTTTATTGCCCAACATTATGAGATCTACCTATAAAAAGCAATGCTTGCCATAAGTTCAAAGAGAGCTTTGATACTCTCAAACTTGCTCTTCTATCATACTGATTCATTATTGAGCCTACTTTTAGTAGGAAGAGTTTATTTAATCCTAGAGAGCTGCCGTGTGATCAACCCAATGTGTCCTTGGGCATGACTCATACTATATTTTTACCTATTAGTGCCAACACATAAGACCTCTCTAGACAGATAGTCATGTAATAACTACATAAGAAATTTTTAAATGTAAAATTTTTTCAATGGTCAGCAATATCACAACCAATAAGTCATAATTAACACAAGGAATTTATACCAATATAACAAACCATGACATGCTTCAATGCCAAGGGAAAAAATAATAACATGGAGGCCTAAAAAGATGAGCGATACTACCTAAAGTTTATGCACAGTAAACTACACATAAGGCTTTAAGCATGTGTATTTAATTATGCATAAACATGCATAATTTAAATAAAGAGAATGCACAGATAGATTCAAGAGCAGAGGGAGAAAGGCATTTAATGTCTAGCTTATAAGGAAAAAGAGAAACAGAAAGACACATAAATATTTAAGCCTTTTAAACTATTGAAAAACAAAAGAAAAGGAGAAGAGCCATAAAATATTTGATCTAATTGTTAGTGGAGCGAACTCATTTCTTGAAAGTACAAATATTTGCATAGAGTGAGTGTCTTTTTGAAATCAAATAATATTGAAAAAGCTTTTTTCCCCCTTTCTTTTTTTTAAGAGTTACTGATCTGTTCTATCACAGGAACTTCTAATTATGAATTCAAATTGGAAGAGTTCAATCTCTATAGAACAAATCAAGAAACGCTCAGAAGATTTTGCAAGAGGATATATATTTGGATAGTAGCACTAAAGAATAAATAAGCAATTTTTTTTATCAAAGAAACAGTAGAAAATTTTGAGATTAGGCTATACAAATTAGAACAGTAGGGAAAATTATACACATCCAAAATAAGAAAATGATTCGACCACCTCTTTTATAATGCAAAAAGTATAAGAAAGTTTATAGGCCAATGCATACATTTACATTAATGATCCTAAGAATTGAGAGGAAGAGAATGCAAAGACATATTCAAAATCAATGGGAGAGAGGCATTTAATTAATGTTCAGTTCATTGAGATAAAGTGAAATAGAAAGGAATTTTTGAATATTGAGGGCTTGTTTGGCAACCTGTTTTGAGAATAGTTTTTTGCTCTTCAAAACAAAAAATTTTTTTAATAACGTATTTTCAAAAAGTAGTTTGGAAAAAAAATCAAATATTATTCTTGAAAACAAGAAAACAAGAATATCTTTTAAGTATTTTAGGATTATTATTCTAGAGAACAAGGGAGAATGAGAAAAATACTTATTTTTATTATTTTTTTTTGTTTTTAGAACACGTTCTACAAAATACTAATTCTTAGAATAATAAAACAAAAATAGTTTCAAATAGGCCCTAAATTTTTTTAATTGTTGAAAAAAAGAAAAGAAGGGCAAAGACATATTACACCATTTTCTTACTGGCCTGAACTTATCACCTGTAGTGAGAAAAAATTATATATGGTGGTAAGACTATTATAACCTTATTATAAAACCAATTAACAATATAATATACTATATATTCTTTTAGTGAGATACAAGAGAAATTTTGAATCCGACCCCTCCTAATTAAAAAATAAAGAAAAAGAAAAGACATGTCAATCTTAAATGACTGAATAGATAAAACAGTAAAAAGATAAAATAATAAAATCTATGAATAATTTCTTTTTGATTAATGAAGTTCCATCCACTAATTCCATTAAAATGGAGACAAATTAAAAAATATTGCACTCAAGAAAATTATTCCAAAAATAATGAGCCTCATGCAACTTTGGCTATTTTTTCATCTAGAAGCATGAATCTTTATTTCAGCAAGACTTGTCTCATTTATTTAGGAACTCATTTGTTCATATCATTTTAGCATAAACAAAGCATTTACCTTGTAGGTTGTCCATTTTGTCTATCTTGGGAGGGATTTCTCCAAACAGATAATTCACATTCAAATACAAGTCACTTAGGTTAGTCAAGTTAGCAATTTCCCACTGAAAAGATCCCTTGAGGAGTTAATGCAAGTAAAGTCCTACAAAAGGTTTGATAAGACAATAAATGACAGTAAAAGCCTTGTCAATTGGCAATTTCTCCAAGAATATTTCCCTATAATAAGTTATAATGAAAGTAAAGTTGTTTGAAAGATAGGAGTACAATATTAGGTAAAAAGAAAATGAGCTACCTCACATTTGGGACCTCTATTACCTAAGACCCTATAAAAGTTGCTATAGTATATACCCCCACATCATCTATCATTCTGTTGAAAATTATTCCTTAGGGCCAATCATTGTACTACACATATTGTTATTTAATGAATTTCTCTTTTGTTATCATATCAATTACATGTTCACTATAATAATTGTATCCTTGGACAAACTATAGTGATTGTCCTAAATGTCCTCGGTCAGTCATCTATGAGAGATCATAGATGAAACAAGACTAGTATGACTTTGATTAATTATAGAGATACAAATCAAAGTCATAAGCACTTGAAAGAATACAAGGTGCTGGACCGACCCACTATAAGAAAGCTGTATGGTACAAGTTATAAGCTTATCTCATATATAACTATATCATTGATCAAGAAAGTAATGGTCAGGTAAAGGAGAATGATAATTCCATATCTCACACTTGATCGAAATATCGCGTGACAAAAGAGATGTGATATGATTGGATGATAGGTTAGAATATGTCTAAATTCAATGAATGTAATATAGGGTGAGTGTATTATATATATATATATATGAATATATATATATATACTCATATATGTGTGTGTATCTGATATATATATATATATATATATGAGGCTCATGTTCATTTTCAAAATATTCACCTTCATGTTTACTTAATCTAGTGGGGTTATCATTGGTCCTGTTAGTGAACAACCACCACCACTATTTGTCATCATACTTGTCTCCTTTCTATTTGGCTTCATCTAGACAAATAATCTGCAATAAGATTATTTTTTCCTTTGATATATTCAATTTCATAATCATAGTAAGACATATATGATTGCCTAAGACATATCTGATTACCATTTAATTAACATTTTCTTACATAATTGAGCTATTTTTATTCCTTTATTACCAATGTTTTACTTGAGTATTATTAGTTCTTATAATAAATCTAGTGTTAATAATAAATAATTCAAACTTTTGTACAACTTTTACTATTGCTAAGAACTCTTTCCATTTAGAATGATATCTAGTTTGATATTCATTGAATTTTCCACTTACATATCTAGTTATTATTTCTTCTTCTTTTCCATTAATATGATATAAAGTTTCTCCCCAATCATTTTCACTAGCATTTGTATAAATTATCCAAATTACATCATTATTTATTAGAATAATTAATTTGGGTGAATTTTGACATAAAGTTTTTATCTGGTTTATTATTTTTTCTTTATCCTTATCCCATATCAATACTGTTTTTTCTCTAGCTAATTTACTTACTTTAGTTGTTAACTTAGATAAGTTTGGAATATAATTTCTGGCTTGATTTACTAATCCTAAAAATGATTGAAATTCTTTTTTATTCTTTATTTCATCAAATTTTAATATATTTACTAATATGTTCTTGTAATTTTTATTCCATTATTAGTTATATATTGGCCTAAAAATCCTATCCTTTCTTTTCTTAATTTAGCTTTTTTAGGTGATATATTTAATCCTTTTTCTTCTATAAGATTTATAAATTTTTCTAAGTGATTTTCATGTCCTTTTTTATCTTTATAAAATATTAATATATCATCTATATATATTATAGCAAAATCTCTTATTGGTAATAATAATTTTATTACATATTCTTGAAATATTCTAAGGCTATTATGAAATCCCATTAGTAATACATTCCATTCATATAATCCTTCAGATGTACTAAAAGTAGTATATTTTTTACTTTCTTCTTCTAATTTTATTTGAAAAAAATCATGATTTACAATCAAATTTGCTAAATATAGTTTTTCCTCTTATTAAGTTAAATAAGAAGTCTATTTTTGGGATTAGGTATCTATTTCTTATTTCTAAGTCATTTAATTTTTTTATAATTTATTACTAATCTAGATTTTTTTCTTTTTTTCACTATATTTTACTACAATTATTGCTAGTGATAAATATTCATATCTACTTTTTCTTATTAAATTATATCATTTTATTTCATTAATATACATTACACATTTCTTTTTATCACTTTCTGTCCATAAATATGGTTTACAATTTATTTCTTTACTATAATCTTTCAATTCTATTTTTGCTAAAGGTTTATATTTTTTCCAATGAATTAAAATTTTTTACTAATTATTTGAAATGGAATGGGACTGGAAAGGACATAAGAAGTCGCATCTAGATGAATGAGAGAAAGAGTTTAACATTTATTATTATTTTAATTTAATAATATAACTAGTTTCTTTATTTTTTTAATATTTATAAGTTTTTTTATTGAAAGAAATTATATTCAAAATATTGTGAAATACTAATTATGGGTAATCTTATTAATTTTTTTATTCATTTGTCATGAAATTTGTTTATCTTTTGTTCAAACAACAAAAAATCATATGTTTCTCTCTCACATTGACCGATCAATGTTACCATACATATCAACCTCTGTTGTAAAATGATCATGTCTCTCTCTTTCATCTGCACATACATTTACAGAAGTTATTAAGCTAGCTAAAATGAATGGAACAACCACTACAAAAAAAGAATGATTTTTAGATAGCTCAAAATTCATCTCTAAATAGCTCAAAATCTTTACATGGCATCACTAAAAGTGATGTTGCTAAATATTTAAAGCTATATTTTTTTTTACCCATCTTTAAATTGAGATGGATTTTGTGTATCTCTAAATTAAATTTTCTCATTTCTAATTTCAATTTACAACTTAGGGAAAAAAAAAAGAAAAGAAGTTTGATTGTAATATTTGATAGCTAAACAGACCTCAATCTTTACTTTAAATTTATTTTATTTTTTTTATAAAAATGTAAAATATATTTTTGGGATACTTATAAAATGCAAAATACTCATAATTGATTTATAAAATTGATTAATAAGATAGATTTTAATTAAAATTGAGAATCAAAATTAAAAGTAAGATTTATGATGAAAAATAAGATTACTTTTAGTTGGGTATAATAAATTTATGATGTAGAAACCAAAATGGCTGTAATAGTGGTATGCCTATGCTATAAGAGAGGGAAATAAATTGTAATTATTATAAAAATTAAAAAAAGTACATTAATTCAGTTGTTGCTAGCTATAATTTTTTCAAGGTACATTAATGTTAAAGTGTACGTCTAGCTTTTGTTAGATGAGAATTTGTGAACAATGTATTTTGTCTAGACATTTTCTTTTAATATAGTGATAATAATAGATTTAACAAAAAATGAATTTCTAATAATATAAAAAGAAATTTTAATTAAATAGGATTTGGCTTTATTTTTAACCTAGATAATCTTTTGTTAGATAGAATGTTACTTCTTTCTGATTTGTTAAAACTAGTAGTTTAAAAATAATAATAATAATATTTTCCTTTTAAAATGAAAAAAAATCTAGAGTTAAGATAAAATATTTTTTTAAGAAGTAAGAAAATCTGAGATTGACAAAAGATTTTCTATTCTAGATAATCTTCTTTTATATATATATAATAAAAAATCAATCAAGAAATTAGAACATAAAATTGATAGTTAAACAAATCAAACAAAATCTAAAAAAAGGGATTTTCCTTTTAAAATTTAAAAAATAAAAAAAATCTAGATTTAAAATAAGATACTTCATTCTTGATATTTTATTTTAAATTAAGTAATAAATATAAAAAAAGAAAAAAAAATTTTGTTATTTAGACTAAAAGGTCCAGTCTCTATGCAGCTTCTATTTCTATAAGAGAAAAAAACAGAGCTGCCCCCGGTCGTGCAGAGAAGGTGTTGGCTCACTTCCTTTCTCTCCATAATCATGCCTCAGAGGTCAGAAGGTAGAGTCAGTCGCGCAAACATCGCTTCCCTCACATGCGAACCCCGATCAGCCCTTCGCTCCATCTACTTTCAAGATTAAAGATTAAACCAATAAATAGAGCAATAAGAGGAAAGATCGAAGACAATACTGATGAAGGCTGACTTTGCAGATGAAATTCAGCATCGTGTGAGGAAGGAGTAGCCGAATCAAGTCATAGTCCATGGATTTGGGTGATTCAGGTATGATATAGGTCTATTATATAAAAGGGGGAGGTTGACAAAAAAAAGGGCAAATAATCGAGGGAGGAAGAGCGATTTAAGAGAAGAGGCGAGGATTGGAAGGCTAAGGGAAGGAAAGGCAGAAATCAAGTGCAGATAGGGAAGAAAGAGCATTGAAACATCATCAAGTATAGTAAGATTATGTTTTTTTTCTTTCTTCATTCGTTCTATGATTCCTCTATTTTCTTGTTGCCATTTGTTCATAAGATTTTGAATTTTGGAAGTTTGTCTCAGCAAAGAACAAAAAACTGATGGAATGGGAAATTTTTGGGTTCATATGCTCTGGTTAGTTTGCTGCTTCTTTTTTTGTTCGCGATAAATTTTCCCCTTTGTAATTTAATCATATGTGGACTTGCTTCTCATTGCACATTTGGTTGCTCATGAAGAAATTTAGAGAAATGATATGGATATTGCCCTGTTGAAATCATGTTTTGGTTTACCACTCTTAAAGCAATAGTATTGTTAATCCTAGAAATCCTCTTCTTTGGTTGTAAGGGAATGTGATTTTCTTGAACCTAGGTCTCAATTTTATGAACTTGAAAGCCATAGGACTTATATGTGTTTTAGCCTTATAAGGATGTTCTTGTTATGATTGATCATATGTTGTTCTTGCACCAATCTGTTGAATGTAAAAGCTTATTTTTTGTGTTATTTTCGTTTCTCTCTTATTTGGTAAATGGTGTGATGGGATCTTCTTTGTGATCAAGGTCAACAAATTTTTCATATTGTTTTCATGGTGTAAAAAAAATGTATAACCTAATGAAAAGATTCCAAATCTTGACCTTTTGCTGTTTCTAAATTTCATGGCTGGGTTTCTCTTTAAAAATATTGGACAAGTTAACAAATAGGGATGAATAAAAAAATTTGACCATTTTGCCAAAAATCATAATCTTTTCCTTCTCTTGAACATTATAGAGAGGATAATTTGTTTTTTGAAGTTAATTATCTTGTCTTTTAACTATATTTTAATGGTCATTTACTTATTTATTTTAGATTTTTTGCCATGAAGGACATTAAGTCCCCATGAGTAATTAAATCTATATTTAATAGGCTGTGAGGGATATTAAATTTTCGTGTGTACTAATATTGGTTATATCTTGCGTTTGTGTGTCAAGAATATTTTTGATTCTTTATTTATCATAATCTTTTTTAAAAAAAATGAATAGCGGGAAGGTGAGTTATTCATTTTGTCTTTCAATGAGGGCGCTAAGTCATCATAGATATTGTGATATTGATCAATAAAACTATGAATAATAATAAATTGTCATAGGATTTGGTTTAAAATCATCTTCAAGAATTTACTATCTAAAAAGTGGTTTATTTTAAATTCATTTTTTAGGCTAATAATGAATCAAAATAAATTAAATAACAATTGAATAATAAGTCTTTTTAAATATAATAAACAAGCATTATTATTTATTTATGTTTTTATGTTTTAACAATAACAATGACCATACTGACAAGAAATAAAACATAATGATAAATAAATTAAATCATGGTATATAATTGAATAATAAATAATTATTTATTTCTTTTTACGTCACCTTTTCTACCATGAGTATGTCCATGAGTGACAATAAATTTCCGTAGACACATTAAATAAAAAAAATTTTAAAATTACTTTTTTTATGTTGGCGGAATGAATCTCCAAAGTAAATCTTCAAAACATAAAATAAGAGTAAGAAAGTGAAGCTAAATTATCTTTGCAAATTCAAACACGCCTACCTATATTTTAAAAAATTGTTTTGTTTGCAATTAACAAATTATTTTTGTTTAACTTTCCCTTTTCATAGAAATCATAAAGAAAACCATTGACACTAATATCTATCCCAAACTACGTGGACTTTAATCCCTATAGAAGGGTACGTAGGCCTCAAAAGTTAATTTTGAATCAAGTCCTTTGGTAACTAATAATTGTTCTGTTTGTATTTTATACACAATTGAATAGGTATTAAGATAATTGGCTAAATGATTTTCACACAATGGGTTTAAGGTAACCGTTCATACAAATGGATGTTATGGGGTGCCTAACACCTTGCTCACACATAAGTGATCCCTGAACTCATCTTGATTTTCGCAGACTATCCTTTCCAATTTCCTTTTAGATGTTTTCTAAAATCATTCCTTAAAATTTTGATGGCAACTCCCTTAAATCGGTTTACATTTCAAAGGCAGAACCTTTGCTCGCGCGCGCCGTCCATGTCGCATCCTCAGATGTGGCAAAATTAATCTTTTTATTTGAATTATGAATAATATTTACATTGAAAAATTTATTGCAATCCACTTTCAAGGAGGTAATTGTTTTAGTTTATGTGACTATACAAATCGAGAAATGTATACAATTTTTTTTAAGTTATATATGATAAAATATAATAGTTGTTATAAAAGCTTGTTTTATTATTGATAGTAGCCTACATTGCAGGCGTCAAGTCTGTATGGCAGATATATCATTCTGATTATGTTGAGTACAATTCTACCTTTTCTTGCTTTTTGTTATTTTACAATTTCTCATCATGGAAAAGAAGATAGAAAACAACATAATTACATAAATAAAAATTAGTTTAGTTGGTAAATATTCAAATCCTATTTCTTTGCAACGATGCACAAGGAAAACTAATAATATGAGTACATATTCATCCTAATTTGTAACTTAAAAAATACAATTCTTTTGCTTCCATTCTTGGTTTGAATACATAACAAAGAATAGCTTATGAAAAAGTACTATTTTAGTAATTGATTTGCCTATTACTAGATGATACAATAGTAAAATTATATGTTTTTATGGGAAAATGTGTGACAAGGCTTGAAATGAAAGGATAAAGGCAGGGAAAAAATCAATACATTTTCATTTATATAGGTCATGGGAAACTTGTGATATATGTTATGTTTAACAACATATATGATTTACTTTCATATAATTGCATGCGATAGTCAATAGGAGTAAGTTATTCTATTACTGAAATTTTTATCTTATCCCTATGGTTACATTTTTACAGGATAGAGCAGTGATCAAGGGAAGGGAAAAGAGTCAAGACTGGCTTAGAGTTGAAAAGCTATGTGATCCTGGAGTTTGTGTAACAAACTGGAATTCTAAATGAGCAATAAGGATCCTCATATTGAAGTAAGCAATAGACTCATAACTAACATAATAGCCATAAACACACATAATGATAAACCCAATAACTCTTAACTCATATTCTAAGTCCTAAAAAATGGTAAGCACATGTATGACATTATGTCCCCCACAGATAATGACCTTGTTCTCAAGGTTAGAAAGTATAAAAGCACCATATTTGTCTTCAAAAAGAACCCAGGGAAATGTAATCACAAAGGAGATGCTAGAAAATCCTTTGGTTATACTCGTGAATGCTTGGTGAGAATAAACTTCATTATGAAACTCCCTATTCCGTTAAGCTTGTAACAATTGACCCATAAAACATTAATGTCTAGCAATTGTTTGGAAAAACTTATATCCACTACAAGAGTTGATGTCGCTGCTAGTGCATCCACAATGGCATCACTTTAGTTCTCAGGCAAAGTAGTAAGGAAAGTAGGGGCAAAATAGTAAATTATAGAAGAGAGAATGGCAGTATGGGAAACACTAAGGTCGAAAGCCCAAATTATATTGACATAAACACCCTATAGTAGACACAAAATCTCAACTGGAGAACAAAAAATAAGTATAAAACAATGAATATTTAAAGGTTGCTTTGGTAGTGACACCTTAAACACATAGTGGGTAAAGGAGAGAATCATAGTGGTAGAACCATGAAGGTAGAGTTTTGGAATTAGCACCACATAAAATGAGTAGACAGTATAAGTGGAATCATTCATTAGAACATCAAAGGTTATTGGTAAATAAGCTCCATTACAAAGCAATACACTAGGATGGTCAATAGGATCGTCTTCCCCATAAGGCATGCATTAGGATAATAGTATGGAATCTGTTAGAGTATGAGTTTCCAATATGGTAATATGATCAGAAACTAAAGATAGTAGAATCGAAGGAAATGATAATGGCATAACCAAGTCTAATTAACGCTAGGAAGTAGCAATAAAAGCATGGAGATTGGAGACAAGTGAGGCAAGAAACCACATAATCAAAACTTAAACCGAGCCATACTGGTGTAATGAGTCCCTACTTTATCGAGAATGCACTTAGAGCATCATGAATAGCAAAATCAAAATCACCAAGAAATGGTGCTTTACTAGTTGGTGGTGGTTGAATGACAATAGTAAGTAAGGAGTCAATGAAAAAAGGAATTTACAAGGGCTTAGAAGTTGACACTAGCCCAAATGGATTTCCTTATTTTTATCACGCTACATGAGAATCTCTCAGATTGTCCTAGGTTTTTTAATGATGGATTTGGCATAACCTTTGATGTTTCTTTTAAGGTGCAAACAAGGAAATTTTTCATCTCTTGTTTGTTATTGTTGACTTGGATCTCAAAAGGGAAAGACATGGGATTGTGTGAATACAAAAATTAGATATATACTTCTTTTGAAAAGAATGCTATAACACTTCTTATTACAGATTGGGGTAACTATTTGTTGATTTATTTGATGACCTAAAAATCATGTGTTATCCACAATATGTGCCCTCTATTGTTTCATAAATTTGTTAGTTTCATATGGAAAAGAAATAATTGTGATGCCAATACAATTGATAATAGCTATAGTTTTGTTATCTCAAGAATCTATTTTAGAGACCTATTATGCAACTGTTTTAAGGAGGCAATAGGCTAGATTTTGGCATCCTATGGAAGTTTTTAAAGAGCATCAGTTACAGATTGCTTGGGTTTGTCATTTGTGCGATTTTGCTATTATCTTCTAGAATAATTTTATTTTTCAAAATCCTTCCTCTACCTTACTCTTGGTGGGCTTTCCATTAGGATTCTAAATTGACATCGCAGAAGTGGCTACAAGGATGCAATGTCCTTACCATTAGGATGCTCTATTAAGTTCATCATAATTTAGACATCTGGATTTTGTTGATTTTTATGTTATTTTCTTGAGTTGGCATAAGTTACTTGATCTTGCTGACATTAGGTATAACCTTCTGCTATATGATAATTTTTCATTAGCCTAATTTTTAAAACCAAGATTTATTTTGTCCATCTAAAATATGAGTCTCAACGTGTTACTCCAATATGAACATTAGTGATTATTATTTCTGGAGTGGTCAAATGGAATTAAATAAATCACACCTTCCAAAAATCTCAATTGCAAAAGCCAATCTATTTTGCTGCTAGCGTCACTTATTCCAATACCCAAATATTAGCGTCACTTACAAATCATGATGATGATTTTGTAGATAACTGGAGATTGCTTCAATGGTTTGGTAATAAGGTGGAGTTTGGGAAATTATTGATTGCAAATTGTAGGTGGAACGAGGTTGTGACTACTCCTGAAGATATTCCAAGAACTTGTTATTTGATTAGTTTTTCCAATGATTGCTATGGTACTTTTGGACTTGCACAAGATTTTGTTGGTTACTAGATAATTAGTATTCATTTTTTATGAGTTTATTACAGCTTGGTCTCTTAGAGTGGACTTGATCCATCTACTCATGCAATTATAGGTTCTTTCCAAGAAATTTGCTTCAAGATAAAAGTATGTTGGTATGATTTCCTCTCTCTACTTGGACCTTGAGGACAAGGTCCATTTTAAAGGGGGAAGATGTGTAATGAGCAGGCTTAATGAAACTTTTGAATTTGGTTAGGAGTTACTAAATAATGGGCCAGAGGATAATATTGGGCTATGTGGTAATAGGCTTGGGAGTATGATGATGCTATTTAGTAAGAGTAAGAGCAAATGGAAAGAAGAGAAGAATTTTATGGTCCCTTTCCTTTTACTTGCCCTTCTTCATCCTTCCTGAGAAATTTCCTTTTCCGCATTGTGATGTCACCTTCATTTCTTGCTAATTTCTCAATTGTAATGGTAGTTTTATGTGAGTGATTATTTTGTTGTTATATAAACCTAATGTTGAGAACTTGAGGCAATAATTCCATTATTTAGTATATTCTGTGTTCTTAAATTGTTATCAAATTTAGTGATCATTACAACGAGGCAAAGTACCAAGCGAGGCAGAGAGGTGAGAGAATGGAGATGAGAATAGATGAGGTTTCTTTTCAAATAAGAAATAGAAGGGAATCAAGGAAAGCTGATACACAGTGTATAATAACCTTCCTTCACAAGTTCTTTTTTTAATTATACATAAGGACCTATATTACAAGTTGGGATGGGCAACTTAAGGAGTAATTCAAGCTGGCTTGTAAATTTAGCCCGCCTATATTTTTTTTCCTCTTAACAAGTGAGTTTTAGCTTACCCATTTTATTCGATACTAACCCTTTTTCCACTCAAACGTGGCATCATATATAATGGAGTCAAGATAGATAAACACACACACACACACACACATATTGGAGGGCAAGCTCTTTGGTATTTTGTGTACTTGTAAAACAATTTAAAATAGATTTTACTCCTAGCCCCACTCTATGTTTTGTTCGCATTTTTTTAATAGAAGTCTCTTTGTTGGCCAAAAATGTTTTGTTTGCAATTTAAACCCCCATTCATCAATGCCTAGACTTGCCCCTGATTATGAACAAGACGAAAGATGAGTGAATTCAGTAAGAAGGGATAATAAATAATACAAGCACTGGCGATGGAATACATATATTATACACAGCTACTTTCATAGATAAACAAAATCCAATACAACATACTCCTATTATACAAGCACTGGCGACGGAATACATATATAATGATTTTAAGGCTAAATTATGTCCGCTATATGCCATTATTGCTACATGATAAATTTTTCATCCACATAGAGAAGACCACATATTCTGGAAGCAATCAGTTTATAAGTACTTTTAAGGGAAGGTATGCACCTGAAGCTTGATTCTGACAAGTGCCAAGTTTCACAACAACATGAGCACCAAGGTTGTACCTTCTCTGTGCTTCAAAAAATCCTCCGCTCAGAACTTGCTCTACCGAATCTTCCACCTCAATGTCATGTCTGAGACATATGCAGCTGCAAGTAATTGTTCCATGGCTCCTGACTCGATCTGTAGTGCACACTCAGATCCAAGAATTTTATGGAAGTTCCTTTTGATCACTTTCAGCAAACTATCTACAAGTGCACGAAATTATAAGGTTAGAAAGCAATTGTTTCATCAACCTGATCATACAAATTTTACAGCCAGAGGTTTTGGCTCGCAGTGGAGACGTGCTCATAATTTTCACCATCCATATGCTACACTTCATTTTGTTCAACTGGAAGATTTAAATCCAATAACTAGTTTGATGCTGTGTGAACCCTCTTAGCAATGTTTGAAATTTGATGTTGATTGTGAAACTCATTGTCACCAATCAATTTTCTTTTATTTACCAGAACTAGATTGGGATTGGGAATATTCTTAGTAGAATTGCTAACTACAATTAGGCTTTGGCTCCTAGTGTCTCCAACTAGTTGCTCCACTTTTAACTTGATTGCCCCTCCTTTCATCTTTAATATTCTTTCCTCGAAGTAGTTGGAACATTCCCTGGTCAGCATGCTATTATTTTAGTTAATTGGGAAAGATGTCACGAATATTGAGTTGTTCACATCAACTTCTCTTCTATACGAGTCTATAAGTTTTCCTATCATGATGGCTTGAGACAAGCTATTTTGAACCAACATATCAGCCTTGTCAACATTTTCTAGGAAAACTACAGACAATGGTTTCTTGCACAACTCCCCTACAATAAAATCAAGAGTACTCTTCCCTCTGAGTGTCACATCATATCCTTTCATTTCTTCTAAATTTAGATCCATAAAAATGAAGCTTTCTCGGCTTTCACACAAAAAATCAGCCAAAGAAATAGCAATTTTCTTCTTACCTTACCTATTAGGTCCCACAAAATTCATCCATATGTCCCCCATTTGATTTGCTTTCTCATGTTTTCCTCTTTTTGCTTGGCAGTAAACTAGTGTCCTAATTACAGCATGCAAGGCTTCTTCCTGCCAGCCAACCTTTTTCACTAGAGACTTAAAAAGAACTTTGGGATTAGTTTAGTCAAGCTGTCCATCATGGTCAAAACTAAAGGAAGATGAAGGCAGGATCAGCCGAAAAGTATTTGCATCAACCAAATCAACATTCAGAATTGTGCATTCACTTATAGTTCTTTTAGTTATGTTGTTGGTATAGGAAGAGCATAATCCTAAACATAGGTCTGTCATTACGAAAGTCACAAATGAGGGAGACATTTGACTCCCATCACACATACTTGAGTTGGACATGTTGCATGATCTTAGGTCGCCTGAGTAAAAATGTTTGACTTTTTGGAACATCTCTGAGAGTCTTGAAGGAAGTTTCTCCTTAGAGACCATGGAAAAAGGACTGCCTGATTGTGACGTAGAAACCATTTGCTCACAATCAGGACTTGTGAATTTAGATCACTATTCTCAATTGCTGAGGCATCAGTAATCTTGCTACTTCGACTGTTGTCAGCATTTTTCTTTTTGAAATCTCTACATTCAAAACAAACAATAAATTGACAAGTATTTGCATTAGGGAGTTGCTGAATACAGTGCTTGCAAGTTTTGTCCACTTTTTGAGGTGGCCTAGGTTCATTTGTATCCAACGCAATGCCATCATCCTTAGTGGTCTGCACTAAACGGAACAAAAGCGGTTTTACACCAACAAACCCGC
Organism: Prosopis cineraria; assembly: GCF_029017545.1. Classification (NCBI taxonomy): domain Eukaryota; kingdom Viridiplantae; phylum Streptophyta; class Magnoliopsida; order Fabales; family Fabaceae; genus Prosopis; species Prosopis cineraria. The sequence continues at coordinate 971,610 of NW_026555338.1, forward strand.
CAGAAACAACTTTTTGCAATATGAAAAAATAAAAATAATCTAGATGATTCTCTCAACTGTCAACATGGGAAAGGTCACATGAACAAACGATCTTAAAAGGAATTTTACTTGAGCCCATGTTACTTGACATACCATGTATGGCAGGCTAAAAAGATGTTTTACCCTTTTAAGAACTACACAGTGCCTTAGATAGTGTTTGGTTAGAGTAGAGGGGAGGGAAGGGGAGATTTTTTAAAATTTTTCCTCCCCTCTAAAACCTCCCCCTCCAATTTAAGGGGATGCCCCCCTCCCCCTCCCCCCTCACCTCCCTTCCTTTCCATTGCCCTTGAACCAAACAAGGCAAGTTTGGAAACTCAGGGGATGAGGGAACAAGCAGAACAAAGATAAACAGAAACTCCAAAGAAACCCCAAATTATGAGATTGATAGTAGGATTTGGGGTTGGTAAATAATAGCAGTTAGTGAAAAAATAAAAAATCTCAAAATTTTAGGCTAAATTTAGCTGATGTATAAGATTGCTACAGCACACACTTGGGTATTCATCAGTCTTGTAGAGCCAGGCTCAGGAGTATGCAACCATGTAGATGAAGCACAAATTTTTTCCTCTGGAGCAGCAATCCCATCTTGTCAAAACCTTTCACCACCACATTGATGGCAATGGGGAAAGCAATAATACGAGCATCTTAATGGACCTTCCAAGTCAAAAGGTGAAGAAAAAAAGCCACCAAATGAGACAAATGAATCCATTAAACTGTAAATATTATATATAAAAAGAATTCAGTTAGGACAAAATAGGCACAAGACAGTAATTGACTATAGTTCAGAGTCTCTTAATCTTTACATTTACACGTATTCTTGACAAAAGGCAATCTTTATTTAATTTACTATTAAAGGAGTCTACATTTAAAAATGTTTCTGCCTATCTGGCATAGGCTGCCGCCACCACAGCATATCTCACTCATAACCAAAAAACTATTGTTACTTCTGTCCATAGCTCAAAACACCAAGAAATTGCCCTCTTCTTTTTTTCGACCTTCCTTTTAGTGGAAATAAGAAAGTATATGATGCTGTACATGACTATAGATACAAAACTACCAACACTTTAGAGATCATGATATACAAAAGACAAGGACAAAAGAAAACATGCTAGTGGACATCTACAAACACAAATCAATTAATTTATTCAAGTTAACAGACTGCTAGTCTGAGCCTAACCATGGGAATTTGTTTATTTAGTGACCCAATGGACAGAGTAAATCATGTCAAGTTTCAAGCCAGAGTTCAGATGAATTTGAAAACAAAACAAAGGGGATATTAAAGATATACTTTCACGATACGAACCACTTACCTTGATCTGGGCTTCTGACATTATTCAGCCATAAAAGGCCGAACAGAGGTGATGGGTAGAAGCTGCAAGTCCTAATCCCTTTCAATGGAAGGAAATTTACTCACAAATTTCAAATAGCAATCATAGCTCACTGCCGTGCCCATCAACCAAAACTTGCCGTAATTGAGCTCTAATAACTTCCCCAATTCGCCAACAATATAGCTCACTGCTTCACCTGAGGCTTTCTCATTCACAAAACACTTCAAGTCTTTGAAATTCACCACCAAACCAGGTCCTACACACTGCTCCACCATTTGGCTAATTTTGTTTAATTTCAAACTCATAGCCTTGTCATCGTAATTCTCTGTAACAAACTTGGAAACATCTTTTCCTATGGATATCACGTGCAACCCACATAATTCTACTAGAAAAATACCATCCTCTCGTTTATCTATAACGTCTGTAAAACTCCGAAGGGTATCATACGTGCATGCACCCAGAAGCAGAGGATTCCTGCCTCTACTTCTCGAGAGTACCTCTCCTATTCTTTTGTAGTTCTCGTACCCATCGCAGAACCCAGACGACCTAAAAAATGGAAATGTAAAGGTCTGACGAACTCGATCAGGATGCTCTGTTAAGTTGCAGAGGAATATAGGGGGGCCTCTGGACCGCGAATACTGAAGGAGCTGCGGGAAAGGACGCAGAATAGCGAGCTTAATTTCGAGGCTTCAAAAACCCGCTTCTCTGAACACCCAGCTCACAACCGGGTCGTCGAGTATCGACAATATCAGTTGTTGAAGTTCGACTTTCACGCAAGAAACTGAAGAGGGTTATTGTGAGATTTGATGGTAGAGATGGATATTCTCAGGTTGTCTTCTCTGGTTCGCTTGAGAACGCTTGATGGCAGCCATGAAAGAGTTTGAAGCAGGTGGGTCGTCAGGTAGTTGGGCTGAGGGGACCCGGTCCAGAGACACGCTCAGGCATAGCTCCAGGGCTTTAAATTGAAGGCGAGACGAGTAGGCAGAGTTCCAAACACGCCCGCAGGCGTCACGTAGGATTGAAGACGGCAACGAAATGAGAGCTGAGATTGCATGGAGTGAAGTGGTCAGGGCACGTCCACGATGCCGAGCCACCCGCCTCGTCGAGCGCGTGAGCTGCCTCCGAAGTTTAGCATTGCCTGGCTACTCTAACGGGCGTAGGCATTACCGGTGTTCATATATCACCATCGCATATGTGGAAAAGAAAAAATAAATTAAAAGTGAAAAGCCAGAGAATTGGCAATCCCAATTAGTTTATTAAGAAAAAGAATATTTTTATGTTAAAGAAAAAGGGCGAGAATTAGATGTTGGGGGAGTGGGGGCTCTAAATTTACATATACAAATAAAGATATAATAATGGTGGGAGTGGGGGGGGGGGAGGAAAGTGGAGATGGTGGGACCCACGGAAGAAAACGGTGCCAAGGAGCAGAGGTAAGGGGCGTTATCGAGACAGAGAGAGAGAGAGAGAGAGAGAGAGAGAGGTGAGCAATGGGGAAGGAGCACAGATTTTACAATGGCAGAAATCTTTTTCTGGGTCTCTCTCTGGGAGGTTTAGTTGAGTATCAATATGTCGTCGTCGTCGTCTTCATCACAATTGTTTCTTTTCTAAGAGAGAAAGAGAGAGATGCGTCCAATTCCTTTCACGGTCAACATCACTGTCTGCTTATGTGTTCTTATATCATTTACTTTTCAGTTTTCACCTTAACCATTGCCTTCGTAAAAATTGTGACAACCACATTTTTTAGCTTTTTTTATATAGACAAAAATAATTTAATACTTTTTAAAATGCCCTTAGTATTCTTTAAATTTGACTGTGCGATGGGTAAAGAGGTATTTAAAATCAATACAAACATATTACACCAAACTAAATCAATTATAAATAAGATTTAATTTTTTTTTTTTTGACACAATCGATTAGTTCAGTTTGGATCAAATTTTTGCTTTTAAAAACTTGAACCAAACTGAACCAAATCTTATTATATTTTTATAGATTTGTTTGAGTTTATTTCCCTTTTTTAAAATTAGTTATTTATAAATCATGAGTAAAAATTAGTTATAACTAGCTAAATATTATTTATAATTTTTTAATTTTATAACCAAGTGCTTTAAACATAATACATTGTTTTTAATAGTTAAATATGCTAATTAATTGTTAAAAAAATATTCTTTTGTGTTCAAAATATTTTTCATTGTAAATAATAATTAATAGTTAAAAATTATCAATAAATATAAATATTTATATTGATGATTATGAACAATATCTCATTAAAAAAGTTCAAACCTGATTAAGTCCTAAATCAAACCGAACCAAACCACTCAAAAATCAAATTGATTAGAGAAAAAAATTAAATAAATCTCAAATTATAGTGAACCAATTGATTTGATTTTTTCTCAAACCAAAATTAAATTGAACCTGTGAACACTTTTAGCGAGAAGTTCCCGGTTATTTCCTTTTCATTTATCACATGCTAACTCAATACATCCACACGTACACGAGACACTGGTATTCAAGATTGATTTGTTTTCAAAAAAAAAAAAGGAACGGACGTAACTTCTTGATGATGAAAAGAATAATTAAGTTGAGTGGAATTTAACAGAATGGGAAAGCAACAAATGATGAACAGAGGGGATTCGTGGATTTAATGTATGGTAATTACTGCGGAGGATGCGAAATTTGTGGGGGTGGTCATGTGTTGATGATTGGAGGCAAGAAGTAGGCAGTTTAACCTAGGTACGAAATTACTAGTGACAAGTTAGGGATGAGAATAATTCCATCGTTGAAACGTTCACGGTGGTGATCCGATCCGATCCGATCCAATCTGATCAAGTGCTGCTGCCTGCCCACTAATCAACAAAATACTCCATAATGGGATTCGTTTATGTGATGGTAGTGCATCCTTGATTCCATACGCCTATTTACAATCCTAAACCTTCTCTTTTCTGGATCCAACATCCAGTCTCGCTTATTGTCCCCAAATCTGTGCTTCATTGGTTATTTGCCTCCAACGACATGTGCAATCATCCTCCATCGCTAGTCTTCCTTCTTATCACTGCGCCGTTTTTATTCGCAAAGTTAACTTTGTTATTTACTCCCAACCACGAAAAAAAAAAAAGTTAACTTTGTTATTGGTACAGTCGTGTGTGCTCACTAGATAACATGTCCTAAAAATGAAAATAAAATAAAATAAAATATACTCGGAAGTTGTAGCCAAAGGAAGTTATGATAAATAAAGCTGTTGATGATGAATTAGAACTCTAAATCAGCCTGTCCCCAATTTTTTTTATCATAAGGATGACAGTGACGCTGCAAGAACATACTGCCTCTTGATAAAAAGTACATGCACTCAACCGTGAACATAATTCCATGAGATTTCAACTCGTAAAGAAATCAAATTTCATTCAACTATTTCCAAAATAATTTAAAACGTGTGCCTTTAAATAGTTAGAGGATAATCCTAACTTAAATGAATAATACTCTTTGAAAATCCTAATAAAACTCTACTTGAAATAGTTAAGAATTTAATGAACACCCATTTTAAAAAAAATGAAAACACGCTATAAAATAAAATAAGAAATAATTGATTCAATTCAATATCTAAACAATATCCTAATTTAAACAAAATAACTATCAAGTGATTTAAAAGGTCATATCTATTATTCAATACAAATTTAATTTAAATATTTAAAATATCTCGTAAATCTTTACAATAATCCATTAAATTATAAAACACTCTTTTAAACAATAAAAATAAATATAGTCCTCCTAAACAATGTACAATTTAAAAGTTAAATGCATGGTGGACTGCTACTTTGAATGCAACGTTATGGAGGATATTACTTAGTAGGACATCCACTCTTTTAGAAGATTTTTTTTTTTAATTGAATTTCTGTCATTTGATTGAAATGTTTTTTTTTTAAAAAAAAAACAGACAGAGGAATTTGAGACTGAGTTTTGTTAATAAATGGATGAGAAATAGTTTTCTTGTGAAATAAACGCCGATGGAGGAGGATCTTTAAGAAAAAATAATAATAATAAATAGAAAGGTTCAAACAAAAAAAAAATAGGGGCAAAGTGCGCGTGGGAAGCATTATTTGGAAATGTAGGGCTGGAAAAGCATCCCCTGTCCTGCGTCACATTGCTTTTCACTTCTTTTTTACTTTTTTCTCATGAATAATGAATTTAATCAAATGGCGGCCCCATCTAAGGCACAGCAAATAAAAGGCCATGAAAAGATCCTCGATTTTGACTTTCTCTTTTGTTGTTTCCTCCACCTGTGCTTGCTTTCCCACCCTCTTTTTTTTGAGGAGGGGTCTTTTTATTTTTTTTTCCTATATTTCTTCCTATTTTTTCATCTTCATCATTTAAATTATTTTATTAAATAATTTTTTTAAATGATAAAATTAATGAATAGTGAGATAAGAGAAGTAAAAGAAAGTGGAGGAAAAAAAAAAATGGAGAGATCCTCTTCCCCTTTTTCTCACCTCCATTCTTTTTCCACCTCTTGGGCATTGTCGCCCATCTGTGTCACCCACTTTCATTATATATAAATTATTTTTAATTATTTCATTTAACTTAAATTGAGTTAACTGAGTCATTAATATCATTTAAAAAAATTTTAATTTATTTTTATTGAATATATCATCTTCAAAAAAAATATTTGTTTCCTGTACAATTTCTTACCTTGTACAAATTTGAGAAAGGATAAGATTAAAACATAATTAATAATTCATATTTTTTTTCTTTTTTATTAAAAGAAGTTTAGGTGAATCGGACAAACCATAGCGTATTTTTAAATTTAAATAATATTTATAGGGATATATATATATATATATATCGTAACCAAATAAAATTTTTACATTAATAGACTCATAATTTTATGTGTTATGAGTCAATTTTTTATTAGTTGAATTAATATTTGTTATTATATTTCCTCCATTCCAGAAAAAAGAATAAATAAAAATAATTATATATATTTTTTAAAAAATAATAGATATGCGTAATCCGAGCGAGTATTATTCATTTTTCTTACTTCAAAGTGCCATAATATTTCTGACACTCGGCTCCTATCAACACTTTTTGACTCCTTCTCTTATTTAATTACAAAAGGTCAAGGTCAACAAAATATTTAACTCCAGCAATTATCGCTTACTGCATAGGCAAACACTCCCTCCCCACTAAAAAGAAACCAACATCTTGGGTTGGGCTAAAGTGCTTTTTTTTATTCTTTTGTACTTCTTCTTCATTGACCCTAGATATTTTATATTATTAAGTGAGATATTTTTTAAAATTTCTTCTTGGATTACTATTGAAGGTAAGTTTTTGCCCTTTTCAAAAATAATTTAAAAAAAAAATGTTTCATCTATTAATGTAAGATGTCCAATGCTTCTTGAATAAATATATAAAGGAAAAATGTGCTTTAATTCTAAGCCAGCAACAAACTAATTATTAAAGATAGAGGATTATATTTTCAATAAAATCAACCATAGTAGAACCCAACACATCAAGAAGTTGTTCTCAATTAGAGACCACAAAACTCAAAATAGGCCAATGCATTTAAGAAAAAAAAGTATCATGACAGCTTATTTTTTAAACCATAGTTCCAAAGAAAAAACATTGCTGAGACAATAAAGATAATTTTTCCATCCCATGAAGAAGAAGACATGTGGAATTTTATTTCAATAAATTTAAAGGAAGATAGAAAATATTATGAATTAATATTAGTGGCTAAAAAATCCACGCTAACTCATAAAGAAAAATATGAAAGTTTTTCTAGCTAAATAAAAATTTACGAGATATTAACTCTAACTACTTGGTATTATTCTCCTTATGCAACTAAAAATCTTTCAGCAAATTATTATGGTCAGGTATACAATTATTTTGATTACAAATAAGCCTAATATAATACTTTATTTTATAGAAATTATGAACATTATTGATTTCTTTGGATCGATTGAGAATGCCTAAATAATTTTTCAAAATGATTCACTACCTCCTAAGCAATAAAAAAAAAACAACTACAAACAAACAATTGATGAGAAGCATGATTTTTTTTAATGAAAAAGCAATTTTAAAGATAAAAAAATTGATTTTTTATGGGTTAAATTGAATTTTTTTTCTTGCACTTTTCTTCGAGGAGTGTTGAGCACTCTTTATTAAGAAGCATTCCTTCCCCTAAATAATTTTTTAAAAGAATAATGAAAAGAAATTTTTACTCTTTTAAAAAATAATTTTTTAAAAAAATACTCTATTTATCAATATAAAATATTTAGTACCTTTTAAAATAAAATATAAGAAGGAAGATGTCTTTTTACCTTTTTTTTTTTTTCCTATTGCTTTTTTACTATCGTTTCAATTATGGAACATGACCTTGCTTTATTCTCTTCCTGACCCTATCCCTCATTTAATTGATTAATCGAAGAACAGGAAATGAGGGCACTCAAGTCAAACCACCCACAAGCTACACACACTCCCTATCTTAATTATAAAAACAAATTTAATAATTATATATTTATATTTTTTTTAGAAAACATGTAACTCATTAGTTTTATGATTTATCCTTCTTATTTTAAAACCTTTTTCTCATGTTTTGCTGAGTTGGAAAAAAAAAAGAAAATTAATTGATTCAACAACTTTGTGGCCGTAAGGGACAAAGTAATGGCAGAAGGACTTGAACACGCAAGAAATGTACACGATGGGGAGAATTCTGCCAGCCTGTTGTCAACAATCGTTGATTTAGCCCGCGAGGATTTAGTCTTATATTTTGTTTCATAAAAGCATGTATGTGTTCGGAATTTAACATGGATGTAAAAATTTGAAAGTCTTCATATAAAAGGTGTTGAAGCCTTGTGTTTATGTGTGAACAATAAATATCAGGTGTGTTAAAGACGTTGAGTCTCAATTTATAATAAAAGGGTCCCAAGTTTTCTTATCACCGTTTACTCGGATGTAAAAAGATATATGGATTTGGTAGAACAAGTGTTTGATTTTATTGAAATGCGAAAAAGTTACAAGTCTAAACTGAAAAATTAAATGATAAACTAAAAGGCTAAAAAGTGTAAAATATGAGTATTTGATTGAGTATTGACTAATTTCTTTTATGTCTTCATCTTTTATTTATATGTCAGAGTGGTGGTAGCTCTTCCTTAAGACCTACCACATTTTGCCGAAGAATCAAAGATCTCACAAAACTCATGGTACGATCTTTATTCCATGCTCTCCATTTTGGTAATCAGCCCGTTTCACTGAGATACTTAGGCATAAAGTCCGTAGATTTCGGCATTACTTGAGATCGTGTGTTTTGTGCCAATGGTCTAACGTTTGCAGCTGACAGGATTTCAACATATTTATTTATTCTGCCTTTATCAAGCATTGGGGCTGGCCCCTTTTGTTTATATTAAGTCTAGCACTTCAGTTACTCAGTCCAACTAACCTTGTGACCTATTGTTGCTCACCGTAAGTGCACGGGTCATAGCAAGTAATATAATGAAAGTAAGTATCGTTCCCTTGAGGATTTGTTCAAAAACAAAGATCAAACAAAAGATTAAGTAAATTAAATCAAGTTAAGCCACACATAGTTAGGTGAAAATGATTTTGTAGAAGAAACTAACACTAGAAAATAAAGTAAAGTAATTGATTTACAAACTTCAAACACAAATTAGGACATATGATTATTTATCCCCCTTACATTTCATAACACTAAAATTACCTTCTCTAAAAAATACTTTTGATGAAAATAAGTGCTAACCTAGGGTTTTAAAAATATTTGGACAAACTCTCTAATAAAACTCAATTTTAAACACCAACCCTAATATGGTTATGCAAGCCTAGCAAGTATATCTCTATCTTACTAGCAAAACCATCCATTCAACATGTAAATATTAAGTTCTTGCACTATTTTACCCAAGTTCTATACTCAACCTAGCCCTCTCAAGCATGAATTAAGTGAACTCAACATCTAAATGGCGGCTAATTACTTAGAAGCATTAAGGAAAGAATAAAATAAACACATATATATCATTAATCACAAAAAGAGAAGAGGAATATAGTTTTAATCCATACAAGGGTTCTAAATAATCCTAGAACAAAGGGTTTAGCTACTCATAATTATCCACAAGCTACAAATATAAAAAATAAGTGGAGCCATTTCAGATTACAAAAGAGGAAAGGGAAGAGGAATAGAAAAACCAAAGAAAATGAGTTTCAAATGTCTTCGAAGCTTCAATCTCTTGATCCCAACTCTTTCAATGCCTAAACCCTAATATAACCAAGCTCCAAATGTGTCTAAAAGTCTGAAAAATGCGTTCTAGGTTGAGCTCTCAGCATATATATATTTATATATCCTAACCAACCAATTTTTTATAAATGAAACGCAGCATTTTTTCTGACAATAGTGAAAGTCACAAAAGAAAGTCATGACTTTGGCAGTTTTGCTCTGTTTTTGCTGCTAACGAAAATCATTCATTTTGTGCTTAATTTCTTTATCCAAAAGCCTTCCAAAAACATCCACAAAGCTCCAGAAATGCTTTTAATCAAAACATCAACCAAAATAACATGAAATTAGACCAAAAATATCAAATCAAAGTCAAGAATACAAACCCAAAATAAAATACACATTTTCCTAATTTGAGCAATAAAAACATATACAATTGAGCCAAAATAGATTAGAATCTAAAAAAAATATGATGAAATAACATAAAATTCTAGAGGTTAACACCTATCTGAGCAATGTTTCATATTTTAGCCTAAACAATACCCCCGCGTGCCAATTGCTGATAACGTATGCCACATGGCATGTTTGAAAAAAGATTGAAATGTTGCTTCGTTTCTGAGTGCCCTTTCTTAATATAAACTCATTTCTTTTTCTAGTCACTTCTCTTATCCTTTTTGCCGTTGCTTAACCTTCAAGCATTTGCTACCTTATATCCCTCTTACCTTCACTCTCAAATGGCTTTCTCTACTTCTGCTGCTGCCTCTACTGCCACTCTATCTTCCACATCCACTAAAAGTCTGCCTGATTCTTTGGCAACTATTCAAAATCCTGTTATGCTACTTGGTGGGTTTGTGACGGTACGTATTTAGTGGTTTGAAAACCCTTATTTCCCCATAGATTGGTTCCTTATTCTAATAGTCATTCATTTTCTTTGCAGGAGGATTCTTCGGTCCACGAATCTATGGCTTTCTGGTAAGTTTTTCACTTCTCTTGTTTAGCCCTTCTGTTTTATTGGAAAAATACACTAACTGTTCTTTGTCTTTCTCCAGTACTTCTCCTTGGAGTTGTAAACCCTATATTTTGTCTGAACTTTTTTTTAAATTTAATAAAAATAATAATAAATAACCAAAAAATATAAAAAAATTAATCCTTTTTAGGATTATATTTTTAAAACAAAAAGAATTTAATTAATAGGGTTTAATTTTATTTTAGGTAATCTTTTGTTGGTTAGGATTTTATTTCTTTTAGTTCATTGAAAAAAAACACACCAAAAAATATAAAAATATAAAAACGAAATTTAATCCTTTTTAGGATTTTATTTTCAAAAAAAATAATAACATAAAGAAGATAAATAAATTGGTCCTTAGAATCAATTTTGAAAATAAAAAAATCTTGCTTAAACCTTACAAAGTCTCTCCCAAATCATCCCAACCATTCAAGATATTAGAAACCAACTTTTGAAAGTCAACTCTTTTTAAATTTCTTCCTTTAAATTTTATTTTTCCAAACAAAAAAGATATGCTTGCTTAATTCAAAATCAGATTTTCTTTCTAATTTTTGAAATTAATAAACATGATAAAAAATAAAAAAATAATTATAGTTTTTTTTAAAATAAAATAATAATATAAACCGAAAGGTTAAACTGGGTTTAACCTATCATTTCAAAAATCACTCATTCAATCAGACATGAGTGAAGAAACCCAGAGCCACACACACAGAAAGAAAAAGCAGGGGCGTAGATGCAGAAGACAGGAAAGAAGGAAAATAGAGCCACAGACGCAGAGAAGACCAGACAAGAGAAATGCCAGAGAAAAGAGAGAGCAGAGCACAGAGACGCATGGGCAAGTCAGAGCAGCACACACACGAAAGCTAGACACAGAGTGAAAAGGGGAGCATGGAGAAAGCACATAGAGAAGCAACCCACGACAAAGACACACACACACACGGCGAAGCAATGGAAGAAAGGGGAAAAATCAAAAGAGAGAGATGCACGCGATTAGGAAGAGCAGAACAGAGATGACGGTCTGAGATGGAAGTGTGTAACGATAAGTAATCGTCTACTCTTTATAAATCCTAGGATCTGGAGAAATTTATAAAAAAAAAAAAGAAGGAGTCAAAGGAGGGGATTTTTGTAGACTGAGAGAGATCAACAAATTTTCTGTAAAAAGAAGGAATTGAAGGAGGGGATTTTTGAAGGAGAAGAGACTGAGAGAGGGGGATTTTTTTGGAGGGGATTGA